>NC_082678.1:16974696-17277727 GCF_025265405.1 Mesoplodon densirostris | reverse complement strand
TTAACACATCTGACAGTCCCGGCAGCACGTGGGGTCTAGCAGGATTTGGTGCTGAACAAATGCGTGAGTTAAAATGCAGCCCTGGGCTTCCCTGGTGGCGCAGTGGTTGAGAGTCCGCCTGCCGATGCAGGGAACACGGGTTCGTGCCCCGGTCTGGGAAGATCCCACATGCCGCGGAGCGGCTGGGCCCGTGAGCCATGGCTGCTGAGCCTGCGTGTCCAGAGCCTGTGCTCCACAACGGGAGAGGCCGCAACAGTGAGGGGCCTGTGTACCGCAAAAAAATAATAATAATAAAAAAAATAATGCAGCCCCCTGTAACGCAATGGCCTCGATTATAAAAACTAGCAGTAAAAATACCAATTGCACAGGCACAGAGGTCCCTCTTCTCATAATCTGGTTGTGGAGAATAATTCCCATGAACGAGGAAGCAAGAAGAGGGCAAGACCCGGGACCTTTGTCCTAACCAGACCCAAGTTCCTACCACCCCACCACGTGACAGCCCCGGGGCTTTGGGCAAATGACCACCGCTTTGTCTCCATTTCCTTCTCTGTTGGGCAAAAATGCAGTGCCTGCCAGCGGTGGCTATGAGGACCAGACTCATGGTTCTGGAATCCTAGTCTCCATCCCTAATTTGAGAGATAGAATATTGCAAACGCTGTTGGTCCTGAGAGAAATGCGTGGCCTGTCACCTTGGGTCCTGCCACTGTCATCGGGCAGCGTTTCCTGGGGCTCTATACGTGCTGTTCAAATTTTGCAAGTGTCAAAACTGGCCACCCTCCGTCCCCGACGACGGCACGTCAGCGGCCAGCCTGGGTGATTTAATTTGGAAATAGCACCATTTCGACTTCTCAGACGCCACTGCTTTTGCTGCTTTTGGCCCATGCGGCCCAAGCTGTGGGTCACTTGCCAAGTGAGCAGTACCCTGGGTGGAAGGCAGCTTTGTGTTCCCATCTCCTGAGACCTGCGCAGAGACTGAGCGAGGCAAGCCTTTCTCCCTTTGGAGACGTGCGCACACCCCCCCGAGAATCCCTGCCCCTCTTTATCAACAAGGAGCCTCCACAGGTGCTGGCGGGTCCCCTGCTCAGCTCTCCAGCTCCGTGTCTGCCCTGGTGCCGTTAGTCTGGGCGCCACTGCCGGGGTGCCATGCATCGGCTGGCCCAGAGGGATACTGAATGTCCGTCAATGTTGGGGAGCCCGGGTCCCAGTTGGAGGGGTTGCCCAGTTTGCCCAAGAAGCTGGCAGCAGAGTGAGCCCCCAATCCCTGCTCATGAACCATCAGGCTGGCAAATCTGAAGTTCAGGATTCTGACCCCTGCAGCTTGGTTCCCAGGCTGTGCTTTAGCCGCTACACTGCCCAGCCGCCTCGTCCCACCCAGTTATAATTCCTCTTCCAGTGAATTATACGTTTCCATGGCCATTCCTCCCTCCCCTGCCTCCTTCATTGACCATCATTATGGCAAACTTAGCCAGACACACAATGCCCGAGAGTCCCAGAGGAAGGGACCCTATCAAGCTCAGTGGCCATCCCAAGCCACCCAGACAAACCTGCCAGACCCAGGGGTGCTGGCTGCAGCATTCAACACACCTGAGTGGGGAGCATGGGTTGCAGGGTGACTGTGATGCTGAAGGGACGGTCCCGCCACTCCCCAGCCCTTTCCGTCCTTCTAGAGACCGTCCTCACCAGTTGGCCTGGCTGAACCACCAGAGTTCCCAAGGCTTCCTGGAGCCCTCCTCAAGGTCGAGGTCACCTTCTCCTCTCACCCGGCCTTGTCCCCTCGTGACCTCTCCTACGCATTTGCCGCCCTGGGGCCAGAACAGTCAAAGACGTGGATTCCAGGGTGTGTGACTGGCCTTCCTTATGCTGACGGCCGTGGTCTGGAGCGCCCAACGCAAGTGTCCTCTCTGTTTTATTAGCCTGGGAAAGAAAATAGAGAGGGGGTCAGGGGTGAGGTATAGGGTCGGTCAAGGGTTTCTTCAAGGTGGGATGCAGCCGTGCACATTTGTAGAAAGAGGACGGGAGAGAGAGAAGCAGGAAGGAACATCACGGAGATGGATGAGAGAAGAAGGCTGATGAGGGTCATAGAGTAGGCAGCAGGTGAGAGCACGGAACACGCCGGAAGCTGAACTTTACCAGGGAGGGGACTTGGCCACCACTGCTTGAAAAGCCATCGGAGCAGCGGTGCTCCCTGAGACCTTTTCTGGCTGAGAGGGAGGAAACCCCTCTGATTGTCTGCCTCCCCTGTCCTCATCGGGGACTTGTTACCCTGTGACCACAGTGACGATCCCACTGCCTTCCTGCAGCCCAGCTCAGCTGCCCAGCTGCCCCTCAGTGCCCCCAGATGGGCTCCTGCAGGTGTGTGTGTAGGTGGCGAGAGGGATCTGCCCAACTTCACTTTGCACCTGGAAATCAGCACAAACCCTGTGGGCAGCCTGGGAGCTGAAACCCTGGGGTACCGAGAGAAGAACGTGGAGCTGAGTGGGGCAGATCCTGGGGGGGTCCAGGGCAAAGTGAAGGCCCCCGGTGACATGCAGTGACAGCAAAGGGACTCGGGGAGCCCCTTCTGTTCAGGAGACTTTAAGGGGCGAGAAACTCCATTTCTGGAGCCTCAAAGCATCAGGAAAATCGGTCTCCTGAGCCAGGTGGTGGCTCCGGTTGGACAGACAGCTGCCATGTGCCCTCAGCAAGCCCATTTCTCGCCGTGAAATGGGTGGCTGGGACTAAGCGTGGCCCCGGGGCCCTTCAGGGGCTAAACTGCCCGGCCCTGCGGCTCGGAGCTTCTCCTCACTCCCCTAGAATTCTCTCTGCTCCTTTGAAGGCAGCACCAGGCTCCAGGCCCACCTGTCGCATTGAGGGGACACAGATGTTGATGCCGGGGGCCTCCCATCTTGGCAAGCTCACCACCGAGGTGAGGAACTGGAAGAGTCGGCTGCAGACACAGAAGCCTCCCCAGCCAATGGAAGCGAAAGAGATTTATGGGCAGGCTCTGGTGCGGGAGGGGTGTTCACAGAGTTTGGGGTGCTGGCAGCAGGGGCTGAAGCTGTGGCAGCAATGAGAAGGACATCACCCAATTCCTGACCATCCTGAGCCCCCTGTTCAGGGATTAAAGTCCCAGGAGATTGTCTGGCTGAGCTCAGGACACATCTACCCCTGGCTGTCCCAGGGCTGGGGATGCAGAACTGGTCCCTTTGTCTTCTGTGGAGGGAGGTGGGCACCCAGCATCACACTGCCCTGGGTACTACACCTCATTGGAGGGGGAGATGACACCCCTGGAGGAAAGCAGGATCCCCCTGTGGCATCTTGAGCTTGGAGCTGGTGACAGGAACCCCACGTCCGTTTGGCAAGATATCAAAAGAGAAAGCCTTGAGGGAAAGAGGCCGGGAAAGCAGAACCAGGTGAGATGCAGAATGTGGGCGGGGTGGGGCATGGGGGAGAGTACAGAGTTGGGCAGCAACCCTGCGGCAGGCCCTCCCCGGTCCAGGTTCCAGCAACTTCTGCAGACCGTGTATTCTATTTAGAAGCTTTGGCAGCTTGGGTTGAAGTTCAGACAGCGGTTCCACACTGAGCACTAATCTCTGCTTCACAAAACATCCCTGATAACACGAATGCTTGTTCCCACGCTCAGCCTGGACAGGGAATCAGCGGGGCTCTGCCTTTTCTCTCGGTGGCTTCTGAGCCCAGCGTCCTGGGGCCCTGGTTTCACGCAGCCAATCGGAGCGCATCTGCCGTGGCTTTGATCAGCCTGGATTGGGAAGCCTCTAGGAAAAAGGGGAAAGTCCCCCAAATCTCCATTCCATGGAGTCAGTCCTTATTTCAATCAAGAAGCCTCAGGTTCACATATTTCTATTCTTGGGGCCTGCGGTTTTTCCTCTTGAAAACTGAGCTGTTCAGTTGCCTCTTTGCACAGCCAGAGGCCGGCAGAAGAGGAAGGGCACAGACTATTTCTAAAGGGAGGGCGTGGAGGGGCCTGGCCGAGCCTGGGCTTGGACCCGGGTTTGGAGGGCCGATCCTTCCTGGCTCATCCCAAAGTGGCTGTAAGCCAGGAGTCTCCTGGCCAAGAGGGCCTCACCTAGCGTGGGGGTCTTCCCCCGAAGCCAGCTCCCCCTCTGCATGCCCTGCACCCACTCCCAGCCCCTGTTAATACTTGAGGCTGGGTAGGGGGAACCAGCCCCTCTCTTTGCATTTTCCCAGGCCGAGAGGACTTCGTAGCCCCACTGTCCTCCTTCTCCCACTGGAGTCTAGACTGGAGCCTCCTTGACCTGTGCCCGGACCCTCCAAGAGTCTTTTCTTCCTCAAGCTCCGATGGGTGCAGGTGGAAGCATTCCCGGGCCCTCCTCCACCCGCCCCACCGCCGGTTTCTCCCTGCCCTTTCCCGCTGTTATTGCTTGTGTTGATTTGCATGCCATTTTGCTTGTGGTCTCCATAGCAACAACTACCAAATGGCCTAAGGATAATAGA
The DNA here is from genome assembly GCF_025265405.1 of Mesoplodon densirostris. Lineage (NCBI taxonomy): Eukaryota > Metazoa > Chordata > Mammalia > Artiodactyla > Ziphiidae > Mesoplodon > Mesoplodon densirostris. Next base: position 17,273,272 of record NC_082678.1, on the reverse strand, counting down.
GGGGCTCTGGGGATGGTGGGGGAGCCCAACGACGAGGGATTTGACTTTTGAAAAATGAACACGGTGACTCCACTTCATGCTTGGCACAAGCCGGCAGCCCCTCCCGGCCTTTCCATCCCTCCAGCCCCCTTGTGTTCTTCCCCCAAGGGCCTGGTCCCTACCTTCCGAGGGGGAGAGGAGGCAGCACCTAAAAGGCGCAGTGCCTCTGGCTCTAGAACAAGGCCAGGAACAGAGGGAAGCAGAGGAGGCCAGGGAGGGGAGGGGAGCACCACCGAGGGCAACCAGAACCCTCTGAAAGCAGCTCCATCTTACGATAAAACTCTCAAGCCAAAGTCTCGTCTTTTCTCGTTGTCCATTTTGTCTCTGGTCCCACCAATTCCTTCCACCCTTTCCAGCCTCCTTTTTGCAAAGAAAAACAAAACAAAACAAAACACAAAGCATTACTTCATGTCTTAGGGCCTAGCTTCTAGGTCCAGGATCCAGAAAAATAACCCTCTAATTCCTTACATGTGTCCAGCCCTGAGCTGTTTACAAAGTGCATTCACAGCCGCAGACCTCAAGTCCTGGTGAGGCTGGAGCCAGGACTGGGGGGACTGCCCTCGTTTAAAGATGAAAAAGTAGAGGCTTGGGGCTGGGGGGCAGGTGGGCGGTGGGAGGCCTGGCCTCCCCCAGGCCTGTGCATCTTGCCACAGGAAACTGGAAACCTGTTCTCTATTTTGAATGTCTTACATATTCCCTGATAATTTCTCACTTCCTAGTCCCAAAGCTCTGTGAGTCAAGATCTACCCTGGACAGGGCTCCTGCCACCCCCTCCAACTCTGCCATCCTTGGCCTCTGCCGATGGCACTGATGCCACCTGGGACCGTGATGAGAGCGAGGGATGGGGAGTGGAGAACGTGCTGGAAAAAAACAAAAGAAAAAAACAAGCGTTGCTTGGGGAGAGGGAATAAACCCATGCGTTGATCATTCCCTTAACAGATGCTGAAATGAGGCCCAGGGAAGTTAAGCAACTGTTTTGAGCATATGTGTGAGTGGACACAGATGCACACAAACACACACATACGTACACACACACATGCGCACACACACACACCTACAGTGTTTCTTTCGGGACCATAAGTAACAAAAGGACAGGCCCCACCTGATAGATAGTAGGCCCCACCTACTATGTCCTCAAGCCCAGCCGTGTTTAGTGTAGGGAAGGGGAGGGCAAACTATGGCCTGCAGGCCACATCCAGCCCTCTGCCTGTTTTTTATAAACAGTTGTTGGGGCAGTGTGCCCATTTGTTTGTGTATAGTCCACGCCTGCTTTCATGCTACAAAAGCAGAATTGAAGAGTTGAAGCAGAGGCTGTACTGCTCGCAAGTCCTAAGATATTAATTATTTGTCCCTTTAAGAAAAAGTTGCCCGACTCCTGGTATAGGGGATTGATTACAGGACTGTTCTGAGGTTCATTATTTTTCATTCCTACACAGTTGGGTCACCTGTTGTCCCACCACTATCTGTCAATCACTATTTGGGGAGAACCAGTTATTTAAGGAATATTTATTGAACCTCTACTATGTGCTAAGAACTAGAATAACCGAAGAACTACACAGAAGGAACACAGTGTCCTGCCCTCAAAGGGCTCACAGGATCCCAAGAGACTGACCAGAGACAGACACAGGATACAACACAGAAGGCGGATGGATGACCCAGTGCAGGCTGGGGCTGTGGTGGGAAAGGCCAGGAGAAGTTAGGGGAAGTTCCCAGTGGATGTGACAAGGAGTTGAATCTCAAAAGACCACTAGCCAGCAGCAGAGAGGAGAGTCAGATGCAGAGCTGGAAAGAGGCATGGGTGTGTTCAGTCTGGGATACATGGCGTATGAGGTTCTAGTGACATAGCCAAGTGGAGATGAACCCAACACCATTGTGTGTATAAGGGTCCGGCGTGCGGAAGCGAGAGTCTGCTGATGCAGATGTGGGGTTATTACTATGTGGCTGGTGTGGTAGAGCATGACCAACGTGCTAGAGAGAGGTTACGTTGGGAGAGGAAACATTTTTTTAAATTTATTTATTTATGGCTGCGTTGGGTCTTCGTTGCTGCGCGTGGGCTTTCTCTACTTGCGGCGAACAGGGGCTACTCTTCGTTGCGGTGCGCGGGCTTCTCATTGTGGTGGTTTCTCTTGTTGCAGAGCACGGGCTGTAGGTGCACAGGTTTCAGTAGTTGTGGCACGTGGGCTTCGGTAGTTGTGGCTCGTGGGCTCTAGAGCGCAGGCTCAGTAGTTGTGGCGCAAGGGCTTAGTTTCTCCGTGGCATGTGGTATCTTCCTGGACCAGGGCTCGAACCTGTGTCCCCGGCATTGGCGGGCGGATTCTTAACCACTGAGCCACCAGGGAAGCCCCGGGAGAGGGAAACTTTAAATGGGGAGTTCAAGGTGGGTCTTTCTGCAGCACAAGCTGTGTCACAGCCTCACACAGCCTTCGTGGTGATCTTCTCAGTAACGTGCCAGAAAACAGAGCAGAGCCTTGCAACACCTCACAAAAATCCAGGTCTGACTCTGAACCCCAGGTTTGGCCAAACAACTCAGCCCCCTTAGATTTCCACACTTGCCTCCAGGACAGCCCTTGTCCCGCAGAAGCAATGGTGACATTATCACTGTGCACATCGGTGCTCCCTGCTCTCTGAGACTGGGGGATGGTCTCCCTCAGCTCAGCAACCCCAGGGCTCTGGACAGCCCATGATGTATACATAGCGGGGGCTCAATAAATGCGCCTCAGTTGATTGGCGGTCTCAGTGCATGTTCGCTTCTTCTCCTAAGTTTCCATAAGAGTAACGTATGTGGATTTAGGCTGCAGTGAAAACAATTGTTAGGATGATCGCTGCAGGCATAAGGTGGGCCCGTTGCTGAAGATTAGCCAACAGAATATTCTGTGACAGTGGGAAGGTCCTGTATCTGCACTCTCCAGTATGGTGGCCACCGGCCTCCTATGGCTATCCAGCGCTTGATATGTGGCTAGAGCAAAAGGGGAACCGAATCTTACATTTTATCTCATTGCAGCAGATTTTAGTTTAAATAGCTACATGTGGTCAGAGATTTCCATACTGGACAGGACGGCTCTGGAGGCTGTTCTCATGTGCCAGGAGCATCTAGCAGAGGGCCTAGGTCCCCTTCCTCCAGGAAGTCCCTGGGAAGTGCCGGCTATGGGGACAGACACCCCGTCTGCTGAGTTGACCGATGCAGGCAGGGGGAGGGTGAGTTGACTTAGAAACAGCTGGCTTTGCTCAAGGAGGATTCCCGTTCCTCCACCTCCCACCGCTGCCCCCCGGACCTGGCACGTGGGCAACGTGTTGGGCACTTGGCAACTGCAACCACTCTGCTTGCCAACTCCCAGCCGCCGGCCTCCCTGCCTCCTTAATTAGCTCAGGGGCAGCAACTTCATTTCCCTTTGCCAGGATCAGGAGCCGGTATCCTGGCATGTGCCAGACCTGATGGAGTGGAGAGGAAGCAGCCGGCACAGGCCAGGCACCACCCCCTCGTTAGGGCAGCCTCCCCATCCCCCACTCCCTGCACCCCCAGAACCTCCGCCAAGCTCAGTCCCTGGGCTCAGGGATTTGCATCTCCTTTAAGGGGTGGGTTCTGGTTTCTCGGGATCAGGCTGTGCTGAGTGACATCTCCATTCTGGGAAGGGGAGGGGCTGCGTGGAGAAGGGAGAGGCAGGGGGTGGAGGCCAGCTCGACCCCTCTCCTTCAGTTTCTAATGGGCTTGGATTCACTCTGCAGGAGAAACGGAGGTTCCCCTCCGATTAACAAGGGGCACCCCCGCCTGCACTGCCTGCCCAAACCTCTCTGCTGCCTCCACCCCGGGTCCTGCCCTTGAGGCATCTGGTCCTGCAGCCGCACCAGAGGGTGCTGGTAGGCCTGCAGATTTCCAGGCCCCAAACCCAGCCATTTCAGCCCCGAGACTGGAAACAGGGCCTGGGAATCTGCCTGCTTAACAATCCCCCAAGGTGCTCCTGCAGCTGGAGGTCCAGGAGCCACCCTGAGAACCTTAGCTCTGCCAACCAGGGCGTGGCGGGGCTGGAAGGGACCCCGGCCTCAGCTCATCAGGCCCCTGGTACAGACAGGCAAACAGTAGAGGGACTGACCGCGGCAGCCAGCTGGAAGCGGCGGAAGAGGAAACTGAGGCTCCTGGGGCTCCCCTTCCTCTCAGAGGTAGGACGAAGTGAGGCCAGAGGAGCCCCAGGAAGGGTCATGTGGCCTGTCCCCTGCCCCTAATCATCAGGGGGGTGAGGAGCTGGCCCGAGGAGGAGGAGGAGGATGGACCGAAGCCCCCTCTGTGTCCCTGCTCCCTGCAGGTTAACCGTGTCTGTGTTTGTTTCCCCTCAGGGATGACGTAGAGAAGCCGTCTGACCTTGGTCTATCCCAACCCTCAGGTGACCCTTCCTGGCCCTGACTGGATCCCGGAGGCCCTGCTCTGAGGGGCAGGGGCTCCCCAGGAGACGGAGGAGCGTGGACAAGGATAGGAGCCAGGAAGCAGGACCGCAGGAGAGCAGCGTGCCTCCAGACCTCCTGCCTTCCGGGTCCTCCAGATACTGCTTCTCCTACATGCTATTCACCCCTTGAAAGGCCCTGTCTGCAAACAGGGCTGAGCAAATAAACACCAGGGAGTACCTGGCATGTGGAAGGCTCCCTGCTGTCTGTGAAAAGGGAGGGAGGGCGGGGAGGTGGGGGAGAAGGATGGGAGGGAAGAGGGAGGTGAGGAGGGGGACAGAGAGGGGAGGGAGGGTCCACTTTGTAAAAGCCGCTGGAGGAGCAGAAAAACATGCTGAACTGGGAACTAGAAGTCTCGCATTTTGGTCTCTGCCCTCTCCTTAGCAGCAGTGCAACCTCGGGCCTCCTCCCCTCCAGACCCTCTGCTGAAGGGCGGGGGACTCTCTCCAGGCCTCGGGTGGGGCCAGGTGCCCTGACATTAGCTTTGACATCCTAGGATTCCAGCCTTCTCACTGCCACGGGGAACTTCTCCGGAAATGGATGGTGTTTATGGCATCTGGGCTCCCTCCCAGGCTCCCCAGTGGGGCAGGGAGGAAGCATCGCCTGCCAGCCCTATGCAGGTGAGGCTCATCAGTAATGACAGGGAAGGATGTTGGGCTTTGTCTGAAGCCACCAGAGGCCCAGCAGCCTGCCGCGCTTTGTCATAAAATATGTTGTCACCTGGGGAAGGATCATCACCGATGAAATATTTCAGGAGACAAAAACAAGAGGTGCATTGATTTTTCCATGAGGTCAGACAACTTCTGGGAGGCCTCTTGTAACTCAGTTGTCACGGGGTCTCTCCCTGAACATCCATTTAGCCTGTGATGTCAGCAGCCTCTGACCCAGGTGGGCTGCCTTCCCTGACCACAGGCTGCTCTTTGCAGAGACCAGCGCCATCCTCTGGCCTTCCCGGACTCTGCGGAGCGGAGATGACCCAGGTCCAAGGAAAATTTCCTCTCTGGACTCACCCAAAACGGTGCGGAGAAAGGTCTGCAACGGTGACTCCAGAATGGCCTCTGCTGTTGAGCAAAGTTGGTCATTAGTTAAGTTAATGACTCACGCAGAAGCACCTGCCAGCCTCCCTGACCTCCACCCCCATCTGCAAAGCTGAAGCCAGAGGGCTCTAACATACAGTATAGTAAGAGAAAAGCTGAGGCATAGTGAAGCCAACAGATCAGGAGAAAACTGCTATTGAAAAGATAGTTTGTGGGGCTTCCCTGGTGGCGTAGTGGTTGAGAGTCCGCCTGCCGATGCAGGGCACATGGGTTAGTGCCCCGGTCCGGGAAGATCCCTCGTGCCGCGGAGCGGCTGGGCCTGTGAGCCATGGCCGCTGGGCCTGCGCGTCTGGAGCCTGTGCTCCGCAACGGGGGAGGCCACAACAGTGAGAGGTCCGTGTACCACAAAAAAAAAAAAAAGATAGTTTGTGACTCATGGTTCCCAAGAGGACGGGGCACGCCGGGCCATGCAGGGTCACATGGGAAAACAGCAGAGGCAGAGAGGAGAAATGTGGGCGAGAGCCTGTACTGTGGTTTCCATGGGAAGGGATGGGCGAGGCAGGGTGATCAAGCTTAGGATTGGGTAGTTTGAGTAATTTCAGGAGGCTGTGGGGCATAGGGGCTGCCTTAGTTGTTTGGTACCTGGCCCTGGGGTGATTAGGGCTGGTGTTCAGGGGCCCAGAGTGTGAGAGCCCCATAGAGGAGGTGGTTGGAGGCATGGGCTCTGGATTGGTCTGTTTGTATATAAAACGCACACTCAGATGAGGGCTTCCCTGGTGGCGCAGTGGTTGAGAATCTGCCTGCCAATGCAGGGGACACGGGTTCGAGCCCTGGTCTGGGAAGATCCCACATGCCGCGGAGCAACTAGGCCAGTGAGCCACAACGACTGAGCCTGCGCGTCTGGAGCCTGTGCTCCGCAACAAGAGAGGCCATGATAGTGAGAGGCCCGTGCACCGCGATGAAGAGTGGCCCCCGCTCGCCGCAACTGGAGAAAGCCCTCGCACAGAAACGAAGACCCATCGCAGCCATAAATAAATAAATAAATTTAAATTCATTCTATTTTAAAAAAAAAAGCACACTCAGGTGAGTTGTTTACAATCTCTAGAAATTGGCTAACCCTGGAAGGGTGTCTCTCTAGTACCTGCAAAGACCCAGATGTCAAAGCATCAGAAATCCAGACAATAAAAGACATGGTTAATACACAGAGCTGAAGTGGCTGTCCTTTATTTGCAGATGGAAGTTGGAATCTATACAATATGGCTGACACCTAAGCAGACTTTCTCACCTTTTGTGGATCACAACAGGTCCCTTTCAAGAATAGGATGGATGTCGAAAAAACAAACAACCCGGGACTTCCCAGGCAATCCAGTGGTTAAGACTCCGGTCTTCCATTGCAAGGGGCACGGGTTGGATCCCTGGTCAGGGAACTAGACGTATGCCACAACTAAAGATCCCATGTGCCACAACTAAGACCCGGCGCAGCCAAATAAATAAATATTAAAAAAAAAAAAAAGAGTAAGCCCAAAGATTTGGGCGTGACCTGAGCTCTGGTTCCATGGTTGCCACTGACCAGCTACTGGACTTGGAGCAAGTTACTCTCTCAGCCTCAGCCAACTCTTGGTTAAATGATAATGATAAGCCCACCATGGTATAATGAAGATCATATCTGGTCTTTGACCCCAGTTCCTGGCACAGAACTTCAAAAAGTCTTGGAATTTTCTGAGTGATGGGAGAGTCTTTGTTGCTAATGAGATGACCCAATGGTAGGTTCCTAGATGGCTTCAGGATGGGGACTGGTCACCAGAAAGACAAACCATGTGAAGAGAGGGTTGGAACTTTGGACCCAAGGTTTGGAGAGGGGAGGGGAGGCTGGAGATTGAGTTCAATCATGCCATTAATGATGTAATCAACCATACCTGTGTAATGAAACCCCAATAAAAATTCTGGACACCAAAGTTCTTGATATATTCTAGATATTAATCCCTTATCAGATCATGATTTTCAAATATTTTCTCCCATTCTGTACCTTTTTACTCTGTTGATAGAATATTTTGATGCACAAAAGCTTTCAACTTTTATGAAGTCCAGCTTGTCTATTTCTTTTTTTGTTGCCATGCCTTTGGCATCATAAGAAGTCATTGCCAAATCCAATGTCATGAAACTTTTGCCCTATGTTTTACTCTAAGGGTTTAATAGTTTTAGCTCCTATGTTCAGATCTCGGATCCATTTTGAGTTAACTTTTTGTATGTGGTGTTAGGACTGTCATTGGCCTTGACAGTCGAAATTTGTCATTAAATTTGTCATTTTCAAAATTTGTCGAAATCATTTGACCGTGTGTGTGTGTGTGTGTGTTTATTTTTAGGCTCTCTGTTCTATTCTATTGGTCTATATGTCTGCCTTTATGTCAGTACATTGCTTTGATCACTGTAGTTGTGTAGTAAGCTATGAAGCTGATGGAGCTTCCCAGTTGGTGAACACATGGACGTACCAGGAGAACGATGTGTCCTGATTCCACAGAAAGAGGGCATGGAAGCTGTGTATCCAGGACCCTTCTGGATCTTGCCCTATGTGTAACCTTTATCATAAAACTTTAAGTAAAAGTATAGCACTGCCCTGAATTCTATGAGTCATTTTACAGAATTGTCAAACCTGAGGTGGTCGTAAGATAAAACCCCTGAATCTATAGCCGGCTGGTTGGAAATGAGGGTGGCTTGGGGACCCCTGGCTGGCCTCTGACATTGGAGCAGTCTTGTGAAGGACTCAGCCCTTCATTTGTGGGGTCTGACAATAACTTGGGGTGGGTAGTATCATACTTGAGTTGGAGTCCAGCTGGGGTGGAAACAGAACACCCTCATGAGGTGTCGTAAAGATTCAAGGAAATCATGAAGATAAAAAGTCAGCCCATTGCCCGGCCCACGCTGAAAACGTTGCAAATGGTAGCTCTTACATTGGATTGTTTTAACAAATTCTTCTGTTTCTGTCAGTGGAAGGAGGGCTGAACGCTAAGGCCAGCCGTGGCTTCTAAATGGCCACAAGGCCTCGAGGGGGCCACTTCACCTCTTAGTCCTCTGCCTCCTTGTCTGTGAAATGAAGATACTGAACAAAATCACTTCTAAGTTGGCCTCGGGCTCCAAAATCTATGAATTGGCACGCCAAATTTTACCCAAAGTGTACTTTTAAATCTCAGAAATATAACATTCTATGGTACTCTGGGCTTCCTCATTAATAAAGAGTTCCAGTTCAAGAAAGAGATCCATTGTCATGGGAGATCATTGAATGGCAGTGTACTCATCCCCTCTGTAACTGATGCTGACGTTCAAACAGCAGGGGAGGCAAAAGCATGGCCATTCTCCACGTGAGACTTTGCCTGCCCAAATTGCAGGCAAAGCACCTGAAAAATCCAATGTTATGGAGGCAGCTCCTTTCTTACACGGGAAAGTGTCTGTTCTCCCAGACTCGAGATAACGAGGTACCCAAGCAGCCGGGATTTGAGCAGGGCTCTCCTGCAGCCCATATTTGACGTCCGTCATGGGGGCTAGCGTGATTTTAAAACACTGTGCAAATCATCCAAGACTGAGTTGGGCTCTGCTGAGTGTGTTCAATGTATTTCATTGCATTCTGATCCTTTTGAGCCCATAACTGTGAGCTCTTCAGATGCAGGAGGCCTACGTGCCCCCGTGAAGTGCTGTCTCCCCAGGTCACTCCAAGCATCCCCTCCTCACCCTCCCATTCCCTGTCACCCTTTCTTTGCCGCCACCCACACGGCAGACCTGTCTCTTGCTCTTGTCTGGCTCCCTTGGGCCAATGCCTCAGAATCTTCTTTGCTTCCAGTCCAGGCTCAAGGTTTACTTGGGGTCCACTTCCCTGCACAGCTGACCTGGGGTGCAGGACTGGGCCCACTCCTCACTGTGGAGGGAATGGTGACCATCAGGCAATGGGGCTTCCCTCCGTCCTGGAAGGTTTAGTGGGGATGGGACAGTGGTTGTTTCTGCTGGTGACTATCCTGGCTCCCCCAAACCATGCCTCAGATTCACACCGTGTTCCTACTCCGAAGATCTGAGGTATCTTCTGGGAAAAAAAAAAACTGTTTACCAATGAGGAAGGGGCTTGAAGCCTACAGAGGGGAAAGACCTGGCCCCAGCTTACATCTTCTACATGGGCAGGTGTGAGTTCCGGGGTCCCCAAGACCATCCTCAGGTTCAATAATTCACTAGTAGGACCCACAGAACTTGGCAAAGCCGTTACACTTCCCCGAGTACAGTCTATCCCAGGGAAAGGACACTGATGAAAGCCAGCAGTGGGGAGAGGCGCCCAGGGCAGCGTCCAGGCGAGACCAGGCGTGAATACCCAGGTTCCTCTCCCAGTGCATGTGGACGGCCCCCAATACTCCTACAACAACGTTCGACGGTGCTCACCAAGCATTGCCTACCAGGGATGCTCCCCTGAGCCTTGGGGTCCAGAGTTTTCATTGGGAGTTGATGATGTAGACATCACTGACCACCCACATGGCTGACCTTTGTCTGTGGCCCCTCCAGAGCCAAGCAGATGCCATGCAGCCTGAGGCACCCACACATTGTCGGCACAGACTATCTAATGTGGCCCAAGGTCCCCAGGTAAACAAAGACCCTCCTATCAGGCAGGACCTTCCAAGCCCTCAGACATGACCTCCCAGGAGTCAGCACCAAGGGTCAAACCTCTCTCTGGGTAAGGTTAACCCTTTACTGCCCAGAAGGGACCCCATGGTCCTCCTTCATACCTACTAGAGCCTGTAGGCACACAGAAGATGCTTAATAATAAATGCTTAGTGAACTGAAGGCCTTACTTATTGGCTCTTATTTTCCTCTGGACTCCTCATACGTGATTCTTTTTTTTTTTTTTTTTGCGGTACGCGGGCCTCTCACTGTTGTGGCCTCTCCTGTTGCGGAGCACAGGCTCCGGACACGCAGGCTCAGCGGCCATGGCTCACGGGCCCAGCCGCTCCGCGGCATGTGGGATCTTCCCGGACCGGGGCACGAACCCACGTCCCCTGCATCGGCAGGCGGACTCCCAACCACTGCGCCACCAGGGAAGCCCTCCTCATACGTGATTATCTTAACTTCCTTCCCAGATTGTCAGACATCTCCAGCAGCACACTGCCAAGAAACAGGAAAGAGGGGGGGAAATGTCCCTAAATAGCCAAAATCGGTATAATACAGTCACATCCTTATCAGCCAGAAACTTGGGTCTCACTCACAAACTACTCATTTTCATATCCCTGCTCTGTTTGAGTACAAATGGTTGGGTTTTACAATGCACAGCACATTAATTACAGGGGAGAGGAAGAGCCAGGAGACAGGCAGAAGCATCCATCTCGGTACCAGCAAGAATTGAAAGTAGACAAGATGGAGGAGGGAGTTGAAATGATGAAAAATACTTGCAAAAGCAAACATTTTGAGTCTGGGACCATTTTGTGTAGGGGCGGGCAGTTCCTTACAATTCAATCACCATGGGCGTGACTGGGACCAACCAGAGGGTGGTAATGAATCACCAGAAGCATCATTCCTGAAACTTCACCGAAAGGTTAAGTGTGATTTGTCATTTAGGAAGGCCATGCATTTTCAAGGGATGATGGTAGACTTGTGGTTGGTGGGAAATCCTCGGGCCTGGAGTATTTACCTTCCCGCCAGCGCTGGTTAAGAGCAGCCGTGTGTACCTTCTACTCTCTTAGAAACTTCTGTTCCTCCCTTCCACCTCCCATTAGCACGTCACTGTAACTGGACACAAAATCTACCAAGAACTCAGTCCCCAAGCACTACACACGCTTCTGCCTGGAAGGGCTCTCCTCCCAGGTGGGCCAGCCGTGGCTATTCCCGAGACAGTACCTGTGAAGGTCATTTCTGGACTGCAGGTGACCATCAGGCTCCCAGGAAAGTGCATGTGTGTGTGTGTGTGTGTGTGTGTGTGTGTGAGGGGGGATGACTTAAAGAAGACAAACAAGGGGCCACACAACGTGTTGAGGCCTGGAAATGCCTCTTGGTACCATCGGCTCAGCCCCCGGGCCTCCCTCTCCCTCCCCCGTCACTTTGGGCCAGCATCCAGCAGGGTGACAGGTCTGGTACATTTTCAAGCTCCCAGGAAGAGTAAAGCTGGCTCCCGGGGGAACAGGCAGAAAGTTTTCACTGCATTTTGAAGCTCTGGGACTTAGATTCTCTGAAACAGACCCAGAGCTCTTGGGGGCGACTGAGGCCTAAACCCAGGATTGGGACCAGCTAGCGGACAACAGTCTGATGCCATCCAGACGGGCCATGTTTCCCTGCTGGGGAGCGAGCATGGCTGTCTTCCATCCCTGACTTCCTGTCGTCCTGCTTCTGGTCCCCAGCGACATTTTCCTCCCTCGCACCCTCTTCTAAGCAGCCTCCCATCCTCTCCAGCCCAGGCCCAAACGCCCTTGAATCCGCTCAGACCTTGCCTATCACTGGCCCCTTGGCACTGGCCTCTGTCCACACGGCACCCCGACGCGTGGACTGTGCTCGCCCCCTGCCTGTGTCCTTAGCCAAGACTTCTGTTTAGCAAACTCATCGCATTCTCAACCATCGGAATCCTATTTGCATCACGGACCACTGTGAAAATGTGATGGACACCACAGACCAGAAGAGGGCCACACATAGCGCCTCATGTGTAACCTTAGGGGGCCTCAGACCTCCCCAAAGTTCATCCACAAGCCCCTGAAGGTCTACAGACCCAACTCAAGGCCAAGACCCCTGAATCCAGCTCAGAGGTCCTTCCTACACGAACGTCTCTGTTGGCCCATCAGCCAACTTTTATCAAGGGGCTGCTGTGTGCCACGGATTGGGGTGGGCACCCCCAGAACCGACTGACTGAGGGGAGCCTCTCCCACTCACTGGGCCCTTGGCTCAGGCCTTTATCGGGGCCCCGCTCATCCATTTGCACATTCTGCGTTCATGTGACCATCTCCCACCCACACCACCAAGTCTCCTAGGGTGGGCATGCAGTACATCTCTGTTTGAGACCAGCTCGGGGTCATTGCTCAGGAAAAGTTCTCCAAGTGCATGAGCGAATGCAGTCACGGGAAATGTTCAGTTGGGGGTGCTATGTCCGAGGCTAGTTCGTTGGAAGGAGATTCCCTTCAAGGCCCCTGCCTGCACTTCGCCTGACTACCACCAAGGACCCAGCAGTTCCTGTTAACAGGCGTGGCGGTCTGGCTCCAACGCTGCCTTCATTTCTTGCTTGTGTGCTTTACCCCAAAATGCTCTCTATTATGTTATTATTTTTACTCGTGAGTGGGTATATAAATCGTTCTCTCTTTATGCTACAGTGCAGTCAGAAAAATTGAGTATTCTTCTCTCCTTTTAGCTTGTGATCATAATACTTTTACGGGGTTACTCTGCAGTTTTTCAAAGTGATCGTAGACACATCCAGCCTCCCTACAGCTTTGTGAAATGAGTGGGTGATGGCTGTTCTCTCCAGTGTTAAGACAGGCAACGGGCAGCTTCCAAAGGTTAAATTACTTGCCCAGGTCTCACGGTTACTATGCAGCCATAGTAAGGACCCCATCCCACCCCTTGGCTCCCAGGCAGCTCTCTGCCCCCGGCCCACAAAGCCCCTTCCCCTCTTTCTCTGCCCTTGCCCTCCCTCCTTGGAGAACTGGATCATCCCGGCCGCCCACCCCTAAGATTACACCTTGCAAGAGCTGATTCTGCACATCCAATGCTGTGTTCAGTCATATCACGTTGGCAGTGGGGATATTTACACCATGGAAATTGGCAAAGGCCCGGTGTCCACCCCCAGCCTCTATCCAGTTGCCTTTATCTCATCCCTCTTCCACCAGCTGGTTCTGGTCAGAACCTGGAGTTTTTGTGTCTCAGAGAGAAACACACCGTTTTCTGGAGCCCCTTGGAGTAAGGGCTGGGCTGGGCTGTGTCGGGAAAGGTGGGCCTGCCAGCTGGAGGTGAAAGGAGCCTCTCTGGGAGGGGTGGAAGGCAGCAGCCAGGAGTTTAACCGCGATGAGCCCTTGAGCTCATTTTCTCCCGGTCAAGCCTCCTTCAGAGCCTCCTTGTAGATGCCAGTCAAACCTTACGATTTTCCGCTTTCATTATTCAGCGAGGAAGAAGCAGATGAGAAATACATGATGGCATCTTCCAGGTCGGATCGCTCAGCGTGGCAAGGGTGTTTATCAAGGGTCCTTGTTCCCGCTGTGACGTCTGGGATAGGAAGCTGGGCCCCCCTCCCTCCCAGCCCCCTCAGCCTCTCCAGACCTCATGCGGGCGTCTGCCGTCTGGGAAACGCAGGCACAGCTCCTGCCAGAAGAGGCAAGGCCTCTGTGCTTTATTGAAAGAGACAGGATTTATTTTCATTTTCCTTTGCCTCCTATGCTTTGAGGTTCCCTAAAGCCAGGGGATTCGGGAATAAGCAAAGAAATCAGATCCCCCATCAGAGTGGCTTTCTGGCTAATTGCCTCGGTAAGGATTAGCTGTGCATCCTCTCCTGCTTTGAAATCTGCTTTCTCATTAGGCCTTATTGATCCTCAGGCAGGATAATTCCCAGCTCCCCTCCCCTTTTATTTTAGGGAGACTTCTAGGAATCTCACTCTTGCTTTGGACAGAGGTTCTGCGCAGGGGTGGGATGTGATGCTTTAGGACGGCCTGGGCCATGCTGGCTCTGTTCCCATCCTGGGCTCACCTTTGCCCCCAGCCCCTGCTCAGGCCTCCCTGACTGACGGACCCAGCACAACTTGGCCCCAAAGACACCAGGCAGAGGAACAAAGGCCCCTTGTGCGCCAGGCAGGGGGCACCTAGAGAAGTTGTGGTGGGTTCTGGAGCAGGGTTTCAGGACTGTACATCACTCTTGGACCCACCAGTGTGTTGCAGCTGCTTGCACAGACCTGTGAGAGCCGATTCTGCACGTCTCTTTCCAATTCCATGTTTAGTGACATCACGATGGCAGTTTGAAATTGGCCGTGGGGGGAGCATTTACACTACGGAAATTGGCAGGCACCCCTACCGGGGCTTGCGTGTTTCTGGAGAGCCAGTTTTTGGACATTTACCGGCACACCACCTCATTCCTATGCATCTCTTCTCCCCACCCCGGGGCATAACCCGCCTGTCAGGCACTTATGCACGAAAGCAACAGGGCAGGAACTACAGGAGACAAGCTGGAGCCACGAAAGGCCGGTGGGTGCGTCTGCTTTTCTAGGTAACAGAGCTGGGACTTAAATGCTCCTGACCAGTGAGAAGGCTCCTCTGTTTACCCAAACTGATGTCAACGTGGACAACCGAGTAAGGCTAACTTACAGCCCCACCCCTAGCCTGCTGCAGAGGCCCCCATGGGTGAGACAGAGAGAGGTGAGGCCACAGAGAGACAGGTCTCCCCCCTCAACCCCAGGCTTTGGACCATCTTCACTCCCCATGGGGAGGGGGGTCTCTGGGCCCAGGGTTTTGGAGCAGTGAGGTAGGGGCTGTGTTAGGGCACTGCTGCTGGAGGTCCCACCTGGGGACACAGAAAAGGATTAGGGAACTTAGCCCCAGTTTGGTCTTGCCCACCTTGGGCAGCCCAGGGAGGTTCCAGCAGAGGAGATCGGGACACGCCCAGAAACCAGACCAGGATAGAAGGTCAACTGGGCAGCCAGGGCCCCAGAAAGAACAGGTGGTATCTGCCTCTCCATCCCCTCTGGCCATGTTGACCAGTGGATCATCTCAGAGCTGCAAATCACTTACAGCTTCCGGGAAGCAGTGGCCCAGATAAGAGACCTGCCCCAGTTTATTTCAATTAAACAGAGGCCCTGGGCTGGCTCCTAGGAGGAAACAGCCCCACAACCTGGTGATGCCTCCAACCTCCTCCGCCTGCCCCCCTTTAAATTAAAGGGGTCCTGAAGTCTGATTACGGCAGGGAGGATGTTGCCTCTTTAAACCAGAGAATCTGACTCTGCTCAAGGGATATTTGCGATTGCCACCAGCCTCCCCCCGAGCTAAAAAATTATATCCTTTCTCTCTTTGCTAAATTACCACATCCTCAGATTGGTGCTGAGGAGGTCCCTACCGGAAAACCCAAGTGTCAATCCTCTTTGCAAACTCTGAGCCCGAAATTGGTTTGGAAATACTGAGTGTATAGCTCAAAGGCTTCAGGGGGATTAATGTCAAATACTGAGTCCCCTTGATGGCGTGGGGAGTGCTATGTGGGCATAGGTGGTGGCAGGCACTGTTAACATCAGCCCATGGCACAGAAACATCATTAGGATTCAGATTCAGGCACGTGGCTTCCAAGCCCCAAACTAGCCTGTGGAGCCAAAGGATGCTGCAGGCATCTTCCAGCCACACCCTCTCCTTTCCTCAGAGGGCCTGGAACAGCGCCAGGGGCTGGGACTCACCAGGCGCCAGAGCAGGCCATACCCACACCTGCCTCTGAGTGGCGTTGGGCAGGAATTTCCTTTGCCCAAAGATTATTCCCTGAACAGAGTGGCTGTAAGCAACTCAAGGGCAAGGTCCTTTCTATTCTTCCTCCTTGAGCAGGGTCCAGGCATGCTGGAGAAGAACAGTCCTTCATGTCAGAGACAAATCACGTAACCGTTCAGAGCCTTGGTTTGTAAAATGAGAAGAATGCTTCCAGTGAGTCATTATGAGGATGAGATGATTCCTTAGACCTTCCCCCAAATCACCCAACCAAAGACCGTATCCTATAATAGATTCTTCCTAATGTCCTGCACTCAGTCGTCTCATGATTCCCCAGGGTGTGTGATCTCTCTCTGCAGCAAGTAATAAATCCAACTTGTTCAGCTACAAGTATATTCATGGTGGTCTTTGGCTGGAGGACATTGACCCTAGCTACATTTCAAGTGTTCAATAATCACGTGTGACTAGTGGCTACCATGTTGGACAGCACAGATGTAGAACAATTCCATCACTATAGAAAGTTCTATTGGGCAGTGCAAGTTGACACTATGTGATTCCAAATCTCAGCTCTGCGGGTAACCCACACACCTAGAGCCCGTGCTCCGCAACAAGAGAAGCCACCGCAATGAGAAGCCTGTGCACCACAACGAAGAGTAGCCCCCACTCGCTGCAACTAAAGAAAAGCCCACGCACAGCAACGAAGACCCAATGCAGCCAAAGATAAATAAATTTATTTAAAAAAAAAAAGATTGTGTCTTCCTCCTTGTCCTCTTCTTGAATCACTCACTCTGGGGGAAGTTGGCCACCAGGTTGTGAGGACACTCAAGCAGCCCTGTGGAGAGGTCCACATGGCGAGGAACTGAGGCCTTCAACCAACAGCTGTGTGATCTTAGGAGCAGCTCCTTCTGCTCCCGTTAAAGCTTCAGATGACTGCAGCCTTGGCTGACATCTTAACCACAACCTCATGAAAAACCCTAGGCCAGGACCACTCAGCTAAGCTGCTCTCAGATTCCTGACCCCCAGAAACTGTGTGAGATAATAAATATTTGCTATTTTAAGCCACTGAGGTTTGGGGTAATTTGTTACACAGCAATAGATAACTAATACACATGGCCTATGGTAGTGCTTAATTCATGTTAGCCATTCTAGCCAACTGGCCATAAAGTTGGCCTCCAGGGAAAGAGCCCAGGTCTGCTGGTTCAAGCAGTATGGTTTACCCAATCCTCCTTCTTCTAATTATAAATGAAGAAATTGGTCCTTGGGCCTTGGATGTCAATCTGTGAGTATGGTCAGTACAGCCATTCCAAGTGTGGTCTTCAGACTCAAAACATCAGTCAAGAAATGAGTGGATGCTGGGAAGCTGGGGAATCTGGGTGTCCAGGGCCAGCCCTTGGGTCCAGCCCATTTTGGGGGGTGCCTTACAGCCCCAGAGGGCCTTTTTAGCAGGACTTCAGTGTCATCCTGTGTCCACACTTCAGCCCTGAGCCTGTAGGAGGCTACCCAGGGGCCTGTGAATGAATTCACACTTTGCAAGGAAAGGTGCTACGAGGCTGGAAGGGGAGAGGGAGGTCCAGCGCTCCCCAGCATTGGCACCAGCCCTTCCTTAGCTCTGTCCTCCCAGAATTTCACTCATCCTAGGCCAGACCTCATCCTCTTGGTGCCCCCCACCCCACTACCTGGGACACCACCAAGTCCCAAGCAGATAAACAGAGACGGTGTGTCCCACCCCATATCACTCAGGGACCTCAATGGCTCAGAACAGGCAGAATTCCCCAGAACCCCTCTCTGCCCCACTGAGCAAAGACACTGGAGAGAAAAAGGGGCACCTCCAAAAGTAAGAAGACAGATGGGACCCGTGTGGCCCTCTGCCCGTAATTCTTGGAGAGCCCTAGTGTATCATGTCATAACTGCGTGTGAGCATCCCCGGCCGGGCAGGGAGGGTGAACCTGCCAGCAAGCACTTAACAAACTGGCCTGAAATGCCCCATTCCTGGCTCCCAGACCTCCAGACGCCCAGAGAGAGTAAGGAGGGGAAAGCCGAGAACACAGGTAAGCGAACTAATTGAAGGTTGAACTTGGTAATCAAAGGAAGAGACCGGAAGAGACCGTCCTCTCGGGTGAGTGCACATTCTAGAGGCTGCCGCCTCCTCCTTGGGGCCTCCCTCCCCTGATGGCTAGGCAAAGCAGGGGGCCCCCTCTTTTTCGAGTAAGTGAAAGTAAGCCGTCTACACCAGGGTGAACAATATATATTTATGAGATGTTGCCAGCTGCTTCTGTGTTTTCACATGTGTTTGTTAATGAAAGGTAACCTAAGGTCAGGTTATTATGTAAATAACTGCTGGGGGGGTGGAGGTGACCACTCCCCCCATGAGGCATCTCTCTGCAGCTTTCAGGAGGCACTAATGAATATTGGATCTTGTCACTTTACTGAGCAGAAGGATGGAAAGGACAGGCTCAGCTCCACCTGGGCTCCAACCAGCCACCTCTCCCTCCACTCCCGCAGGACCAAAGTGAATTCAAATTCTCCGGCATCCTCCTCCCTGCTCTGCCAGACTCCCACATCCCCACGCAGACAGAGTGGGGCAGACGGGCCACACTGGCTGCGGGCCCTTCTGGCTGTTTGCGGTTTGCAGTGTGGAAATCGCAAACCATCTCCACTGCATGGACCCTGAAACCATCACCCTAGGCCTCCCCAGAAAACAGAAGGAAAAAGCTTGGCCAAGGAGCAGTGGCATCCAGGGTCCCAGGCGGGAGGCTGAACACAAGGTGGCCGACAGAGGTGATGGGGGGTGGGGTGAAACCTTCAGTGCCCGCCGGAAGCCGGACCCAGCATCAGGGGTGGTGGGGCCCTGGACACCTGGACACCCCAAGAAGGGATAGCCAGCCCCTTTGCAGGGAAGTCCTGCAGGCAGGAGCAGCGAAGCACCGCCAGGCCACGGGGAGGGCCATCCGTGCCTGTCTGCGGGGACGGAGACACAGGAGCTGGCTGGCCAGGAGAGGCTGCGCAGAGGAGACCAGCGTGTCGGGGGGGTGGGTCCGCTGTTCTCTCAGGGCTCCCGGCATCTCCTGGCAGGCTGGAGAGAATGAGTCTTTCTGGTATTTTTCCAGCCTTCGAGCTGGAGAGGCAGCCGGTACTGAGGGCAGAGGGGCCGCCCTGCCCTGCCCTCCCCTTGCACTGTCTGTGCCAAGCTCATTCAGGGCTCTGGGTGATGGAGTGGTACCACTGGGGTGTCTCTGCAAATGAGATACTGCGACCTCCCTGGGTAAATAAAAGCCAAATATAAATAATGTGCCTGCGTCGCACTCCAGCTCTGCCTTTGACTAGAGGGAACACACTGAAATGGTTGATTAAAGATAAATAAAATTAGGCTATTCTAGCTGCTCCAAACAGACAGGCAGGGCTCCCCCTCTCTCTGTGTGGCTGAGATAAAGCCCCAGCGCACTGGGAGCTCTGGGCAGTGTGAGGAGGGGGGTGCTGACTGCCGCTGGCTTCATGGTTACCATTGTGATTTACACCGCATGCAGGCCTGGAGCAGACAGAGACATTTTTAACCGGTAATTGTCATGTATATGGAGTGTCGGAGAACCATCTCTCCAGAGGAAGGTGGGTGTTCTCGTCTCTTCTGTCAGGAGAAGGGATGGCAGGAGACAGGTAATCCGGGGTGGCTTACAGGGGCCACCCTGGAGACTAGGGGGTCAGGGACACAAATGAGGCCAGCCTGGCCTTCCTCTGATCCTTCTTAGACAAACACACCTTCCCCACTCCACCCTCCACCCCAGCCTCCAAGACGGGAAGCCCCTCCACTGCCGCTTTCTCCAAAGCTGGTGGGAGGGCACCTCACCTTTTCTGAGCAGGTGCCTGGCTCTCCTGTGTGACTAACTCACCGATGGGATGGAGACACCCAAAGGAAGCAGCTTCCTTCTTGTGTAATAACAATGCGATGATAAAACGAGACTAACGGCTGACATTTGTCGACTTCCCCGTATTGCCACATTTAACCCTCGCCACCGCCCTTAACGCAGGCTCTGTAGGTGCAGACACTTAAGCCGTGAGGAGGTCAGCTTCGAGAACCAACAGGGTGTGTCTAGGATCCACGGATAACAAGCGGGAAAGGGGCATCCAGACTCACATCTATCTTCCACCAAAGCCTATGCTTGGGACCAACCAGCCTGGAAGCTCCAAGAAAGAGGTTGTGCATCCAGCAGATGCCCAATCAATGTTCCTTGAATGAGATGTTTGATATCCAGTCGCTGCTTGGGCTTTGTCAGTACGTGTCTTGCTCTCAAGTTCTAGATGACATGCGATCCACTCTGTTTCGTTTCCACCTCATGGCTGCCAATCCCGGCTCCGTGTCCTCTTGTCCTTGGGAAGGTCTGCTGTGTGAGCTCGGATGGGGCACTCCACCTGGCTGGGCCTCAGCCTTCCCACCTGTAGGATGAAGGGGTTGTATTATGCAGAATGAAAGGAGCCAGACACAAAAGGTCACATACTGAACGATTCCATTTATATGAAGTGTCCAGAATAGGCAGCTCTGTAGAGACAGAAAGCAGATTCAGTTTGCAAGGGCTGGGGGGAGCGGGGGGGTGGAGAATGACTGCTAATGGGTCTCTCTCAGGGTCTCTCACAGGGTCTCAGAGACCTCACAGGGTCTCTCTCCAGGGAGATGGAAATGTTTTGGAACTGGATAGAGGTGATAGTTTTACAACACTGTGAATGTACTAAATGCCACTGAATTGTATACTTTAAAATGGTTAATTATCTCTTATGTGAATTTTACTTCCATATAAGAAAAAGGAGGGGATTTGAGGGAGACAGGTGTAATCTTCCACGGTTTATTATTTTGCGTGGTCCTATTACTGCTCCCCCTCCCTTGGCCAGACACCCCTCGACATCCTAATGGCACCCCATTGGAATGGAACAACTGGTCCTAACGCCTCACTTATGGGAGGGGAGGGGCTCCCCCTGCTCCACCTGCTTCAACGTCAGAAGCCTCATGACTCAAGGTACAAGTGGTACAGGAAGACGGCACGCTCCAGGATGTCAGAGAAGGTGGATAGTGACATGACCACATCACGAAGTGAAGGATGCCAGCTCTGCTGGGCAGTGTGGCATCTGGGATGGGTCAGGAGCTGTCTGTGCAGCCAGGAAGCAGGAGAAGCCTTTAGCACTGAGGGATGGGAGCCCCAGGCAGGGGGCAGGGACAAGAGTGGAGGCTATAGCAGATATTCAGACTGGCAGGAGGCTGGGAAGGGCGGTCAAAAGCACCCTAAGTATTCTGGTTCTTTCTATCACACCCGGATGCTCTGTGGGAAAGCGTGACATTTTCCTTAAAAGGTTAGGGCTCTGTCCCTAAGCAGCCCTGATTCCCCTCAATGGCCCACTCGTGCATGAGGGAGACACTTCTTGGATCGACATTTATATAGTGTTATTTGTCCAGAGATGGTTCATGGGGGGACCTCGTGGCACTTGTCTGCTGCGACCCAGACCTTCAGATGTATCCTCATCAAGCCCCCATTTCCCTTTAAAACAAGTCAGTTAATGTGTGGGCGAGGAACCGGTGCTCCACCCTGCCATCTTCATGCCAGATGACTCGAGTCAGGACGGGACGTCCGTGAGCCCCGGTGAAGGTCGGAGGGCGCTCACTCTGCCCACCACACCTGCCCCCACCCACCCAGCCACAGAGGGGGCTGCGTTGTGGGTTCTGTTCGTTTTAAGACATCCATCATCCTTTTCTTCTCTGATGAGAGCAACACATGTAGTGGCAGAAAATTTAGAGCTTATAGAAAAGCATGAAGAAGAAAATTAAAATCCCCTCCAGTCCTACCCTTTAGCCCTTTGGGGAGCATCTCTGTACACAGATGCCGGCGGCTTCACGCAGGGAATTCCCGTGCATAGATGTTTCTAAGGGCTACCCCCGCTTCCACCTCCCACAGCTCACACCCAGGGAACAGCCAACCGGAGACCTGGTTTCTACCTTTTCCAGAAACTTCCTTCAGTTTTCAACTCTAGCTCATTGTTTCATCTCTGGGGAGCCTAGATAAGACAGGGGTGCCATCTTCTATGGGTTTGAGGAAGACACAGAAAAGAGTGTAACGGATGAGGCAGGACAACTTAGGAACAACCAGCTCCTCCCCCTCCCCCCTCCCTCCTAATTTACATGGAAACAGCCACAGCCACAGCCTCCTGGGCTTGCAAATTGGACCTGCCAGGGCCCCTCAGTAAGCACAGGTGAGCAGGGGCTCAGGCACCATAAATAATGAGCAGAACAGGGATTTGCTGATGATGGAGAGACCTTCGGAGAAGAAAATTCAGAAGGAACCCGCGTTTGCCCAGCAATACAGATGATCAGTGTAAGTGGAGTGGACATGTCATTAACGTCACCTTGGCAAAATAATTACATGCAAAGGGAACCCAGCAGCAAAAATGGAAAACAGGTAAGAGCATTGCAATGCACAGTTTTAAGAAGCACTGTGGATTTCCCAAGTCTGCTGGTGTTGTGCGCTAATGCCTGGGCAGACCGTGAGGGTGGGTGGGAGGTGCTGAGCGTTCCGCCCCATTGGATGAGCGAACAGCACCACTTTGGGAACCAAGAGACCTGTGTGGTTTGGGACTAGTTACTAAACCTCTCTGAGCATCGGTTTACTCATCTGACGTGTATATTTACCTCAAAGTGTTGTGAGCATCAGAAATTGCCCTGGGCATTTGGCTGGAAGGAATGCAAAGTTTCAGTTCAAGTTGAAAGGGGTACCTCTACCATCAATAATCATGATAAAAAGTTTTTTATAACCCTCTTTGAGGGAGCTCATCCTCCCACCGTCCATCCTTTGCTGACATCTGTAACCTTCCATTGCCCACTCCACTCACCACCCGCAGGGACATATTCTGCACCAAAGGCAAAACAGGCCAGGTGCTCTCAGGGTGTGTCCAGGGGAGTGGGAAGGATGCCCCTCTGCTTTCCACTGATTTCTTTGCCCAGAGTCTGCACTGGGATCGGAATGGGGCCACCGCCTTTCTCTCATGCTGTTCCATCCTCCATAAATACAATTCCCTCCTTTTGTCTAGCCGAAAACTTCAAAACCCAGCACATGTGTTATCTGCTCAGTGAAGTCTTCTTTACTTCCCACTATCCCAGGAGGTGGATTACATTTCTTGGCCTCCATGTCCTCCCCACTTGCTGCACACTGGCTGCAAACATTAGTCGCAGGAGCAAGAACGCTATTTCTGAGGACAGGGGCATGCACGTACACATGGATGGATGGATGGATGGATGGATGGATGGATGGATGGATGGATGGATGGACAGAGGATGGATGAGGGATGGTTGGATGGATGGAGGATGTATGGATGGGTATTTGACAGCAGCCACCAGAGAATTAGTTCCTAGCTTTGGCAGCCCAGTGTCAGCCAATGGGAGTAGGTCATTCCAACGCAAGGAGGCCCAAGAACATTTGGGAGCCTCTCCGTCCCCATGCAGTGTTCTCCACTCCCCTGGAGACCATGGAAACTGACTTGACAGGGTTGCAGCTTTTAAAATCCTTCTCCCATCATCAGTGGCTGCAAATAAAGCAGTAGCTATGCCTTGCAACCTCAGAGGATCAAAGGCAGCTAGAGAAAAGCAAAATCAAATTACCTTGAAAGGCAACAGCCCCTGGAAGAAACATGGCTTTCAAAACTGAAAGCAGGGCCTCCCTGGTGGTGCAGTGGTTAAGAATCCACCTGCCAACACAAGGGACACGGGTTCGAGCCCTGGTCCAGGAAGATCCCACATGCCGCAGAGCAACTAAGCCCGTGCGCCACAACTACTGAGGCTGCGCTCTAGAGCCCGCGAGCCACAACTACTGAGCCCATGTGCCATAACTACTGAAGCCTCCACGCCTAGAGCCCGTGCTCTGCAACAGGAGAAGCCACGACAATGAGAAGCCTGCGCACTGCAATGAAGAGTAGCCCCCGCTCACCGCAATTAGAGAAAGCCTGCACACAGCGACGAAGACCCAACACAGCCAAAAATTAAAAATAATAATAAATAAATAAATAAATTTATAAAAACTGAAAACAGGAAGACAGGAGACTCGCCCTCTGCCCCTCCTCTCCCACCACCCCACCAGCCCCTGGAGGTTTTCAGCAGGAATTGTAAACTGGGGCATGGATGGAGAAGCCAGCCCACAGTAGGCTTTATTTTGTCCATACTGTGCTTTTTAATTTAAAATTTTGGGTGCCAACACCTAAAATCATATACTTTCACGCAAAAATCCAGCTTGTATGTCTGGCTCCTCTAGAGAAACCAGCTGCTCTGGGTGACCCCAGGCTCTCTCCCCTGTGACAGAAATAACCTGTAGCAGAGCAGTCTCTGCCTCTGGACCCAGCATTCTCCACGTGACCCCAGACACACCCCCTGTACCTGCCTGGCCCTGGAAGACAGGTGAATATGTACCCTTTCTATTCATGGGGGACCCTGATTCCCTCCAAGTGCACATTTCTGAAGCTCCCAAATGTCCAGGGTTTGAAGGATTCTTCCTGGCCTTTCACAGGATGGAGCCAACATGATTTCTCTTCCTTCTGTCTTTTTCAAGCATCTGAATTTTCTGACAGACCCCAGATCAGGATCAAGATGCTAATTCCATAATCTCTGTGACTTGTCTGTCGAAAGAGGGGAGGCCAGTGGGGGCAAATGGGGTGCATCCCTGTCCCGTTCTCAGCTTTCAGACTCTGCTGATGCTGGGTCAAGGAGTACGGGGCCAAGTTTTCCTCTCGCCAACTGAAGGAACAGACAGGAAACTGACGAGGGCCTCACCTAGTCACTACCTACTCTAGCAGGTGGATCTACGTACCTGGAGGCTCCCACAGCTCGTGGGCTACCTTCCCTGCCAGCCAAGACCCACCAACTCTGGACTCTGTTGGTGCAAGACTGGTTGCCGGGGACTTCCCTGGTGGTGGAGTGGTTAAGAATCCACCTGCCAATTGGGCTTCCCTGGTGGCGCAGTGGTTGAGAGTGCGCCTGCCGACGCAGGGGACATGGGTTCGTGCCCCAGTCCAGGAAGATCCCACATGCTGTGGAGCGGCTGGGCCCATGAGCCATGGCCACTGAGCCTGCGTGTCCGGAGCCTGTGCTCTGCAATGGGAGAGGCCACAATGGTGAGAGGCCCACGTACCGCAAAAAAAAAAAAAAAGAATCCACCTGCCAATGCAGGGGACGCAGGTTCGAGCCCCGATCCGGGAAGATCTTACATGCCGCAGAACAACTAAGCCCATGTGCCACAACTACTGAGCCTGCACTCTAGAGCCCAAGAGTCACAACTTCTGAAGCCCGTGCGCCTAGAGCCAGTGTTCCGCAAGAAGAGAAGCCATCGCAAAGAGAAGCCCGCACACCACAACGGAGTAGCCCCCACTCGCTGCAACTAGAGAAAGCCTGCATATAGCAACGAACCAACGCAGCCAAAAAAAACAAACAAAGAAAAGAAGGGTTGCCAGGAAGAGGGAGGTAGAGAGAAAAGAGAGAAGGGGCAGGCATCCTACCCATCTGCACTTGGATACTCAGTGGGGTTTGTGTGTGAAGAGGAGAGCGGGCGAGGGCTATTTGTTCTGGGAATGGTGAATCCTTCCTCAAATTTATACCCTGAATCTTCACTGCAGCTGTGTCAATGAAGAGTCCGCAGCATCACTCCGTACAGCTGGGCCTGACTCAGGCGTAATTGACTCCTGCCAGAGGGCTTCTGAGCACGGGGTCCCCATCCCAAACACTCACGCTTCTAGGAACCCCTGGAGCCTCTGACTTCCGGGAAGGTGGGCACAGAGACAGGAACAGGTGAACGCCCCACGGGACTGCACTTTGTAATGAGCAATGCTGAGCAGGCTCTGTCCCCACTCGCTGTGTAAAGCAGTCCTGTTACACAGCCATGTGTGGGAAGCTTGTTTTGTTCAGTTTGCAAGTATTTATTGTTTAAATAAGTTCCGGTGTTGGCTGGGAGTTGAGTAATCTCAAGCCAAGTTGAAGCAGTGCAGCCCATGCGGACAGTTAAGTACCAACCTTCAGGGGTGTGGCCGCCTGACGCAGGCTCTATGCAGAGGCAGGAAAGGAGGAACAAGAGCCCAGGGCACCCTCTCAAAGCGGCCACGATACCAATTGGAAAAGTGCCTCCACAGGGTCCCCCCAGTGTGTACTGGTTCACGTTTAACAACCAGCTCTCCTTGGAGACAAAAAAATCCCTGATTTGTAACATTTGCCAATGCCCATGCTGTAAATACTCCCGCTATGGCCGATTTCAGGCTACTGATGTGAAGTTACTAATCTGTGCAAGGCAGCCCCAGCACATCTCCGAAGTAGCTTGGGTGCTACCCTGAGTTTTATTCTCTTTTCTGTTGAGCTGCAAACAGAAGAAATAGAAAACTTGGAAGGAAAAGCAGGATTTTTAAACAAAAAAACAATAAACAGATAGCAAAAACTTTTGTCTCCTAGTGAAAGGGCAAGAGGACTGGCCAGAGGCCAAATGCAAACACAAAACTACCCTTGAGCCCCCAGAACTCCTGGCCTAAATCCAGCCAAGGCCCCCACTGGGGGTACTGGGCAGAGAGCAGTCAAGGCTGCTCAAGCCCTCCAGGCACAGGGAGGGGGTGGGCTAAGCCATAGGGATCGATTCTAAGGAGGAATCCAAAGCTGGTGCTGGGCCAGAAGAATGGGGGGAACTCAGTGTCCTCATCTGTAAAATGGCATGATCGTAGCACACCCTGCAGAGAGTTGTCAAAAGAATTAAATGAACTAATGCATTGAAGGCATGGCTGATGCCTAGCACACAGGATCACACATCATCCAATGATGCCAGGGGTGAGGACCGGTGAGGAGTCACTGGAAAGCATGGCTCTGGTGGATGCAAAACGTCCCTAGATCACTGGGCCGCTCAGCGGGGGCATCCACCCAGTGCTTGGAGCGTTCGTCTCCAGCCAGAAGTGCAGGGCGGGAATCAGAGGAGCTTTACTGAGATGGGAGGACGGAACGACTGAGGCAATACACAGCGGGGATGGGAAGGGACGAGGATTATCTAGCTGAACCAAGTAAAAGAGCACAACCACAGGGGAGGAGAGAACAGCCAGCTCCTCCGTGGGGAGCACTGAGACAGGCACTGTTGTCACCACGGCTTGGGGCAAAGTCTTGACCATTTCTTCCACTAGGATCTCCCGGGCTGAGTTCCTTGGGAAAGAGTGGTCGCCCATAGATAAATAGGTGTCCACCAAAAAGGGTTTCACGGCTGACACCAGCTGGCCTCCTGGCACAGCTTCTCCACCTGGTGCCCCAGTCCTTCTGAGTCTCAGCTGAGTGGCGGGGCTACCTGGACCTCTAATTCTTGCTATGGTGTTAATGGGTGCCAGTGAATTAATGCATTGTTCTTCTCAGATATTACTCTGACGTTTTAAGCTAGGTCTCTCAGTGGCCTTGCTGGAAATATCAGGGAAGGTGAAGCTCTGTGATAGAGACCTATTTGGGGCAGTCTTTCTGATTCTTCAAATTTTAACACCCAGGTAAGTGGTCGTGTTGCCCACACAGAAGACTCTCTCTTTCTCTCCTTCCCTCCCTTCATCTCCTTCCCCCCACCGCCCACTGCTTTCTTTCCTCCCCTTTCTGAAATTGAGGAATCCCCAGGGACAAGAGGTCCCCTGTAGAAGACTGAATTTGCAATGTGGGTGGAGGGATTGGAGCTGGAGCAGAAGGGCATGGGGACTGCCAGGCTCCTCAAACTGGATGATGCTGGCAGAATTGTCGTGAACAGCCAATCCTATGTCCTCAGGTGCCCCATCCCTGTGGGACTGGTGCCCTCCTCCTGCCTGGGGGGCAGGACAGCGCTTCCAAAGGTTCGCAGGTCCATCATGGCCTCTCCTGGTTTGATTTTCATCCCACCAGCTTGCTGTGGGCCCCAAGCCCAGGTCCAGGGAGAATTCCTTCCTGTCTTCAATGCAGACCCCAAAGAACTGAGGACAGCAACCCCACCCCAGGTCCTCAGATGAC
Source organism: Mesoplodon densirostris (assembly GCF_025265405.1). NCBI lineage: Eukaryota > Metazoa > Chordata > Mammalia > Artiodactyla > Ziphiidae > Mesoplodon > Mesoplodon densirostris. The sequence goes on along the minus strand of NC_082678.1, from coordinate 17,245,381 downwards.
CCGAGGAGGCTGGGCTTCCTCCAGCCCATCCCCTGCCCTCCAGAGCCTGCCAGTAGCCTGCCTGCCAGACCATCCTCATCCCCCAGAGACTGGCCTTCAGCAAGGGTAGAGTCAGCCCAGCCCAGTCATCTTGTTAGCATGATTCAGTGTTAAATGATCTGATTAAATGGGGCTTTCTGCAGCCCAGCTGGAGGTGATCAGCTCCAGCGAGGAATTTGTTTTACCTCAAACTGGGATGTTTAACCCCAGGAAGAAAAAAAAAAAGTCCCTGCTCACTCCCTTCCCCTGATTCATTCCTTTTGCTGCCTGTGGATGGGCTGAGCTGAGCTGACGGACCATTTGCCGTGACGGTTGGATGGAGCCAGATTTTGTAACGGGAAATGGCATCTCTCGTGGCCACTTAAGAGAAGGTAAAACGTGAACAAGGCAGGGGCTGGGAATCTTCCCCCGTGCGGAGGCATCAGGCCCGCAGGTTGTGGTGGGGAACCAGCCTCCCCGTGGAGGCGCTGATCAAGGGCCAGCCTCCGTCCAGGCAGCCTCTACCATCCCAGAGACGCACCCCAGAAAGCTAGGTGTGGGGTGGGGGCGGCAGAGGGGCCTTGAGATCAAGGAGTTTGTCCCACGCCATGGGATTCGGGTTTGGTTCTGGCCCAGCCACTTACTAGCTACGTGGCCTTGAGTGAGTGACTCATTCCCTCGGAGCCATAGGATCCTGGTCTATAAAATAGGGATAATAGAACCTTCCACACAGCATGGTTTTGAGAATGAAGTGAGGTGCCCAGCATAAAAGCTGGCATTTGACAGGGGCTTAGGAGATGGATGCTGGTGAAGAATGGGTTGGAAGAGAACTCATCCTGGACGTTCTCATGGCCTGTGACCCAGCCACCCCATTCCGGAGTATCCACCAAGGGAGCATCTTGCACCCACAGATCCAGAGACATGTACAAGAATATTCATAGCAACTTACATGCAGTAGCAAAATGCTGGTCCAAATGTCCATTGATAGGAGAAGAGATAAATAAATCACACCGTATTCGTGCACGTTTAACAGAGCAGGGACTCCTGCGTGCCGTGCTCTGAGTGAGTCCTTCAAAAGGGATACTGAGCTAAAACAAAACAAGACCCTGACCAGAACATGCACTCTATCTTTTTAAGAAAACTGAAAAACAAGCACAATGAATATCACAATGTTGATGAACGTACATGTAAGGGTAACACCTTTTCTGAAAAGGCCAGGAATGGTAAACGCAGAATCCCTGTCTATTAGGTTTACTACTTACGAGAGTATATGACAGATTCCTTTCCATGTATCAAAATCATTTTTTTCAAGACAATGAGAAAAGATGTACTGAGCCTGAGCTCTAGAGCCCGCGAGCCACAACTACTGAGCCTGTGCGCCACAACTACTGAAGCCCGCATTCCTAGAGCCTGTGCTCCGCAACAAGAGAAGCCACCGCACTAAGAAGCCCAACGCCCAACAAGAGAAGCACTGCAACGAAGAGTAGCCCCCACTCGCCGCAACTAGAGAAAGCCTGCGCGCAGCAACGAACACCCAACGCAGCCAAAATAAATAAATAAATATTTTTAAAAAATTATTTAAAAAAAAAAAGTTCATCCTGGCTTGCAAATGAGGGAGCGGGGAGGGGCAGATGGGACTTGCCCTCTCTGTTGGTGGGAACCAGAAAGGTCCACCCACTTTGGAAAACAGTTTGGTTGTTTCTCATAGAGTTTAACACACACACACCTTATGACCCAGCGAGTCCGTTTCTCAACATTTATCCAAGAGAAGAGAAAACATATGTTCTTACAGAGACCTGTGGGCAAATAGTCACAGCAGCTTTATTCATAACAGCCTCAAATTGGAGCCAACCCCCTGTCCATCAACAGGTCAAGGGATAAAGACCTCTCCATGCAATGGGATGCTACTCATCAATAACAAAGCATGAACTGCTGATACTCACAACCACACGACAGTGGATGTCCAAACCCTTGTGCCGAGTGAGCAGAGACAGACTCAAAGGGCTACATGCTGTATGATTCCATTTATAGGAAATTCTAAAAAAGGCAAAACTTTAGAATGAGACCACATCAGTGTAGTCAGGGTGGACTCCCCAGGTTGGGAAAGGGAGTGAGGTCACTTTTATCTGGATCCAGAGGCCCAGGGCGATGCCGGCTGACATCCGAGCCCATTCCTCTCGGGTCCAAGGTCCCCCAGGCTTTGTTCCACCAGGAGACCCCAGGGGTTTTCCTTCTCACTGAAGCTACCAGTCTCCCACCCCCACCCCAGCCTCCCACTCCCAGTCCCTCCAGCCTGGTCCCTCTTAACATGCCTTTGCCTTGTGTCCTTGTGTCCTTGTGTCCAAGCCTACTCAGACCTCAGATCCCACTGCCCTTGTCCCATGTGACCCAGGCCCCTTCCCAACCTCAGTGTCTATCTATCTACCTGGGTCTGCCCTCACCCCCTGCGCCATGCCCTGGGTCCTTGTGAAACTTCTCAGGAGCAGCAAACTGGTCCTTGAAAGGCAGCCCTCAGGCTGGGCCCTGCTGCCTGGGGCCACACCTAATGCTGCCTCTTCTCTGCCCGGTTCCTGCTAGAGACACTCCAGAGGCCCCCCTGCCCATCCTCACCTCCCTTCATCTTCCTACCAGGAAGTCCTCACACCCCACCCCACCCCCACCCAACCCAGGGCTGGTGCCTGCTGCACCCCCCAGCCCCCGCTGCTTCCCCCGCTCCCCCACCAGTCCCGGCTTCGGGCTCTCACTCCACTCTGTCTCTGCTGCAGCAAAACCAGCTCCGGCCTTGCCCACCGGCGGGCCCAGCCGCTCCCCTTGAGGAATGGTACTTTCTCTGGCATCAGGGCTTATGCGGAAGGTTCCAGAGTCAGACACGCAGACCTCAAAGCCCACCTGGGTAACTATGAGCTGAGTGGCCTCGGGCAGCTCAGTCCTGCCCCTTGGAGCTTCAGTTTCCGAATGTGTAAAACAGGAATATTACTCTCCCAGAGCTGCTGTGACGCTGAGCACACTAACGTGGGTAGTTAGGGCCACACGTGAACTGAGGTTATGATGACCCCCGCCCTGACAGATACACCCCAACACCCCAGCACAAGATAGTTAGGTCGCACCCAGCGTCTCCTGAGACACCCTGCTCTTAGCATCACCTCTTTCTGTACAGACGGTCACAGCCTGGTTCCTCCAGCACCCTTTCGGCTTTGCTGACTTTCCCTCTCGTGCAGCTGGGGCAGGGAAGGTCTTTGCAGGGGCATGGATTAGTGGGGCCGTGGAGGAGGGAATGGGGCATTTGTGAGAGGTTTGGCAGGGCCGCCAGCATCCAAACAAGGAGGCTGGGTGGGGATGCTGTGCAAACCCTCGCTCTGGCTCTCGGTGCAGCACACACTGGCTGCTGCTGCCTGAGCCCCTGTGCTTCAGGGAACAGCATGTCAGTGATGGATGAGACTTTAATTAAAGTAATGAGACATTTATAATGGTGGTTATCTCCAAAATTAGGCCTTTCAGCAATTATTCCTGGGGAATGTTCCCCGGGTAGATAACTCCCTTTTTAGAACAACTATGGGGCTGGAGAGAGGTCTCTGCACCTGACAGGGATTTTCCCAGCAACCCCTGGGCTGTGATGGGTCAATGGCAGGGCATGGTTTCCCTGGAGAACAGGATGTGGCCTCTGCCTGAGCTTTCTCCCCAGAGCAGCAAAGATTCGATGACCCTTGGGCCTTGGTCAGGTCATAAGATGCCAGTGGATCTCAGAGGCGGCACCTTCGGGCTCAGAAACCAAAGATCTGGGCACAAGTCCTGCCTTTAAAACACTTGCTGTCTCTGGGACTGTGGGCAAATCCCTGCCTCTCTGAGCCTCATTCGCAACTGTAAAATGGGATGAAGACCTCACCGGCTATAGGGAAAAACAGATGAAATAAGCTGAACAGAGTACTGTGTAACCTGTCAGGCATCAGATCCGTGATCTGTGGCTGTAATGTGCTCTAATAGTACATTCCAGAATATTCCATTCAAACTCCCTGGGCAGGGCCTTCTACACATTAGCATCAATTGTCTGGGTTGCTAACACCATGTATTAAAAACAAACAAACCGGGCTTCCCTGGTGGCGCAGTGGTTGAGAGTCCGCCTGCCGATTCAGGGGACACGGGTTCGTGCCCCGGTCCAGGAAGATCCCACATGCCGCGGAGCGGCTGGGCCCGTGAGCCACGGCCGCTGAGCCTGCGCATCCGGAGCCTGTGCTCCGCAACGGGAGAGGCCACAACAGTGAGAGGCCCGCGTACTGCAAAAAAAAAAGAAAGAAAGAAAACCAACCAACAGGTCTCATAGACCCCACAGACTGTGAGGCCACGGGAACTCTAGGCAAAGTTCGGAGACTTGGGTTCTGGCCCTTCGTGGCCAGGAAGGCATGATTTTGGCAAGTTGTTCACTACTTGGGCTTCATCTCCTCACTGGAAACATGACGGTCATAGCCACTGGCCAGTGTATGAACCAGAGAAGGCGTGAGGATGGAGTGTGATTGCTCTCAGAGCAGCAAGCTGTGAGCCTAAGACCTCTCATCACTTAACGTGGAAAGGTCACAGGACCAAGTCAGGACCCCAGCAGCCACCTGCCCAGGCCCCTCCGTCCCTAACCAACAGGGAGTTCATCCGGAGACCAGAGAGACAAGCGCATTTCCCAAGATCACACAGCCAGGTGTGGTTGTGGGGTGTAAAATCCAGGCCTCTTGTTTCCTGAGGCTTTTATCAACATCCACACTTTGGCTATTATTATTACTGGCAACTTTTCTCTAAAATTTATTAACAATTAGCCACGTGCCAGGCACTATTTTAAACATTCTCATGCATTATCACATTGAATCTTCGTAATAACCCTGGAAAGGCTGTTGTTATTGCTGTTGTCATTCCTATTTAACAAATGGGGAAACAGGCACAGAGAGGTTAAGAGATCTCCCCAAGGTCACACAGCAATATGGACCCAGGTCTGTGTCCCTGCAAAGCCTGTGCTCTAACCATTACACAACACTGCCTCCTATTCTTGAAGCTACTCCGATGGGGTGGCCTATCCAGCCGCTCTGGCCGGAGGAGGGGCTCCTGATACCTGGGAGTCACTGCTGATCTACCCTTTCTGGAGTTCTCCAAGGTCTGCCCTCACTCCCCTGCCTCTCCCACCTCTCAGCCTCTCTGCCATCCCTCCCACCACACACCTCCCAGAAGTCAGGCTTCTGTTCCATGGAGAGAGTGCAAATGTGCCCATCCTGGCTGGGGGAAGGGATGTGGTATTGTCACCTCTCCGATCACTTATCTGTTCACCCATGTGCCCTGAGCCCTGCCCTATGCCCAGTGCTGCCCTGGGTGCTGGAAGTGCAGCCGTGGAGAAGCCAGTGGGGCCTGCCCTCAGGGAGCTGGCATTCCAGAAGTGTGTCCAGTTCCCCACTGCCTGAGCCAGCGCCAGGCTGCCCGTGGCCACCAGACACTGCACTCCAGGAGACAGGATGGAGGGAGAGCCAGGGCCAGGGTGCCCGCCTGCTCTTCCAGCAAGAAAAGGGCACTGGGGAGGGCTGAGGCCCTGGGTAGGAGAGAAGGAGGGCCAGCCAAGTAGGCAACAGACAGGATAAGTGACGCTGCAGCTGCTGCATGGAGGCCCGCAGCACAGCGACAAGGCTGCCCTGTGCGGAGCTGGCCAGGATGGCCCCCTAAGCTGGTAGGCATGGCCTCCACTGGGCAGCCTGGGTGATGGAATGGACCAGCCCCCTGGGAGCAGGCATCGCTCCCCACTCTGCCCAGAAGAGGCAGAAAGACCAGTGGCAGCGGTGGGGGTGGATTCTTGCCCAGGAACAGCTGCCAAGACGCCCAGGGCCGGAAGCTGCCCCTCCCACATCCTCTCAGTGCCCTGGCTTTGCAAACACAGGAAACTGCCAGCTTGAGCTTGACAGGTCCCACAATAAGAGCCAGCTCCCCGGGCTGGACCGCCACAAGCGAACTGGGGTGCATGGCTGTCCTGCTGGGAAGCAGCATCTGAAATCCAGCCCTGAGATGCCCACTTACCAGTGCTCGCAGGGGGAGTGGGGTGGGGGGAGCAGGAAATGCCCACTCAGGATCCACGACCTGCAGTTGCAATGAATCAGCTGCCAGGCACCCCGGAAGGCGGGCAGCGGCATCAATGTTTCTGCCCAGCCACAGCCGGCTAACGTCGCCGGCAGGAGCTTATCCATAGGGCTCTATTCAAGATCCTCTCCCCTGCAGGCCAGGCGCTGGGCCCAGAGCCCCCAGGAAGGGGCCTGCCCCTGACTGCCCTCTTCCAGGACCAGAGCCTTGTCACCTGGAGGGACCTGCACCCCCTTGTCAATGCATTTTTCAAACCAGAAATGGGGATGCATCAGTGGTCAAAGTGTTTGATCAAAAGCATGTGAAAGTGCTATACACGCATTCCAATTAAACTGTATCTGGCCACGCAGTTAATGAAAACTGCCACTGAAAGACCACAGTTATGTGAAAGCAGTGTGCTCTGGAGCCCCTGCTTCTCAGGTGCCCCAGATGCCCACAGAGAGGACCTCGCCACATGGTTTGGATAGGCTAATAGCTCTGGCCACAGGGCACAGAGTTCCCAGACAAGGATTCCTAGAATCCATGTAGCCCCTCCCCATGTCCGTCTTTGCCACCAGACACCCCCACCCTGCAATGTCCCCCGTCTGTCAGTCAGCATTTACAGGCACCCTCCTTGTTCCCCTGACATGACAGGAATCTCACCCCACGGGAGGGCATTGGTGGCCTTGACTTCCCTGAGGGCCCCACTGGCTGGGGGTTCCCTTGCATGTAGGAGGCCCCTCAGGGCTTCTCTGAGTCTTTCTCTGGACTTGGACAGAGCCGGGCTCCAGGCAGGCCCTTGGCGACCCAGAGAAGGCAGGGATGCCCAGAAGGGTTGGCCACCTTGAAAATGGAAGAGGGGGTTACTCTACTGGGTTACAGTGTGGGAGTACCTAGCCTGTAGTGGGTGGGGCAAAGGAAACACGGGAGCGGGGAGGGGATGAGGGAGAGGGCAGTCTCCCCCTTCCTGGCCCTCCGGGAGGACCCTCCCTCCTCTGCCCCCCTCTCCCCTGCGCAGAGCTGGAAAGACCAACCCTGGCCGTGGGTCCTGGTGGGAGGGGGGCACGCTCAGCCCCTCCCCTTGGAGAGAGAGCCCTGCACCCGTCCCGCACCCCGACCTTAAGCTAAATGTGCTGCGTGCTGCGGGAGAGGCGGGGCGCTGACTCACAGCCTCTCTTCATTGTTAGGGCCCAGACTGGCACGTTTTCAGGCGGAACCCTCCGTGCCACCTGCCCCAGGGGCTCTGCTGTGATATTCCCCGAAAGCAGGTGGGGGCGGGAGGTGGCAGAGGGCTCCCCAGGGACCTCGCTCGCCTGCCATCAGCGCCCAGCCCCCTCATTCCCCCGCTCTGATCCTCCCCCAGAGGATCCGTGGGGTGCATTCTGTGTGGACCCCTGCCCCAAACCCCTGGCCCGGCTCTCCCCAGAGCTCTCTGCCTCCCTGACTTAGAACGGTAATAGCACGAGCGCGGGCTTTTTCTCTTTTAGTCAAAATCAATGACAATGACAGAGTTATAAAGCGAGCCGTGGGGAGAAAGAAGAAAGCGCCTGGTGTCAAAATTGAGGCAGGAGGCAGTTAGAAGAAGCTGTTAGGATTTCAGTTGCCTTAGGGTGTGCGGCTCGGCTCGGACCAGTGTGATGTCAGGAAACCCACCGCACACCTGTCATTAATGTGGAAGGTGGAACACCGCGGCTATTAGTCTGGGGGCTGCGGACACGGGGGGCCTGAGAACTCCATAGGGAGCCTTAAAAATGCGCTTTCCTGGGCTTCCCTGGTGGCGCAGTGGTTGAGAGTCCGCCTGCCGATGCAGGGGACACGGGTTCGTGCCCTGGTCCGGGAAGATCCCACATGCCGCGGAGCGGCTGGGCCCGTGAGCCATGGCCGCTGAGCCTACGCGTTCGGAGCCTGTGCTCCGCAACGGGAGAGGCCACAACAGGGAAAGGCCCGAGTACCAGAAAAAAAAAAAAAAAAGGCGCTTTCCTGGCGGGGGTAAGGGGGAGCCCGAGGGTCTGCTGTGATCCCGGGAGCCCCAAGTTGGCGGCTGGGCATGTCCTTCCGGCTGTCTTGGGGCCTCCGAGGAGGGGGAGCCCCAGGCACAGGGGCTGATCCTTGCAGGTAGAGGGAGCCTGGAGGGCACACGGAAGCGAGGATGCCCAGTGCCAGCGAGAAGTCCCTTTGTTTTCTTCTGTTATTCCCGCTGGCAGGAGGCCAGCACACCTGCTCACCACCTCCTTCACGCAGCACCCAGGACACCCCCTCCCCCTCCTGCACAGGGAAAGGGGGTAGGAGGGTTGCCTGAGCCCCACCATCCTCTTGGGGGAGTCAGAGTAGCTGGGGTCCTTGTCACTTTGCCAGAGTCCCTTTTCAACTTCCACCTGAAAGAGGGGCTGTTGTGACAGCGTTGCCACCTGTCCCCTCACCCCTCCCAGGAGAGAGAGAAACAAACCAGGGAGAGGGGGTGTTCACGTGGCAAAAAACTCAGGCTTCGGACCTGCATTACCTGGCAATCTCGGGAAGCAGCCTGTCTCCTCGTCTGCGAAATGGGGGTGCTAATATCTGCTTAAGCTGAAGGCAGGGCCGCCCTGACCCCCGCCCCACACCGTAAGGTGGCTGCCCCACCCCCGTCACAATTTCTCGGGTTAACCGAGTCCCCTCCCACCAGGCAAACGCATGGAGAGCCAGGAAGGCTGGGGTGGGACTTGGTGTGGGATCGCGTGTGGCTAATATTCCCATTAAATAAATACGTTTTGCTAATTGGATTACTCAGACAGTATAATATACTACTGGATTTCCAACATGATGCTAATAAATTGTGTGAAGAACTTAATCGTGTTAGCAGCCCGAAAGCTTGTACGAGATGAAATTAGAAAATCAGGCCAAGTTGACATCTAGGGCTTCTGTAAGGTTTTCAGACTTGAGGAGTTTCCGTGAGCTTCCCTGCGCCGTCGGAGTCTCTGAAGCTGTGTATTGGTCCGGGGAAGGGGATGGGGGAGGAAGGGAAGGGAGAATCGGGAGTATTGAGCCAGAAAGTGAGAGCCCCTGTATCAGGAGTGGGTCCCTGGGGCTGGAAGCGGCGGGGGGAGAGGAGTGAGGCGGAGGAAGGCTCCTGGGTGGGTGAGAGCGGCCCTCTCACTCCACTTGCATCCACCAAAGTCCACTGTGAGGTCGGGCGGGCCCAGGCAGCTGTGGTTCCCTTAAGGGTCCCTGAAAACAGCACCAGGACCCTGCAGACTGTTCTCCCTGTTCACACCCGCCTCCTCTCGGCAGACACCCACCATCGTCCTGGTGCCTCTAAGACGTGCGTTTCCACCGAAGAAGTGGTGGGAAGGGCCTGGGATTTGGGGGAGGAAAGGAACAAGGGCTGAGCCAATGGCTGAGACAAGGCCTTCTCCTCTTCCTGCATCCCCTGGCTGGGGGCTCCAGAGCAGGATGGCCTTCCCTTTCACTTTCTAATCTGGAAAATGGTGACTGGTGTTTAATTAACCGTGGTAAGAGACCTGAAAAGTGAGGACCAGAATCTAAGAGCTCATTACTTCTCCTGCTTTCTTGCCCCGCCCCCACCCCCAAGGCTACCCAGGAGGGGCTGAGGGAGAGGATTTGTGCGGGGAGGCGGGGCGGAGGGGCAACAAAACATGCCCCCCGCCCAGCCCAGCTTGCAAATGTCAAAGCACAAGGCAGACGCTTCAAACAACATGCAAACACACACACACACAAACACACACACACACACACACTCTCACGCGCATCTGCACACACACCTGAAGTCAGCCCCCAAACAGGAGCATCTCTTCAAACCTCATTAAAATAATAGCTGGCTTCGTGGCAGCTTCCCAGGTATTAATGCAAATGTTTCTCTAACTCTCCAGGTTCAAGAGCAACACCTTATACAATTCTAATTAGCATAACAAAATCCAGTTAAAGAGGAGGAAAAAAAAATCTCTTGTTTGCTGCTTCCTGGCAATTAGCAAGAACAATTACTACAACATCCGGAATTTCCAGCCCCAGAGATGCCAGGGTCCCACTTGAGCACATCAGGAGCCCATTTAGAGAAGCCAAAATAAGGCCATTAGGAAGGATGCTCACCCCATGCACGACATGCAGGTTTGCAAGCCAGAAGCACACACCCGTCCCTCCACCCAGGCAGCCGCTCCCCACAGCAACCTATGGCCTCGCTCACCTCTGCTCACACACGCCTCCCCAAGTACCACTCGCCCAGCCACCCGTTCATTCAACAAATGTCAGTTGGTGCCCACCACGGACCTTCTGCTTTGTACCCAGACCCCCAAAAGTCTTGTTCCATTTTTCAAGAAGCACTTAGCGCTGGCCTTCTGTGTGCCTGTGCTAAGTGTTGACAACATGAAGGTGAGAACAAGACAGCCCCTGTTGGCGATTCCCTGGCGGTCCAGTGTTAGGACTCCGCACGTCCACTGCTGGGACCAGGTTCGATCCCTGGTCAGGGAACTAAAGATCCTGCGAGCCTCCTGGCATGGCCAAAAAGAAAAAAAAAAAAAAAAAAAAAAAGTCCGTCTTCACAAGGGAGCATGGGCAGGGGCTCTTATCTCTTCTGGGTGGGCAAGGTATCAGGAAAGGTCTCTGGAACCAGATGGTAATGGAGCTGGGTTTAAGAATAAAAAGCAGTTGGCCAGGTGGGCATAGGTAAGAGGAACAGAAAGAATGCTTATTGAGCCACCATGATGAGATAAAGCCATGAAGGCAAGAAACAGCAGGGAGAAGGTGGGCCTGACAGCCATACCAGTGAAGGAAGGACCCAGCAGGAGACGGGGCAGGGGAAGCAGGTAGCTGAAGGATTTTAGCAGGTCTGAGGCTGGGCCTGGGGAGCAGGGGAGAGGGACCTAGGGAAGGAGAGGAGGTTGGGTGGGAGAGGCAAGGCCACAGTCAGCAGGCCCAGGGAGGATGCCAGTGAGGGATTCTGGACTGTCTGGGAGAAAGAATCCTGAGCGCCTGGATGTGAGGAGGGAAGGAGAGGGAGGAAAAGTCCAGAGTGGCCGCATGGATGCTAGGAGGAGAAGCCTGGAGGAGGATGATATTGATGACATGGTTCCGGGCCCCCAGAGAAGGAGGGGCCCGATCTAGAATGAGGAGGGAGAAAATCCTAGTTTCCTTAGTCTTCTTCATACTTCCTTTTCCTAATCCCTTGGCCACCTTTGTTACTCTCCTCTAAGATTTTTGTTCTTGACATGACCTTCTGATAATGCCTTTGTTGAACGGGAAAAGCTGAGGGAACCACAAAGCCATTCAAATGACATTTCTTGTTCAACCCGAGATCCAGCCCTTGCAGTACAGGGTGGGGGACTGAGTGGCCAGAGGTAGAGCGCTTCCCTGGCCACCGACGCTGCTTCTCTTTGTCTCTGCACTGCCCAAGCCCTGGCTGCGCAGTGAGGGCAGGCGGAATCCAGGGTAAATGCAGAGAAGTCTCGGTGACGATTACAAATAGCAGGCAGTGATGTTATTTGCTGCAACTGGAAGTAAAATAATAATGTGAGTAATTTAAACCCCAGGCTCCAGGTTGGAATCTACAAGCAGTAAAAAGGAAAAGGAAGGGAAGGGGAGAGGAGGAGAGAGCAGGGGAGGGGATGGGAAGGCAGGGGAGGCAGACGTATCTGGGCAAAGGCACAAGGAGAGGAGAGTTCCAAGCAGAAGAAAGAGGAGGTGTAAAGCTCAGAGGGCTGGAAGGGCTCAAAGAAATCCTGGCCAAGCAGAGTAAAGAGTGAGTAGCCTGAGGTGAAAGAGAAGACCAGGCAGAGGCAGCTTTCAGAGGCCGGCAGTGGTGTGCTACAGCCAGCTTCTACCTGCTCCAGAGACCCGATTATTAAATCTTCAGGAATTTTGTGAGCTAGTTGTTAAATCCCACAATTAAAAATTAAATCATATACCCTCCCAAATGAATACATTGGAAAAAAAATGCAAAACTCTCCACTTCCTGATTATTCCAATACATTTTATTATTATTGATTCTGTTTCTTGTAGCTGTATGGTAGAAATAGTATATAATGGTGACTAGCCCGCATCGCCTTCCAACTCCGCATGCAACGACGTCATCGTTTGAAATTGGCTGTAGTGGGAGGATTTACACCACGGAAACTGGCAAACCCTACAAATTAGAGCTTGATTCATATAGTTTTGTTGATTGTCTAGACTTAAGAAAGTGATAGAATGTTAATATAGATTCAAATTAAAATGAGCTTATTGCCATTACACTGGGAATAGCACAAAAAAGATGATCAAATTTGGGTTGAATTGCAACAGATTCAAGAGTTGGTTACAGATACAAGAGTTCAGCAAAAATCAGTGAAAGCATTCTGCGTATAAACTCGCTACGCAGAATTTACAATAGGGGATATTGTGTATTTTATTATTCTTTGTAAATTTGTGCCACACATCCTTCCTATCAGTAAAATTTATAATAAACACACACACATTTGTTTTTCAGAGCTGATTGTCAAACATTTACCAGAACACCACTCTCTGAAAGCCATTACTAGGTGGATGGGCTTCATCCTGGGTTAAAAGGATTAATTACCATTCCCTAGGACTGAAGGCCCAGAGGGATCTGTAATTGGATTTCGTCTGGGGACACTGGTTCAGGGTGGAAACCAGCAAGGCCACCAGTGAGGAGGCCGGGAAAGATGTCCCAGCACCGTGTGTGCAGCAGTGATGGGGGGTAAGTGGGTGATAGGGGGTGAGTGGGTGATGCAGGGATAAGTAGGTGATGGGGGGTAAGTGGGTGATGGGGGGTAAGTGGGTGATGCGGGGATAAGTGGGTGATGGGGGGTAAATGAGTGACCGGGGATAAGAAGGATGCAGCTGAGAGCCAGAAATAAAGCCCTCTGATCACTCTGGTGGCCCAAAGAGTGTGGCCTGCAGCCCACCACCCTGTGCTGCTTTACACACACCTTAGACTGTGAGCCATCCTCCCGGGATCATGGCTGATCAGACTCATGCTATGAGTAGCTGAGACCACGGGTTGACCTTCTTTTGCAGGTCTCTCCCACAGCTCCCGAATCAGGGCATTCCACAGCATGGGTTTCTACTCTGTGCACATAGACCAGCTGTCCACTCATCTGCCTTTCCTGGTCTCAATCAAACTCTTTCCCATTCATCTCATTCTTATCAAGCAGACGGAGCCACGTCTGAATTCCTGCGGAGGCCGCACTGACAGGGGGCCAAGCGCCAGACTGGGCAGCTAAGGCTTGAGATGAGCACTCCTCCCACCCGACCCCCAGCCTGATGGGGAAGGCCCCTCCAAAGCCATCCGGAGGAAATCAAAGCTGGTGAGAGCAGCTGCCAATGCTCAGCAGAACTTTCTTTTCCCCGAAGCTTTTCACAGGCTGTGGGGCCTCGTGCCCTGTGCCCGCAGACGCAGAGAAAAGCCGGCAACCAATTCACTGTATTGTCTGAAGCCCCCGCGTGGTGCCATTGCCTGGGCTTTCATCCTTTTTGGCAAAAAAATCCGCACCATCGGTCCTCTGGAGTGCAGGAGATGGCTCGCTGATCTGCTGAGGAATCGTGCTCTACAAGATTAAGCATGTTTGCCCAAGAAATACGGATAATGCTCTTATCATGTATGACCTTTACTTTGTGTGGAACACTGTCCGTGACAAAAATGCCATTTTTAAATGGTTTTCACACCAGGGTACCCAGCCATTAATCATGATGTATGTGAGTGACTGTGGGCTCTGCCCGGGAAATCCTGGAGGCCCAGGTTAGATTCCAGGCAGGCTGCTGGCTGCGTGCGAGCCTTCACTTCATGATGATGGGCACGGCCCCGACGGCATCCTGGGCCAGGCTCTCCCAGAGGGCTTGGGGAAAGAGCCTGCGTTCTCGGCATCCCCGGCAGGTGTGTCAGTGGGGTCCTCATTTTAAGGTGTCTTTGTATCCTCAGATCTGATAACTAACTCATCCCAGTGCCTCTGCCGAGGCTGTATATTTAGCGTCAGCTGCGTCTGAGACGCTGGGGGCTGCATACCCTCTCTTTCCCTCTCTCCTGCTGCAGCCCTGGGTATTGTTCGGTGGGGGAACGGCTGAAGCTGGCCCACTCCTGCCTCTCCCCGCGTGCCTAATTGGAGGAATGGCAAGCCATAGAATTCAGGATGCTCATTTCCACAAAGGCATTTTCTGATATCAGCCGGTGAACCCCTGTACTGTCTAATTAGGTAGCCACCAACCACACGGGGCTCAGGAGCCCTAGTCCAGATGGAGAGGGGCTGCCAGTGTAAAATACACACCAGATTTCAAAAGGTTCATCCAAAAACAAATGCAAAATATCTTATTAATAGTTTTTATACTGATTACATGTTGAAATAATAATGCTCTGGATACATTGGGTTAAATAAAATGGATTATTAAATTTAATTCCACCCTTTTCTTTTTACTTATCTAACGTGGCTACTAGAAAATTTAGAATTACAGATGTGGTTGGCATTATACTTCTATTGGGAGTGCAGCTATAGACCAAACACACGTGCTATGCATGCAGAGACCTGGCCTGGGTGTAGGACAGTAGGGAAGCCCAGGTCCCTGCCGTGCAGGTGGGTGCTCCCAACCTCATGGGGGTGGGGCAGTGCTCACACAAGCATCTATGCAAACCAGCATCTTCTGCAGATCGTTTGTATTTTCCAAGTCTGATGCTCTGGCAAGGATGAGTCACGACACACTTCCCCTTATGAATAGACACCTAGTGATTTACTTGGGGATAGATAGGCAGAGGCAGCCAGGGCCCCCCGAGTCCCCTTTTGGAAGGGAACTGGAGTAACCTCGGCAGGGAGCAGACAGTAGGTGTCCACTCCAAATAGCCAGCAGTGCCCCCACCCCTGGGTGAAGCTCAGATCTCCCCCTCCCTCCTGCAAATTGATGTTTGGATCTATCCTCGGCCACTTCTTAAAATGACCAGGAGACAAGCACCAAGGAGCTGTTACCACTGAACCAGGAATTTCTTGACACCTTCTGGGTAGTTTCCAGGTCACACACAACTATAACGCAGTTTCCACCACTGTCCAAAAAAGCACCTGGGAAGCCTGGGTACCCGCCCTGTGACTGTGGGAGTGTCTCTCCATCAGGGCCATCCCGGGTCTAACTCACACACAGATGAAGATTAAGAGCCTCCAAGGGCTGAGGACAGCAGAGGGTGAACTCACACACAGAGGGCCGGGGTGTCCGTGGGCTGCCGTCCCTTCTCCCTGGCAGAAGTTTTGGAGCATCCCTGTATGTCAGACTCTGCTGGGTGCTGAGGGTTCAGACATGGACACAAGGTACCCCAGAAGGGCACGTTCACTGATCATTCCAAACACAGCAGTGAGTGAGAGAAGGAGGCCCGTGAGATGCCTGGGGCATTTAGCCCAACCTGCAGGGAGGAGATGGAGGAAATGATGCCTCGGCCGCTCTAAAGTACAGGTTACAGGTACATGAGAAAATAGAGGTGGGAAGGGCGTGGAAACTCCGGGCAATTTGGTTTTAGTGGACAGTAAAGGCCAAGGCAGGGAGTGACAAGAGACAAAGCTGGAAGAATAGAGGGGCAAGAGGGAAAGGCAGGAGGAGCCTTGAGTGCCACACCCAGGAAGAAGTCTTTCTCCTATAGGCAATGGGGTTCCCTTGAAGCACTCTCAGCTAGTGCAGAGAAGGTCAGGTCTAGATTTTTCATAAGTTGCTCTGGCAGCCAGGGCATGAAGTTGGATTAATGCCAAAGGGACAAAGTTTGGGGCCTGAACTCGGACACAGGTAATAGGAATGAAAAAGAGGTGAAGTTACAAGCACTGTTTAAAAGATATAATTGGCCAGACTCAGTGTCAGATTCAATGTGGGGGTCAAGGGAGATCCCCCTGGGGGCACTGTATGTCTCCCAAATGTGGGCTCCGATTTCCACATATGAGAAAATCATAGGCAGCTTCAAATAAATCCTGCGGGCAGAAACGGTAGCCGCCAGTGATGCATCCCTGGGACAGAGCAGCCTCGCAGCCACTCACCGGCCTCCTGCTGACCTCTCGCTGGCTGTCAGAACAGACCAGGGCACCAGGGTGAGTCCCGAGCTGCCCAAGGCAGCAGGTCAAACCCAGCTAAGTAACTAAATAAAGATGTGATCGTAATGATGATTAAATTGCAGCACCCCATTAATTTCATGTGAGAGGTGGGGAAACACGAGATAGTACTTCCTGAAACTCATTGTTTGCCTGGCCCCAAGACGTCCCCATGCGACGTCTGGTTGGGTCTAATTTAACCATGTAAATTTAATGGTTCAGTAAGTAAAATTGCCTTTATTGTTTGGAATGGTTTGTACAATAATTTATGGGCTTGGCTGTTTCATTTGATGGATCTCTATGATGGAGTAGGTGATGGCCATGAAGTGGGTATTTATATAAAGAACTCAGGAAGGGTGTGGGGAAAAATTCAGCCATGCAATCCGGAGCATCTTATTCCCAGCCAGCAAGAGCAGAATGGCAGCCACCGAGGCATGAGGAAGGGTATTCTGACCCAGGGGAGGCCAGCTGCAGACAGCCAGAGCTGCTGTAGCCTTGCATATTCTGGAGGGTCAGTGGGCAGGAGCCCAGATGAGCTTAAATCCTTCATTCCTTGGTTTTAAAATGCATTGAGTGTAACTTGGCATGCGGAAATTGGGAAGAACCGGAGCACTCTGAATGGGCAAACATCTAGGCATTTTGGCGTTTCATCTGCCACCCGCTTCTGACACAGGCCTGCATGCTGGTCCTTCACCTGGATTCTGGCAGGCAGGTGGGTTTCCATTGACAACACAGAGACCACCCCTTGCCTGCTGGGGGCAGCAGGTGATGGTGGGGGACACGGGAGCTGGCAGTGATGAGTGGAGACGGACCAGCAAGTTGGGCAGACCCAAGGACAGGTCATGACCAAGCCTGAGCAGGGCCAGGAGCTGGTGCAGAGGTCAGCTGGAGGACCAGGTTGAGGGTCCACAATGGACCCAGTTTCTCTGTCTTACTACGGATGGTGCCAGCACAGCATTGAGAAGATCGAGCATTGGGAAGCAGGGGCTCTAGGCTCTCCCAAACTCTATGGATTTAGGAGTTGGGAGGGCAGAGCAGGTTGCCACAGAAACTTGATCTTCTTTATTTTTGCCCAAGATAATTGGTAAGTACCCATAACCACGTGCCAGCTTGAGAGCAAGAAGATGCTGTGCGCAGGGACTTCAGGCCCACTTGTGCCGTTGATTGATTCCTTGATCGTCCCTGTCCCTCTGTCCTCTTTCCACCTCCCCCAGTCCCCTTTGAGCCCCCATTCCCCACCCCCACCCCAAATTGGGTAGACATAGAAAGTCAGGCAGAGATAGAATCCTTTATTGCTCTGCTTTGACTATGTAATTTTGTCCTGGGCCAGTGGTAAACTGAGTCTTCACAGCAAGAAAATCTGGTGGGTAAATGGAGTTTGGGGAGCCTGCTAAGAATGTGAAATCTGGGAGCCCTGTTAAAAAATATTCCATCTTTAAAGGACGGGAGCATTTTAATTCAGGTCCCAAGGATACTGCTTTTTTTTTTTTTTTTTTTTTTTTTCCATACGCGGGCCTCTCACTGCCGTGGCCTCTCCCGTTGCGGAGCACAGGCTCCGGACGCGCAGGCTCAGCAGCCATGGCTCACGGGCCCAGCCACTCCGCGGCACGTGGGATCTTCCTGAACCGGGGCACAAACCCGTGTCCCCTGCATCGGCAGGCGGACTCTCAACCACTGTGCCACCAGGGAAGCCCCAGGATACTGCTTTTGACATATCATGGTGGGTCTTGCCTCTTAAAGGAAAGATGAAGTGCGAGTGAGGGGGCTGAGATGTGTCCATTCCAGCAGTCAGCTCCAGCTGGCAGCCTCCCCATTCTGGAAGGGGCTACTGAAGACCTTGCAGAGCTGAGCCCCTCCTGCTCCGTCCTGGTTTGAGCCCTTCCCTCCCTAAGCATCCTCCCCCCGTGAGCATCCCTATCAGGATAAGTATAAATAAGCATGACCACCTCTCAATTTTCCATGGCTGATTACCCACTTTGCGGATTATCTGAAGCCAATTTTTGCTTCTAGACCAGCATTACTGCACCCAGCAGCCCTCCCCACCCCGCCCGAGTGGGGAGACTCAGAGGAGAAGCCTGCTCGTTTGCAATCTGCCTTCACAAAGGTGCACCTCAGGGGGACAAACCAAACTGCTGCCGACGTTGCGTGCTGTCCTCATGAGATAAATGCCCAGGATTTTGCATCACCCGCCCCATTGAGCCTCGTTAATGGAATAAGAAAACTGTGCCCAAATCCATCTGCCTCCACATTTGTTTCCAGTTCACGTTTCCCTGGGGGAAGATGCCCGCTCCCCAAACCAAACTGACAATTAGAAACTGCCTGTTTTAACGGTGATGAGGACCCTGATACCCATGGAGGGCTCACCGCGTACCCAGCCCCGAGCTGGTTCAGGTAGATGTTCTCATCCCCACACCCAAGTCGCGGCTGTGTCCCCAGGAAGCGGACTCTGAGGCAGGATTGGAGTACAAATCATTTAATCAAGAGGGGGAAGCAGGGAGGTGAGATGGGGACAGGAGGCAGCCAATGAGAGTGCCTCATCCGTACAATTGCCTCAGCGGACAAAGGGGGCTCCATCCCCCAGTGGCTCTGGCGGACAGAGGCTGGGGGCTTATCCATCAACTCCCTGAGCACCCTTGGTGGAGGGCTGCTCCCAGGGACATAACTCATCAGCCCTTCTGTCCTGACCTCTTCCCAGGGGAACACTGCCTCAGGCATCCGAGTAAACAGAGATGACTGTCAAGGGGCTATGGGTGGGACACCAACTGGTTCTGTGACACCATTTCACTGAGAAGAAAGTAAAACTCATCAAAGGTCCTTGCCCAAGGCCACGCAGCTGATGGCAGATGGGGGATTCCCCTCCAAAGCCCAAACCCTCCAAGACCCACCAAGGGTCCCCCCACCCCCGCCTGGCGACTCCCCCAGGTAAGCCTGCCTCTGTGGCTCCCCTGAGGCATCCGGCTCCCAGGTTAGAGGAGTTTGCAGCCCTCCTTCTGCTAACACTTCCCTTTACCTGTGCTGGAGTAAAGGCACCACAGGGCATCCCTGGTGGCGCAGTGGTTGAGAGTCTGCCTGCCAATGCAGGGGACACGGGTTCGTGCCCCGGTCCGGGAAGATCCCACATGCCACGGAGCGGCTGGGCCCGTGAGTCATGAGTCATGGTTGCTGAGCCTGCGCATTCGGAGCCTGTGTTCCGTAACGGGAGAGGCCACAACAGTGAGAGGCCCGCGTACCGGAAAAAAAAAAAAAAAAAGGCACCACAGAACGAAACATTCCCAACATTCCCAACCAAGGTCACAAGTTAGGTAATGGCAAGAGCTTGACCTTCAAAATCCTGTTTTCTTCACCGACACAAAGAAGAGAAAATCCGGCTGACAAGTGCTGGTGAGGATGTGGAGGACCTGGGATCCTCATACACTGCTGGTGGGGATGTGAAAAACTACAGCCGCTTTGGAAAGAAAACAGCTAAAACAGTTAAACAGAGAATTGCCGTGGAGCTGAGCAACTCCACTCCAGAAATACACCCGAAAGCATTGAGAATAGGTGTTCAAATAAACACTTGAACACAGATGTTCACAGTAGCACTGTTCACAACAGCCAAAAGATGGAAGCAGCTCATAGGTCCATCAGCTGATGAGTGAATGGATAAACAAAATGTGGTCCATTCGCATGATGCAATGTTATTTTAGCCATAAAAAGGAATGAAGTTCTGCTACCTGCTACTGAAACAGGAGGGAAGGGGGCAGGGCACAACCTTTAAAAGAGTGACATAGCCCAAGGACACAACAGAACCTGATTAGAACCAAATAGGTCCGGGCTTCCATGGTGGCACAGTGGTTGAGAATCCACCTGCCAATGCAGAGGACACGGGTTCAATCCCTGGTCCGGGAAGATCCCACATGCCGTGGAGCAACTAAGCCCATGTGCCACAACTACTGAGCCTGTGCTCTAGAGCCCATGCTCCACAAGAGAAGCCACTGCAATGAGAAGCCTGCACACTGCAACTAGAGAAAGCCTGCGCACAGCAATGAAGACCCAACACAGCCAAAAATAAATAAATAAAATAAATAAATTTATTAAAAAAAAAAAAACCAAATAGGTCCAAGATGGAGGACAAGTCGACTTCCACTAGACCTTGAGCCTCAGTATACGCTCACCGTAACACATCAGCACACTAAATGACACACCCACGGGCACCAGGAGAGTTCCAAGGCCCATCATAAAGGTCAAAAAGTGGGTGGTGACCCACATGCTGGAAATCCCCGCCCCTTCCTGAAATAGCTGGAATACTCCTCCCACTCATTAGCCTATGAAATTACCCACCCCTATAAAAACTGACAACCCCAGACCCTGGTGCCTTTTCTCACCTTCTGAGATGGCCCACACTCTGTCTGTGGAGTGTGTTTCTCTCTAAATAAATCCACTTCTTACCTATCACTTTGTCTCTCACTGAATTCTTTCTGTGATGAGACATCAAGAACCTGAGCCTCATTAAGTCCTGAGACCAGGTGTGCGATCTCAGTTAAAAGAACGTGGGTTCAGGTTTAATCTGAGTTGCACCGTTTCACCACCACATGGATGAACCTTGAAAACATTATGGTCAGGAAGAAGCCAGACACAAAAGGACACATATTGTATGAGTCCCTTTATATGAAGTGTCTAGAATGGGCAAATCTATAGAGACAGAAAGCCGATTCATGGTTGCAAGGGCTGGAAGAAGACAGGAATGGGGTATAACTGTTACCTGAAAATTGGGCTCACCTCTTGGTGGATGTCAAATGAAAAGACACAACCAAGCCAAAGAGCGGGAGAAGGAAGGATTTCTTATTACTCGCAGCAAGTAAGGAGAACACTGGGGATCTTGCCCAAAGTAGTGCCCCCCAAAACAGCAAAATTGGGGAAGTTTTAAGTTAAGGGTGTATGCATATTCATGAAGGGGTGGAGCAGGGGAGAATTTGACATAGAACTGGGGCAAAGGTCAACAGAGTCCAAGTTCTAGTTGGTTGAAGTCAAGAGGGTCAGCAGCATCATTCCATCCTCCCCCTGGGTGGGGGTCTTATTCCTGGAGAACTCAAAGACTATATCAGATTGTGATGTATATCCTTGAGGACGAACTAGGACTCTGTTTTACTGCTGACCTATTGTTTCTTGACTGCGTTTCCTTTGTTCCTGCATTTCCTTTACTTTCCCTATGATCAGTGATTACTGAGACCTGTTCAAGGGCAAGCATCATGGGCTGGGCTTAGATCACAGAACGGCTTAGACCAAAATGGCCTCTCTTATGTCAAGAAAGCAATGCCTGGTTCTCTTGCTCTGGGGACCCCCTACCCTATCTGTCTACCTAACTGCTTGTGGTGGGGAGTTAGTTCCTTTTGCAGTGATGAAAATGTTTTGAAACTAGATAGTGGTGATGGTCGCACAGCACTGTGAATGTTCTAAATGCCACTGAATTGTATTTAAAATAGTTTAAGTGGGAACTTCTATGGAATGCATATTTTACCACAATGAAAAAAAAATAGCCACCCACCCCAGAAGGGAGGAGTGATATTGAGATTATAAACTTTTACTGCACATAATTCAAAGGGGGCACTTGAGAAACATGAGAAATCACAACTCTTTTTCATACCCAGAATGGAGCCTGGGGACAAGCCCAAACCAATAATAATAAAATAATAAGACCTAACAGCTGTGGGGATAAAATCGTCTCTTTGGGTCACATGTGGATAATCGAGAGTTAACTCTTAATAAAATAATAAAACGCAGGAGCAGCTGGAATAAAGATTACCTCCTGAGCCAACTGCCAGAGACCATCTTCATAAAATAATGACTCCCTTTTTTATTTCCCTCATTTTATTGTACAAGATGTAATTGTAGCTAGGCTGTTCCCCAACTTCCAGGGGAAGGTAATTGTCAATCAAGATGAAAAATATCATAATTTAAGTCCGTCCCGGCCTGACAGGAAGGTCCATATGGCCTATGAGGGAGGCACGTGGAGTGGTGATTTACACCATCACTAGCAGGGCGGCTTTCTTCACAACAACCAGGGGCCACGTGGACTGGAAGGTCACCTTCAGCAGCTGGGGCCACCAGGTCGCGCTCCACACTCGGCTGCAGAGAATGACCAGATGACACCCACTACTGTGGGGTCCTTGGTGAGTCCCCTGAGATGGAAAAAAGGGGCAGGGTCCCCACCCAGAAAACACTGGGGAGAGATGACGGTGAAATAAAATAATTGCTTTCCGTTGTCCTTTCCTGCTGCCGCTGAAAGCTTAAATCTCAAGAGCAACTGACAAAGTCTGGAAGTCCGGGGGTCTGTCGTATTGGGTTTTGTCTTTGTTGCCTTGTTGCATTTTTTTGTCTTATGTTTGGAAGTGTTGTTTGTTTCCTTTGCAAGGATGCTTACCTGGGGCTGAGTTTTCAAATGTCCATATACTGTTAAGTTTCCCTCGAACCTGTACCCAGCCAGGGCCTGAGGAAGCAGGACACTCCTGCAGAGAGCCTGCCCACCGCCCCACCAGCCTCCTACAAGCTTAAACCAAGGCTTTATGGGCTGAACCCTGCCCCTTCCACTCCCCACCCCAACCAGGAAACCGGAGGTCATGTTGTCAGACTCGGCAACCCAAGAATCAGAGGCGTCTGGAGTTAGTAGATCCTTGAAACAGGACCATCCCTGACCTGTCTGATGTCCAGCCTCGCAGAAGGAGCATTCCCTGCCCCCCGCCACCCCTGACTCCCCCCAGGTAACCCTTCCCTGGATGCTCTGTGCTGGGGCTGCTGCTTCTTGGGATGAACAGAACCAGTCCTGGATCCTCCTCCTTTGGAGCCTGTCGAGTACCCACCTCGTCCCCGCTCTGTTTTGGTTTTTAAAAAAAATTTTTTTTAATAAACACCATCTGAAAAGCAACACAATCACACAGTAGGGGCTGCAGCCTGTCTCCTCCATCCCCCTCGGGTCCACTGGGCCCGGGGAGACTGGCAGAGTTTCTCCTGGGAAATCAGGAGACTGGGGAAGCTCCAGGAATTTCTGAGGACAACAGCAGGAGATGGCAGAGAGCATGCCCACCGCGTGCGCGCGCACACACGCACACACGCACACACACACACACGCACTCTCCCTGTTCTCCTCCCAACACACACCTCACGGGCATCCAGTTCCGTTAACTGATTGCTTCTCCCCGTTGTAATATTCTAGGCTGTTCAGCAAACCTCCTCCTTCTTTTTTTTTTTTTTTTTTTTTTTTTTTGCGGTACGCGGGCCTCTCACTGTTGTGGCCTCTCCCATTGCAGAGCACAGGCTCCGGATGCGCAGGCTCAGCGGCCATGGCTCACGGGCCCAGCCGCTCCGCAGCATGTGGGATCTTCCCGGACCGGGGCACGAACCCACGTCCCCTGCATCGGCAGGCGGACTCTCAACCACTGCGCCACCAGGGAAGCCCCTAAACATCCTTCTTTTGTTTCTGCTTCCCGCCGTCCTTTTGAGAGGGGCCTGTTTTGATTAATATTAATGCTCTGTCTGAGCCTCTTTCCCAACCATTTTAAAGGGCAGTTCCTCTCTTCGGCAGAGGCATTGATCAATTGACACAAAGCAAGGGACAGGGATCAATAGGGAGGGCGGGCCCAGAGAGCAGATTCCAGAGTCTTTGGATGGCCAAGATTTGATATCTTTTTCCTCCCCAGAAACTCCCCCTTCTGCTGCTCAGACTGAGCTTCAAACAGCGGGGCTGGAGGGGCTTCTAGGACGCAGGGCTCTGTGCCTGAAGCTGACCAAATTACCCCTGAAACAATGTGATAATCAGCTGAGCAGGGGATGGCCGCCTCGGGGCACCATCCTGCTAATCCTGTTTGGCAGTCTCCTCCCCTCTCCTCCCCATGGCTCCGAGCCCCCTGCTCTGGGTGGCAGCCCCCTCATTCAAGAAGGTAGCCTCCCTGCCGGCTAGCTCTCCTTGGCCAGGGCACCAGCCTGGGGTGGGCAGCGGGACGAGCCCCCCAAATCCCCGCCAGCTGGTCCTCCCCCTCCCCCTCTCCCTCCCTCGCCCCACCCCTTCTTCCTCTCCCCAGATCTGCTGTTAACTGACATTTTCCATCTGACAGGTTCTGTTTTCCCTGCCTCCGGTTGCCGGGGAAACAAGCAGAGAGGACCGCAGCCAGGGAGCCGTTAGCTGCCTTTTTAAGGGGCCCTGGACATAAACAGCACTCTCCATAATGGGAGCCGGGCACAGAGGTTTAAAAAAACAAAACAACACAGAAGAGGAGGCTAAAGTGGGAGGAAAAAAAAAAAAAATCAAGGGAAGTCCCCCCCCCGCACTGGGATAATGAGAGAGGAGAGAGTGAAGGAAGAAAGATTCGAGAAAGCCTCACACTCCTTTGGACAAAACCAGCAACCTCTGTGGAAAGTTCTAATCCTCTCCCTGATGTGCAAAAAAGCAGACACCTGGCCCCCAGCCCTCTGTGGGGCCGCTTCCTAAGGTCTTCAAGACCGGGAATCTCTGCAGGTAGGACTCGGCCAGCTACCTGAGACTTTGGCTCCATTCAGCTGCAGGGCGGCTGTTAGGATTGAAACTACCTCAGGGTTGAAAAGATGCTTTCCTGGAAGTGATGGGGACCATGCAAGCCTATCCTCGCACACAGGTTTGTCAGCCCACCTGTCAACTATCAAGAGATTCCGTCTCTTGTGTATTTCTGACCTTCACCCCTCCTGCCAAGGTGGCTTCTACTATTTTCCCTGAGCCTTTGCAACTGCCTCCTAATCGGTCCCTGCCCCCGCCACCTCCCCTCCGTTCTTCCCATCCAGTGATGTTTCCTTCCTGTTCCTCTGTGGAGCCCCCAGTGATTCCCACTTGAGCGCACTTGCTGCAGAATCCTTAGCCTGGCGCCCAACACCCTTCACCATCTGACCTTGACCTAGCTTTCCAGCTCCTTCTCCCATCTGCATCCTGCACCCTGACCGAGCCACATGGAGCCCCGAGATTCTATTTCCTCAGCCTGGAAGCCTCTACCTTCTTTCTTATCCCAACTCAGCTACCCATGACCCAGTTAAAATGTCAACTCCAGGCGGAAACCCCACTGCCCTCCCTGGCCACACTGGTCCCCCTCCCCCATTTTACTCTCAGCTCTTCTGTCGAGCACCCCACCTTGGGTTTGGTTATAAGTCCGTGGCCCTACCAGGTCTGAGGTCTGAGGACTCTGAGGACTGAGAATCAGCCTACACCTGGCACAGTCCATTGCATACAGCAGGTGCTCAATAAATGTTACTTCTTTGACCCACGGTGGACCTGTGAAGGAAAATGGCAGATCTCCGTGTAATATAGAGGACCTGGCAGCGACATCTCAAACACACCTGCAAACCAGTTTCACCTGACCGCACGCAGGACCACATCCCCGCCTTATGGAAAGAACCAGGAAGTTAAGAGGAAGAACCTCATTTAAATGTGTTCGTTTGAAGATCTTCACGATGAAATGTTGGAAAATTTTGGAAAATAGATCCAACTGTTGGAAAATAGATCCAAAATGTTGGAAAATAGATCCAACTTTCTTTAATAATAACAACTAAAAGGGAGAAATAAAGTATTGTTCATCATCCCATGGCCCAGATAACCCTTTTCAATGTTTTTAAAAAGTAATAGAGAACCGCATAGTCCCTGTAATAAGGCTAATTCACAGCACATGTTACAAGTCTCCCAAAGTCCAGGAAATGAACTGGGATTGTTTGGGAAGCACTACAGAGGAGGGTAAATGAGCTGGATTGAACCTCGAGAGGGGACATCAGACAGAGGACAGGCATGGTCCTGGCCAGAGGGAAGCATCCCCACAAGAGCAAGCTGGCTGGTGGGGAAGGCGAAGATACAAGGGGAGAGAGGGAATAACCTTGGGAAACTGGCGGGGCAGATCCAAGAGCTAAGGATTCTGAGTCTAGGAGCCAGAAGGTGACAAATACACAGCAAGGGGACCATGAGACATTGTGTGTGATGCCGGTAAGCGGGGGAGAAAAGAGGCCGAGGTGGAAACAGTTAGGCAGAGGGCTCATGGGTGACTGAGACTTTTTCAGAAACTTATTTTATGTTGTTATGCTATTTTTATGCTTACAAAAAAAAAAAAAAAAAGCTCAGGGTAATCGCAATAGAACTGTTGTGAGATCAGCCTTCAAGATGCTGAGACGCCCAAACAGGGTGAGGGATGGGGTGCCGACGTGCACGTGCCAGTTGGACAGAGGAGAGGGACTTTTCAAAGGATGGACCACCTGGATGAGGCAACTGGGTAGGTGGAGCTGGAACCAGTGGGTGGGTCTCCATATACCCCACCCAGTGGACCGTGGTGTGGATTGGGTTGGATGTGGTCTTCAATGACCAGCCTCCTCATCCCCTTTGGGGATTCAGGTCGTGTTTACAAGTGGTGGGCGATTGACAACTTCTCCTTCAATGCCCAATACTGTTGAACAACAGAGTGATTGAATTTTGAATTGGTGGTTTAGGGGTAACCGGTAAGGTCTCTGGGGCCACAGATATCCTCTCCAGGTGGTCTGCTCCTGGGGCAAAGGCTGGCTGCAGGGACCTGGCTTGGATCCAGAGCACCCTCCTGGCTCAGATGTTGTTGTTGTCCATGACGGGGCATCTCAGCACAAGGGTTGCTCCCCTTTCGTGTGTGCTAGGGGTTCAGGGGTATCCTGTGGGCCTCCCAACAGTACAAGGCAGCCAGACAGAGGATGAAACAGCTCTGAACTAACAAAAGCAGCAGCTATAAGGAGCCACCTCCCTATGGGATCCGACCCTCAGAGATCTCCTGCTTTTCTTTCCAGGAGCAAAGGGAGCCGATCTGTGATGAATGACAAGTTCTTCTCAGGAAGCTCAGGCCCACCCAGCATCCAGGTGGCTACATCCCAGAGGGATGAGAATTATCATGCACTTCATTTGCATCATGCTTTTTAATTTACCAGAGTGCTTTCCCATCTTTATTTCATTTTGTCTTCCCTACAATCCTGTAAAATAAACAGGGAAGACATAGGCTTACCCTTCCTTTATGTGCGTAAAGCTCGGCCACTTCACCACATAGATTGTCAAATGATTATATGGGGAAACTGAGCCCCCAAAATGTTAGATCAACTGTCCAAGGGGCCAGAGGCAGAGCAGACACAAAAAGGGTGGTTTGCATCTTCCACGTCAGGGCTTTTCGTGAACAATCCTGCCTCCTGGAAGAGGCCCTTAACAATGATGGCGGCAAATACAGCGATGGCGCTGACAACGATTGTATGTATCAGACTCCTGTTCTACAGGTTTACACTAGATGGAGAAGTTGGAGAGGGTCAGGAACCAGACTGAAGAGGATCTCGGATGCCAAGGTCAATAGTTTCAGCTTTTCCCAGGAGCAGTGGGGACCCAGCATGTTTCCAGCTGGGAGTGTGTGCCAGGTTGAATGGTGGCCACCACCTCCCCTCCCGCCCCAAAAAGGTATGTCCATGTCCTAATCCCTGGAACCTGGGAATGTGACCTGATTTGGAAAAAGGGTCTTTGCAGATGGGATTAAGTTGAAATCTTGTTTTAGCCAGGCGGGACCCAAATCCAATCACAAATGTCCTTATCAGAGGGAGGAAGAGGGAGATGAGAGAGACAGAAGAGGAGGCCATGTGACCACGGAGGCAAGAATTGGAGTGATGTGGCCACAAGCCAAGGAACCAGGGTCTGCAAGAGGCAGGAAGGCTCGTCCCCTCGAGCCGCCAAGAGAGCATAGCCCAGCCAGATGCCAGACTTCGAGCCTCCAGAACCGTGAGAGAATAAATCTCCGTTGTTTTAAGCTCCCAAGCTTGTGCTGATTTGTCACAGCAGCCACAGGAGACTGACACAGGGCGACCCATGCCACACCAGCAGGTCGGGTTTCATTTCATTTGCTGCCCCGTGCACAGGCGGGTCAGGCCTGGCTCATCGCCTAGGATGGGAGAGCAGGCACCTCGGGGCCTTGCCCAGGTTTCTGAGGTTGGCGAGCACAAAGGCATGACCAGGGCCCATGTGTCCTCACCCCGTCCCAGGGTCTCCCTCACCAAGGTCCAGAAGGCCCCGGTGCCCCAGGCAACTGAGGACTGTGCCCCCCACCCCATTTTGTTCCTTAACACAGACCCCACTCCTCGGGAGCTAAAGATATTTTCACCTGATTTGCATCAATTAAGTAAAGGCTGAAAAGAAATCTCTGCCTTCGCTCAGAAAGAATCTACTTTAAAAAAAAAAAAAAGGAGCGTGAGCTGGGAGGCAGACCCCAAACTCCAGGAAATATTCTTTTCTCTGGCCGCGATAGTTGGTCACCCCTCGGAGGCCTCCACTGAGCCCAGGGGAGTCCAGGGAACTCTTGAGAATCGTTCTCATCCTCAGGTTACCCTCTTGGAGGTCAGACCCAAATCTCTCTGGTCTTCAGTTTATTCATCTGCAAAGGGGGATCGTTTTAGTGGCTACTTCCCAGGGCTATTAGGAAGGATAAAGACAATGAGATAATATGTGCCATGTGTTCAACAAGGTGCCTGCATGAGTCAAGATCTCCATGGATGATGGGGGTGGGGACGGGGATGGGGATAGGGATGTGGATGGAGATGATGATGGGGATGGGGTTGGGGATGGGGGATGGGGATGGGGATAAGGATAGGGAGGGGGATGGTGGATGGGGATGGGGATGGAGATGGGGATAAGGATGGGGATGGGGATGGGGATGGGGACGGTGGGTGGAAATGGGGATGGGAATGGGAATAGAGATGGTGGATGGGGACAGTGGATGGGGATAAGAATGGGGATGGGGATGGGGATGATGATGGTGAAAAAACGTGTGATTAGCGTGGGCAGGACTCCCAGGAGGCCATGCAGCTTGTTTGGAGGCTGGAGGACTCAAGAGGAAGGAAACCACTCTTCAGCCTTTCCAAGTGGAACAGGCTTGCCCTGAGCCAGGCCAGTGTCCACAATGTCCAGGGCTCCAGGACCATGCCCACTACTCACCTGGAGAGGAAGCTCCACTTTGCTGCCCAGGTAAAGCCTTGGAGCATGTCCATCCCGGGGGCACCCTACCCACCAGTCTCTTTCCTTTCCTGGATCCAGGAGCACTGCCTGGCCAGCCCTCTCCCTGTGTGTTAGATCCAAATTAATTGCCTTTGTTAGGTTAATCGTGCAAGTGTCCCTTTGATTCTTTTTCATCCAGCAGATTCCTGCGTGTTGCTAAAAATACAAACGCATGACTCACAGCTTCTGAGGACCATAAAGGAGAGAGAACACTGCATGGCCTTTCTGTGCTTTGGAGTCAGGCCAGGGTACCAGCCGGGGAGGGGGAGCTGAGAATGAGCACTGCACTTGCGCCCAGCTGCGAGGGCAGAAAGAGGAGGGGTCCGGACGGGCCAATGAGCTGTCTGCAGCGTCTTCAGGGCATGACACCACAGTTGTTAAGAAAACTTTTGCCCCATTTCTTTGAGCTCTTCATCTGCTCTGCTATTTGGGGCGTTATCTTGCGAAAGGTCAAGATCTCAAGATCCCGGTTCTTGTTTATGGTCTTTTGTATTCCACCTCCCACCTGCTCACACCAGCCTTTAGGAGGCAGTGAGAAGTTCTCAGATGTATGCCCGGATGTGCCCACTGTCTCTGGGCCCTCCACAGCCTTGCACCAGTGGAGAGAGATCCGCAGGGCACCAGCCTCACCCGAGATGAGCAAGACAGACCCATTCTCACCCCTTCCCTTCTGATGTCGCAGCGGTCCTCCAGCAGCCCCCCACCCCAGCCCTGCCCTGGGAATGTCTTCCACATTCTGTGAGGTTGGCCTTCATTTGCTTCAAGGAGAGACCCGGGGACCAAGAGGCAGCATCTCATGACCTTGAAGAGATGGGACTTCGGAATCAGAGACATTCTCTCAGGAAACCTCTCCTTCCTCCTCATCCAAACGGGGGCATTAGTAGACGCCCCCCCCGCCCCACCCCCTGAGGGTGGTATGATGAGGATTAAGGGAGAACAAAGATGCAAAACCCTCAGCCCAATGTCTGGCCCAGAGAAAGTTTCCATACACATCACCACTGATTAGCAGGTATTGATACTGTTACTGCATTCATTGCTCCCGCACACGGGGCGCACGCTTACCCCATCCTCACCCCACATCTGGGTCTTCTGCCCTCTCCTTCCTGGGCGCCTCGGCCTCTCAGTCACAAAGACAGTTGCCTGAAAAGCAAACACCATCCGTCCCCGCCCCTGGGAAGCAGCCGCTGAAAAACAACAAAGCCTTCAAGAGAATTTCCTTGGCAGCCAAGGCCCTCCGATGAATCGGGGGTCTTTTCTGATTACTTACTGGATTCCAGGCGACCTGCTGGGTCATCTCCGCCTCCCCTCCGGGTGCAGAGCCAGCAGGAACAGGAATGCAGGGTAGGTGAAGGGGAGAGGAGATGTGTCTGGGCTCAGAAATAAGGGGCTGACCAATCCCTGTCAGACTCCCAGGGAAATTTGTGTAGCACTGACTGGAGCTGAGGGACCAGACATCCCTTCCCGCGCCTGAAGCCCTTCCACAGCGGCCGCCGTCTCCTTCTCCCTGAGGCAAGGGCTATATTGGGGTAGCCTATATGCCCAGCGCCCTGGAACACTCCAGCCCTGAATGGGCAGAAGGAAGAGCATCCGGCATCAGGTCAGAGCTGGCTGCCGGGGCTGCACCCACGCCTGCCTCCCGTGTTCTCCTCTGTGATCAGTATCTACGCGGAGAAGGACGCCTGGTCCCCGGGGTTCTACTCCCCAGTGCTTCTGAACTCCCTGGAAAAAGCTTAAAGGTAGGTGTTAGCAGAGAATCACATTAAACAGCAAAATGACCGAGCTGGAGATCTGGTGGAGGGTACTCTGTCCCCCCAACACCACCACACGTACCCCTTTTATGAGTGCTGGCTACAGCCTCACTGATCCATACATAGGCAGCTAACTTTCCCGCAGCCAAGCCCATAATTAAACCTTTGAGGGTGAAATGTTCCTCCCATGTTGAAGACTGATTGATCCAGAAAGAGTTCGGTTCTATCGGAAGGTCAGTCCCCATCCTGGCCACTCTGGTCTACCTTGGGAGTTATGTAGGATTTTTTAAATTATTAAGAAGGTGGACTGTTCGAATTTTATTTTTATTATATTGCCTGCCAAAGCAGTTTCCATCTTCTTGCCCCTCTGAGGTAAATTGTTGTAATAATGGCCCCAACTTGCTCTTGCCTGCCTCTGCATCCATGCCCTTAGCCCCTGCACTGCTGATTCTGAGCCTGGCCATGTGACTGGCTTTGCCAGTGACAGAACAGCAAACGTGACACTGCAGAGGCTTGGAAAACACTTGTGCGCTTTGGACCCCTGAGGCCAGAGTGAAGAAGCATGGGCTCACCTCCTGGAGGGTGAGAGGCCACGTGAAGCAGAGATGGGGCATCGCAGCTGGGATCCCCGGACAAGCAGCCTGCCACTGGCCAGAATGTGAGTGAGGCCATCCTGGAGCCCCCAGCCCCATCCCAGCCACCAGCTGATCATGCAGATCAGGTAAACCTGCCCAGAAAAGATCTACCCAGCCAACCCATGGAAAACTGAGAAATAATAGGCACTAAATTTGGGGATGGCTTATGACTGATACACTCTCCAACCTCTACCCCACTGTGAGCTGCTGGATGGCAAAGACTGTATTATTTCAATGTGTATTTCTATGCCTGGAACAGCACATTGTAGAGAAAACACTCAGTAAAAGGGGGTACATGGAATACGCATGTACACACACACAAACACAACACACATGCATGCAGCAGACACGCACATGGACACACACACATTTCTCACGCATTTACCTTCTAAATGAATTGTAGATGTGTGAATTTCAAGCATCCCTCCTGCGACTTTCCTGGTGGAGATTTTTGCTGTAGGTACCGCACCTGGCAGCCAGGTCAGTGGGCGTGGCTGCCCTGCATTCTCTGGCCTTAGGGCAGGTCACCCTCAATGCTGCCTGGGACATACCACCACCTCAGGTGGTGCTCCAACATCATAGATGCAGAAGCATCACCATGTTCTTGACTAGCTGGGCAATGAGACCTGCAAGAAGGTCCCTGGAGATAGCAATGGAGGTCTCACAGGGCAACAGAGACCAGGCCACCTCTTGACGCCCCTTCCAGGAGCAAAATTTATGGGGTCCCAGGCTGTCTGCGGGGACCACCTCTTTCCACACAGTTAAGACCCACCCCCGACTGTTTTGCCCTAAGAGCCCACGTGTACTTAGGTGTGACTGGAGTTTCTCCCTCCAGTGTCAGTGGCTTTTTTTACAATCTGAGTTATGGTCTGAGCCTGAAGAATAGCCCCCACTGCGCCACCAGGGAAGCCCCTGATTTTTTTTTTTAATCAAACTATATGTTTCTTATAATATCACAGAATGTTGAAAGTAAAAGGATGGCAAACAGAACAGGTTTATTTGTGGCTCCTGTGAGTACGCTGTGGGGACGGGGTGCCTTCCAGGGTGTGGCTCAGCCTTGTTCCTCCCCGGTGCGGGTGAGTCTCACACAGGCAATTCAATGCTTCCTTCAGGATGTGGCAGGCATCACCCTGCTCACGTTTCATCACCAAAGCATGTCACCTGGCCTCGCCTACCTCAAGGGGGCGGGAGGTGCAGCAACCACATGCTCAGAACGAGAGGAATCTAACACACACCGTGGGGAACAGCAGGACACAGTGGAGAGCAGTGGGACACAGTGGGGTGCAGTCTTCTAACTCAGATCTCTGTCCTCTTATAGGGTCCTCCAGATGGCTGGCTGCTTTGCTATTTTGTGTGTGTGTGTGTGTGTGTGAAAGTCAGAGAGAGACACACATCTGTAATGCTAACTGCAACCAGCAGAACTCCACCTGGCCTACTGGCCAGGCGTTGGCTGCCACCAGGT
This sequence comes from Mesoplodon densirostris, assembly GCF_025265405.1. Lineage (NCBI taxonomy): Eukaryota > Metazoa > Chordata > Mammalia > Artiodactyla > Ziphiidae > Mesoplodon > Mesoplodon densirostris. The sequence continues at coordinate 17,212,391 of NC_082678.1, read as the reverse complement.
CCAGGGAAGCTCCCTTCCGAGGCTTCGTTCAACCTTGTCAGCTGGAACTGGGTCACAGGTAGAATAAGTCATGGGCCAGAAAGAGGCAGATGACCCAGGAAGCTGAGGCGAGCAGCCCTTCCAGGCCTCAGTGACCCACAAGCAGCCCAGCACTCCCTGTCTTGAAGGATGCTCACTGCCCCAGCCACGTACTTTCAAAGACTGCTTTACGCCTCCTCTCAGCTGAACTCATGTCCACGCTGTCCTGGCAGGTGGGAGGACAGTAAGTGTAGGCCAATGTTATGCCCTCAACCAAGAACAGTCATGTCTGTTGCTTTCTTCCATGGCCAAACGCCTCACTGTGGCCAGTCTCCAGCATATGTCCCTGCCGGTCACAGGGGTCAGGATGAGCACGTAAACGGGCGGGTGGAAACTGGACTCCACGCTCGCTCTCCTGTCTGTTGGTTTGGGACCTCATTTGGTCCAACTTTGCCCAGGTTATCACCAAGGGTTTCAAATGTGGATGCTTCAGCCTAGGACACTTTAGTCTAATCCACCTATGGAAGATTCCAGGTGCTTTAGAACCTTAGAAATGTCCACCAGGCAGTAGGATGTATGGATCAGAAGCTCAGAAGGAAGGCTTGGCCTCGAGATACACATATAGGGACTGTCTCAGTTATCCGTTGCTGTGTGACCGGCCACCCCAAACATGGTATAGAATAATCCCTTTATTACTCATAGCAGTGGGACAGGAATGTGGATGGAACGTGGTGTGGGTGGCTTGTGTCTGTTCTGCAATGTCTGGAACCTCAGCTGGAAAGGCTCAGTGTACAGGGGTGACCTGAATGGCTGGGGCTGGAATGCACTGGAAGCATCTCCCTGGCACCTGGGCTGGATTGGATGCCTCTGCGGGACCAGTCCATCCGAGCACTTACCACTCGGGCCTCCATGGGTCTTCCGTCTCCCACAGATGGTGACCGAGTTCCAAGAAAGATGTCCCAAGAGCGTGTCAGAAAGTCATTATTCCAAGGGACCAGACAGAGGCTGCCTGGCTTTTTCTGACCTTGTCTCAGGAGTCATGTGATCCACAGGGTCTACCAATGACAAGGGAGTCACGAAAGCCAGCCCAGAGTCAGGGGAAGGGAATGAAACCCCAGTCCTCAATGGAGAGAGGCAGGATCACATTGCAGGAGACACGTGGGGAGGGACAGGAGATGTTGATGAGGCTGGAGTTATGGGGCCCCAGGCGTCATCAGCGCGCCGTGGGATTTGGAATAGTGGAATCAAGATGTAGAATGAGAAGAATGTCGTGCAGGGCAGAGGGAGAGAAACCTCACGGGAGACGGGGAGAAGCAGGCAGGGAAGGAAGGACCAGGGTGTACGGCATCTCCAGCACATGCGCAGCGGCAGGGCTTCCCGCTCACCTGCTATAAGCCGACCAGTGATTTATGTGCGGGCTTCTCAGTTCCCCATCCGTTGGGAGGGGACGTGGAAAGGAGTTCTGAAAATTTAAGGTATTGACCCCTTTAGATTGTTCTCACCAAATGTCATTTAAATTATAGTCGGGGTTGGGAGGGGACAGGGAAGGAAGGGTTCACTGAGATGGAAGAACAGGGTGGGGCTGAGGTGTCGGAAGGAAAACACAGCACCTCCCCAGAGCCTCCTCTGCCGGTCCTGCTCCCTCTGTCCAAATAAGGACCCAGCTGGAGGTCCTCAGAGCCCCTCCAGCCTCTGGAGAGTCCTCACCTCCTGCCTCCACTTGCCCTCATATGCCCTCACACACACACACACACTCACACACACTCACAGTCACACACACTCACACACACACACACTCACACTCACACACACACTCACTCACTCACTCACTCTTCCAAATAGACATGACCGTGGCTCTTGCTCCATAGACCTGGCAGCTTTCCCAGATCAAAGGACAAGCAATAAAAGCATGGGCTTGACTCTTCTTTATCCAATTACCACTTTTATTGGAGCCCGGGATCCTGCAGGTGGTGAAGAGGGAGGAAGGCACTGATGAAATCTCTCAGAGAAGCTCATTAGAAGCAGCAGCTGGGAATGTCCCACTCCTGGGAGCCGCTCTTCCAGGGACAAGTCACTGGAATTCCCTGCTTGGAGGAGGGAGGTAAAGGCAAGGCCGCCTCTCTCCCCACCCCCACTCCCCACTTCTATGTGGGGTGAGGAGAGTGTCCTGCGCTTGGGGAGTTTGGGGTCACCCCTGCCTGGCATCTCGCCACACCTCTGGCCTCTCTGTGCTACCAGTCACTTATTCCATGCCAGCCTCCGTTCCCATATCTGTAAAATGGGAATTGTAACGTCGTAAACCTTCAAAGTTATTTTCGGAACATCCCAGGGCCATGCTCATGCATGCATTTGTAAATCATTAATGCGTGCACTGTAAAAATATTGTGTGTTAAAAAAGATATTTTGTGTTCATGGAGAGGGAAAAACAACAGATTCTGGGAACTGTGAGTGTGAGCTCAGGACATCCGGAGCAGGGCATGGAAACGACTGCCATGGCCCCGGAGCCAGGGCAGCGGGTGAAGGATGGTGGACGGAGAGGCAGCACCTTCTCCGCCCGGCCCGACACTATGCCTCTGCAGCGGCCAGGGAGCCCGAGCCGGTCCCTCGCCTCCTGCCTTCCCCTCTGAACGGTTTCCAGGAAAGGCTCTGTTGCCATGGGAACACATGTCCAATTATTCTACTTGCAGAAAATCACTCATCAGCCAACTTGGCTGGAACATATTCCTTTCTACAGAACAAAACTGCCTCTTGTTTTTTTACCTCTGCCATGACCAGATCTTTGAGCAAAGAAGTGGAGAAGCGGTTCAGGGGATTCGGGCCACAAGAGAGATGGTCTTCTGGGCAGAGGGTACTAGAGAGAAGCAGGCCCTTTAGTAAAGCACAGGCAGCCTCCCCATGTCTGCAGGTTGGTGCTCAAGCGGGTGCCTCCTGAAGGGGCTGAGGGATGGCCGGTGGGCAAGGAGTGGGGCCTTTGATCCCCTCTGGTCCCCCGCTCTGAGCCAGGCTCTACTAGACACTGGGCAGAAAGGGATGCTTCCAACACCTGTTTATGCCTTCAGTGGGAGGAATCAGAATCCAGAGGGGAGTGGAGACTGGTGAGCAGATCAACAATAATAAGTGATCAGGACACAATAGAATATGTTCAGAGTAGCCAGAAGTAGACCAAGGAGGCAAGAGAATGGAGGAAGGTAAATTGGAGGCTGGGTTTTGATGTATGAATAGGAGTTTGCCAAACAGACAAGGGATGAGGGTGTGTGCTCTGGGCAGAGGAGATGTGGTTAAGGAGTGGAGTCCTGGAGCAACAAAGTGCATTCTGAGAGCCAGTGGTTGAACGCTGCCCCAGTGGGGCACTCAGATGGGGAGGGGAAGGAGATGGGGCCGGCAGGATTAGAGGTTGGAAGCCACATGTGCCCTTCAAGGAGGGTGGCCTTTAGCCTGTGTGCAGCTGGAAGAACTCAGTCAGGTTGGCATTCGGCAGAGGCAGGCAGGACAGGGAGAAGGATGGAGCCTGGAAGACTGGCCAGCGGGTGGGACCACCGTCTGGGGAGAGGAGAGGAGGCCCAAATGGTGTCAGCACAAAAGGAACAAATGAGGATCTGCAGGTGGGGACACTGAGGGCGGAGACCCAGGACCAGAACTCCACGCAGTTCTCAGCTCTGGGAGACAGTTTGGAGACAGCCTTAACCAGCTGGGGAACAGCAGAGGGGTGGGTCTGGGAGAAGGAACAATATCAGATGGGGTGAGGCTGAGCAGGAGGCAGTGAGGTGTCGATCGCCTGCGTTCAAATCCCAGCACTGCTGCTTAGCGGCCATCTCTGTGGCCTTAGGCAAATCACTGACCCTCAGGGAGACTTGTTTCCTCTTTTGTAAGATGACACCCATTTCCTCGGGTCCTTGTGAGGATTCACTGAGGTCAGCATGAAAGGTGTGTGGTAAGTACCCCAGGATGCCAGCGGCTCTGAGCCCACGGCTCCCAGGGTTCCGGGTCAGGGTCCTCCTGCAGCTACTGCAACGCGCGGCCCCCGCGAGGCCCAGTAAAGGAGCTGGTCCCCCGCACACATCCTAGTGCTCACCCTGCCATATTAGACCTTGCATAGGTGAGCAGTCCTCCTCCCGGGATTGGGTCCTCCTGGACAGTTGCTACAGGAAGCCCACCGGCCTGGCATTCCCAGCCTCTGGGCCCCAGCTTATCACTTGGAGCACATTGACTGGGCCTTAATCCTGGGTTAGGTGTCCTCCCTGCCTAGGGTGGCATGACTTCTCAGGGACAGAAGCTTCTCTCCCAGCTGGCCCACTCGGAAGACCTCGTGTGTGGCCCCCTACCACTGAGGACCTCCTGGCTCTTGGGATGGAGCAGTCAGGTCTCTGGACCTGCTTCTTGTGTCTTGGGAATGTCCCAGGAAATGACTTACCTTGACTACCTTCACCCACCAGCACCTCTCAGCCAGACACACCACTAGTTCCCCCCAAGCAAAGCAATAACAGGGGACTCTGGCATGGTGGGCCTTCCAAAGGTGCTGCCCCCGCTCAGGCTCCTTCCTCAGCACAGCGCCCACCCGTCTGAGACCCTTGGTAAATGTGTGTTAGTGGATGAATTAATGAATAAACATAAAACTCCATCTCTAAGGTGGTCTCAATTCTCCCTAGTGGCCAGCGTTCATCTGCAAGGAATTGGATGGGTGTCTGAGTAGGAAGCCCCCAGCTGAGACCTGGTAGGGCCATCTGGTTATTTCAGGGCAAAGTAGAATACCAGGTGAGCAGGACCAGGCAGGGCGATTCCAGGGAGCAGGCATCCCAAGGGGCGGCTCAACCAAGGCTGGTGGCTGGCAGCGGGGGTGCAGGGGGGGCATGGACTGGGCGGAACCACGGCATGAAGGTTAAAGCCCAACCTTGTCCCCAAGGAGTGGAGGAGGGGCTGAAGCAGCAGGACCCTTCAGTTGGGGCAGACAGCCCAGGGTCACTCCCATAGGGTGATCAGTCAGTGCTCTAGAGAGCATTTGACTGGAGCTCCAGGGGATCTATCCCCGCCACGTCCCCAGTACATCTGGGACCACCCAGGGAGCAAAGACTGACTTCTACAGTCCAGAAATTCCTAAATCCCCAGACCATCTGGGACCATCTCTATCTGCATCTCTGTCCTCCCAGGATGAGGACCTCACTGCTGGCCTCATGGGGCTTTTCCTTGTTGGCATCTGCTGGAATGGCCCTTGGTTCTCCAGCTGGGGGACTTCCAGGGCCTCAGATGCTCCACACACACCCCACCCCAATTTCCCAGACCATGGAGTGGCCTTCTTGAGACATATCCTTGCAGGGAGGAAATCATGAACTTTGGGCTTTACAGAACTGTATTTGAAAACCACCACCTACAGCTAATTGACCTTGGATAAGTCAGACTCCCAGGGCTGAGACTGCCTGTCTATTCAGTGCAGGAGATGACACCTGCCCCCCCAAGCCCCGGCACACCCACCGCAGGGAAGGGAAACCAGGAGCAGACAAGCTGGGAGCACTTGACACAGGGCTTCCCTATCCCCGCCCCCATCGCTCCCACCCCACCCTGCTTGCTCTGTGGTTTACTAAGCACGCCTTCTGAACCAAAATTTGGACCACGTGGCTTGACAAAGGATTTCTGTGCTCTTGCTTCAACGTACACAGGAGTTCAGACTGATTCCTCTGGACAGACACACGCATCAATGCCACCCTGACCCCGGAGGCCAGCCCTCCTGCCTCACCTGTTACCTGGGCCGTGACCCCAACACCTGATCCTTGACACAGCGACATCCATCAGCCTGGATTTCATGGCTCAGCCCTGAGTCAGGCCAACAACAGCCCCTAAAGAGAAACAAGTCCCACCCCCAGCCCAGAAGCAAAATGAGGCAAATAATAAGGGCATCAAACACTCACCAGACCCTCCAGGTAGAGCCAGACAGAGGCTAACACAGAGGTCCTGGGGTTCAGTTACAAATTACTCTATTTGCAAAAAAAGGGGTGGGAGGAATCTTCACAAAGGAAAACCCCGTCTCAGTTTTGTGTGTTTTTTAGGGCAAAGCTCTCAGCTCTGTGGAACCATCCCACTTCCTTGTGAGTTTATCACAAAGGTTGGCTCTTTTGGTCCACTGCAAAGTACATGGCAACATTTTCTGGCTTTCTATTCCCTTCCAATAAGAAGGAATCTCTTTCGTTCTAAAACAATAAAAAGGTGGATAGGGCTTCCCTGGTGGCACAGTGGTTGAGTCCACCTGCCGATGCAGGGGACATGGGTTCGTGCCCCAGTCCGGGAAGATCCCTCATGCTGCGGAGTGGCTGGACCCATGAGTCATGGCCACTGAGCCTGCGCGTCCGGAGCCTGTGCTCCGCAACGGGAGAGGCCGTGGCGGTGAGAGGCCCGCGTACCGCAAAAAAAAAAAAAAAAAAAAAAAAAAAAAGTGGATAATTAGCGTATAATGGTTAATGGATAATTTTAGAGGGGTGAGCCGAGTTCATAACATCGTTCTGAATATATTTGCATTTAGCTGATCTCCCTTTCCCACCCCCCATTCTGTGACTTTTTTTTTTGTTGTAACTGTAATTAGTTTGATTGCGATCTTCCCTAATGAAAACAAAGAGAAGTGTCTGTGGGAGAATTGGCTTCTGGGGAGGCCATGGATGCTGGCAGCACCCCCTTTTCCCAGGCAGCCTCCGGGTCCCTGGGGACCCACCCTCGGCCTCCGGTGGCTTCTGCCCTCCGTCTGCCAGCCGAGCAGGCAGGTGGGCTGTGTATGTCTACTTGTCTTCATTCATTTATTCCCCCTGTTCCAGAAGGACAAGAGTCCAAGAGCTCTGGATTTTTATTCCTATTCACTACCATTACCCAGGGGGTGACACTGAGCACGTGGCACAGGAAGAGAAGGCTGCTGGCATCCCACCCTCTGGGTGTTTATGTCAGGACTCGAAGGAACAGCAGAGGGGCAAAGGTTAGCGGGCAACAGACGGAGGGGGCACCCCGGCCCGACCTGTGCAGCCAGGGGTTCTGGTCCTCGGACTCTGGCCCTGCCCACCTTGCTCTGGGCAGGAGCCTGTGCTCTGCCCCCAGGCAGCTCCAGGGGCTTGGCCACTTGATTCTGACTCAGCAGCAGCCCAGTTCTCATCTCCCCCATTCCTAACCACAGCCCCCGTGCTGCTGACCCTGCTCCACGCCAGGCCCCGATCCCTGGGTTTCCGCCTCAGCCCCTAAGCTGCTCACCGGCCCCTGATTCTTGGAGGCATCTTCCATTCAACGGACCTGCCTCTGAACTGTCCCTGACGCCCCTTGGCCTGCTGAGGTCTCTTCCTCTGGCAAACACAGGAGTATGGGGCTCATGGAGGTGTCCCCGCAGACCTGTCTTGGTGGCTCCCAGGCAGGGAAGCCTGGTCCCTGTCTCTGAGGACTTCCCAAGCCAGACATTTCAATGGGTCTTTTGAGCGAAGGCTGAGGGCAACTGTGCAAAGGCATAAAGTAAATGCTCAGGAAGCTCAGAGTGAGGCCAGTGGTCCATGGGAGAGGCAGCCCCAGCCGGGTCACAGGGTGAGAACTCTAGGACATACATTATGCATCGACCACCCACAGATCTGGGGTCCTAGATGTGCCAAAACACAGCAAGTACAGCAGGGTGTCCCTGCTCAAAGAAACGTTTCCTGCCCGACACCAAGGGCGGCTGTCCCTGCTACCCCAGCTCCCTGCCTCGTCAGCATGGGCCCAGCTGCCTCTCCCCATGGACACCAGGATCTTTGCCACAATGGCCAGTCCCTGGAAGATAACAGTGACCTTCACAGAATGGCAACTATGGTCAAGGCCACCACGTGGCCAACTGCATGGTGGGCAGGCCCCAGGTCAGCAGAGGATGCAGCAGGCGGCAGGGCCAGACCCCGTCTCCAAAAGGACTGGTCCAGAGGCCCCCCCTGCCTGCCCAGCCCCAGCGGGGCACGTCTCTCTCCAGCCAGGCCCCTCCCTTCTCCCTGCCCACAGAGCTTTCTTCCCGAGGGTGCTCAGAGGAGGAAACTCCACCCTGATTTTTCATTGTTTTTACAGAAAAGTTAGTTTCTGCCAAAAAGGAAAAATGAAAATGGGAACAGCCTTCCCCGCCCCACCCCCACCCCTCTGGGAATCGTTATTCTCTTCATGAAACCCTCTGGTCTGGCCTGGCTGGCCACCGACCCCGGGCCTGGCAAGTTCTTCCTCCTCCTTGGCTGAGGAAGGCCTCCCCTGCTTGGAAGGCCCAGGCCCCCTCGCTGTTGGGTCAGAGGCAGGAAAAGAGGCAGGACCAGTCGGGACGGTCTTGAGTGGGAGAGACAGGAGCACCGGCTGCAGAGAGAGGGACAGGCAGGGGACCCCTCCAGACCCCGGCCAGCCCCGTGAGGCCACTGCCATTCCGGACACACGACTCCAATTCTGAAAGCCCATCAGTGAGTTTCTGTAACCCCCCCAAGCCCTGATCACGGAGCACAGCCCTCTTTCCTGAAGTCTGGACTCCCTCCTGCTTCTTGTTGAAATCCACCAGATCCCGAGCTCCCAGCTGCCGCCGGCTCACCTTCAAGCCCGTTGAGCTGTGGGTGGCTTATAGTCCCTTTCTGGTTTCCTCTGACTCACATGGTGCTGGGGGCGGGGCGAACAGCTCTCTGAGGCAGGCCCTCTTCTGCCCCCCAGCCCTGAAGAGGTCCCAAGGGTACCTAGGCTTGCATCCCTGCCCAAGCCAGATCCCAGGCCTCCCAGCCCGGCACAGCCAGGCACTCTGTCGTCTCTTGCTGCTCAGGGAGGTCAGGTGAAGGGGCGGGCAGGCACCTGGGCCAGCAGATATTGAAATGATGCTGCCTTCACACACTAGGGGAGAGAACAGAAGACCTCCACCACCTCCTGCCCCCTCCGGAGAACTCCAAGGAAGAGTGAGTCAGAGGCTGGCATGGCTTTACAGGAGGGCAATGGGGAGGCCCGCCCACATCCCTGCAGCCCTTTCCATTTCTGGGCTCACTGACCGGACTTCCCAGCGCCAGCGCCTCTGTCTCCTTCTCGGCCCTGAGAGCACAGAGCGGAAGACCAGGGCGTCCACACCTTCTCCCCAACAAAACAGCCGCAGTCAAAACCCAACAAGATTTGGTGGGGACATAGCTCTGGCCCCTTGCTCTGGCGGGAGATGACCTCTGTTCCACACTGTCTCCCAAGAGACCCACTCATCCCCTTACCTCCCTACTGATGCTCTCGGGGGTCATCCCCCAATATACCACTGGACTCAAGTACTTGCTTCAGGGTCTGCCTTGGAGGGTTCCAAAATAAGCTGGGGGGAAAGGCAAGGCCACAATCACCCCTTTCCCTGTTCCCATTCACTCAAGTCACACAAATAAGGGGACTTTCCACTGGTCAGTGCACTCTGAGTTAACAGTGCAATAGGGCTGCCTAAGAAAACTCATAATAATGCAATGATCCTTGTGCATAGAAACACAAAAAATTGTGTCCAGTGAAATGCAGCTGAATATCCAGTGGAATGCAACTGACTATTGCCCTGTGGATGGAGACCAGTTTTGCATATTTGTAAATTTGCTTTAGCCTTCCCGACTGCCTATAGATAGATGTGAGGTTCTTAGGACGAGTTGTAACATCATACTGGTGTCTTCATTAATTAATGAGTTAAATAAAATCTTTGGCATGTATTCCTTTTGAAGTTGTATGAGAGTCATGGTCTTACCTTTGATCAAAAATGCCCTTTAACCAGTGTTTTGGGGGAGACACAATTCAGCTCATAACATACGGTCTGTGAATTATATGTCAATAAAGCTATTTTTTTTTAATAGTGAAGGCTCCCTGCAGCCTTTGCCAAAGTAGGGGATCAGACTCCTTTCCAAGGGAGGCCACAATTTAACTCCCTCCCTATTTCTCTGGATGCTGAATGAGAAAGTGACTCTTGGCTGCCCCACCCTTAAAACGGCCAGACCAGGTGGCAGGCAGGGAGTGATCACTGGAATCTAACAGACAGATCCTCAGCCCAGTGGAGAAGGGGAACTCGAAGGGGCTGAAGCATCTCCGGAAGCCACAGCTCATGGCCAGGTGACAGGTGTCTCTCCAAACGTCCACAAGAAAAGCTAATCAAGCTCGTGGACATTTACTAAGCTCTATGGGAAGTACAAGGAGAAGCAACGCACAGCAAGTCAGCTGCCAGAGTCCCACCCTGAGGCGGGGGCACCAAGATGGGTTCGGCTCTGACCTCAGGCTGCTCACAGCCTGGCCAGCACCACCCAACACAATCCTGAAAGCCTGTGCCCCAGATCATGAGCGTGGGTGCGATGCTGGGGTACACTGGGTGGCAGACATTTTTCATCCTCTCCTCTCCTCGGCCTCCCAAGGGCTCCATAAAGAAGGCCTGAATGCAGAGCAGAACAGGGGCTCCTCCAGAACCCAGTGTCCGGGACAAGCCCTAGGTGGGCCCTGCTCCCTCTCCAAAGAAGGCTCACCCATGAGGCTGCTTGTTAGAGCCTGCAACCCCCTCATGATGCCCCGTGTGGTGCACAAGGTGGGAGATGGCCTCAAGATGTTGGCCATCTCTCCTTTTCTTATGAATCAGTCTCCTTGGCAAATGTCTCAGGCTCAGGCACTTTCAAAGCCCTCCATGGATATTAACTAATTAGTGTAAATACAGGAATGCGGAGACTACATATTAGCAGGCTGCTGCTGATATTAGATCATTAAAGGTGATGAAAACCCTCCCTGAGCGCTCCTCTGGGACTCGGCTCCAACTTTTTCCCTGCAAGTCTGGTCTCAGGGCCAAAAGAAGCATAACAAGGTGAGAGTCTGGTGGGTTTGGAGTGGGTAAGAAACAGCAGCTCTTTCTGTCCCCTCCAGTGGGCTCTACGGCCATGGCTGGTCAAGAGGAAATCTCAGCCTGGACTATGGGAGGTGAGAGAGGCAGACCCGTTTGTGATGGCCACTGGGTGTCCAGGGAACCTATGAACCCTGGAGTGTCCACAGGTCAGCACTCACCTGGTGCCAGGAGGATTCTTGTCCTTGGGGCTTTTAGAAGGATAGCCGTGGGGCAGGACGGGTCACGGAAGCCCATGGTTTCCATGTTGTGCTGGGGTACTGACCAGCTCAGTATCCCTAGAAAATCACTTCGTTCACTCATTCATTCAACAAATTCTCTAAGGCGTTCAAAACATAGATTCTCACTTGATAGCAAAAGCAAAAATCAACAAGTGGGACTATAGCCTACTAAAAAGCTTCTACACGGCAAGGGAAACCATCAACAAAAAGAAAAGGCAATCTATTGAAAGGGAGAAAATACTTGCAAGCCATCTATCTGATAAGGGGTTAATATCCAAACTATATAAAGAACTCAACCAACTCAATAGCAAAAAACCAAACAATCCAATTAAAAAATGGGCAAAGGATCTGAATAGGCATTTTCCCAAAGAAGACATACAGATGGCCAACAGGTACATGAAAAGGTGCTCAACATCACTGATCAAAAAAACCACAAATCGGGGCTTCCCTGGTGGCGCAGCGATTGAGAGTCCGCCTGCCGATGCAGGGGACACGGGTTCGTGCCCCGGTCCGGGAGGATCCCGCATGCTGCGGAGCGGCTGGGCCCGTGAGCCATGGCCGCTGAGCCTGCGCGTCCGGAGCCTGTGCTCCGCAACGGGAGAGGCCACAACAGTGAGAGGCCCGCGTACCGCAAAAAACAAAAACAAAAACAAAAACACCTGAGATTCTTATCTCATCCACCAATCCTGGCCACTCTCACCTTCTCCAGAATCGGCCACTTCTCATCTCCTCCAAGCTGTCACTGTGGTCCAGGACAACTAGGTTACTGCAGTAGCCTCCCAACAACGCCCCATGCTGTCCCCTTGCCCCTGCTTCCAACAAACACACACACACACAAACACACACACCATCTACGCATCTACTTCACTCACTCCCACCGGCCTCCTCGCTGCCCCAGGCCACAGATGGCACATCCCCACACCTGGAACATCCGCTCTCAGGGCCGTGGCACCTGCTGCTCTGGGGCCTTGAACCGTCTTCCCACAGACATCGGCGGGGCGCACTCCTTGCTTTCCCTGAGCAGCCTTCCCTGACCTCATCCTCTACAGAGGGGTCCACAGATTTTTTTCCATAAAGGGCCAGACAGTAGATCGTTTCCGCTTTAGGAGCCGTAGTCTCTGCGGCAACCACTCAACTTAAAAGAAGTCTTAGGCAACATGCAAAGGAAGGAATGTGGCTGTGTTCCAATAAAACTTTATTTATAAACACGGGCTACAGTGAGCCAGATTTGGCCCGTGGCTGATCTGAAAGAGCAACACCCACCTTTCTCTCGTCTCTCCCTCTGCTACTCATTACCACATGATGACATGTGTATCTGTCCACTTCTTCGTTATCTGCCCCACCCAACCGCCAGAGCATCAGTGCCACTGACACAAGGACTCTGTCTATTTTGCTCATTGCTGCGTCTCCAACTCCTAAAACACTGCCTGGCACATAATAAGCCCTTGATGTATTGGTATAAAAATAGATAAATTAAATAGGCACAAACTGTTAAAATTTTAATGAGAGTAGCAGAAAGTCATAGTTAACATATAGATAAATATAGATAAGTATAATATATATATACGTATACACACATACACATACCCCATATAGTGCTTGTATGCCAAGGCAATAAGAAAGCAGAGTGAAGGAAAGGTTAAGTAACTTGTTCAAGATCACAGGGCTAGAAGTAACACAGCCAGACAAACCCAGTTCCGGAACCTGTATCTCACCCCTTTCCTGTGAAATGAGGAGGTGGGGATAGATCTGCACATGTGGCACCCATGCATCACACCCCCACCCCCATCTCTCAAGGCAGACACCCTCCTTGATGACAGCCCAGCCCTCCAGGCAGCCATCACCAATGGATCACATGGGTCTTTGGATGCTTCTCTCTCCTGCTCACCTGGAAAAGCCCACCAGAGAAGTCCCCCCACCCTACCCCACCCTGTATCACTCAGGCAATGGTCTGATTGCCCCCTGGGGTCTTCTGCCTCTGCCTGAAGCCCCTGAAAAGTCATGAGGACTTCAACTCAGGAACAGAAAAGAATGCTGGTGTCTTTTAAATCAAATCTGCCCTGAATGTGAAATTGAAGTGTTGATATTAATTATGATTTGCTGCAAAGGGTGGTGAATAAGTGTGAGAAGGTATTGTCCTCCAAATCCAGGCAAGAAAATTGGTTTCTGGGCTTCCCTGGTGGCGCAGTGGTTGAGAGTCCGCCTGCCGATGCAGGGGACACGGGTTCGTGCCCCGGTCCGGGAAGATCCCACATGCCGCGGAGCGGCTGGGCCCGTGAGCCATGGCTGCTGAGCCTGCACGTCCGGAGCCTGTGCTCCCCAACAGGAGAGGCCACAACAGTGAGAGGCCCGCGTACAGCAAAAAATTAAAAAAAAGAAAAAAGAAAATTGGTTTCTATCTCCCGGTTACTGTTCTCCCCATCTTCCTCTCTGTCTTTTCACCCAGAAACCAGCCCCTAGTCACCTCATGTTCATGAAGGTGGCTCGTGACCCCGTTCCTTCTGCCTGATGCAGGGGGGAGCCCTCATTAACCTCGGGGAAACAGTCCAGCAGTTTCAACAAAGACTCCAGAATCACATCTCTTCAGGGCCAGTCTCGCTGAACAAAAGAAGAGGGCCAGGTAGGACAAGCAGGGCCTTTAGACCAGCTCCCGCAGCTCTCAACAAGAAGCTCCATCTGGGCCTTATTTGGAAGGGAAACTCTCCAAGTCCCCAAGCCCCGTGAGTCACCCAGCAGGAATGCCTGTGACTTTTCATAACAAATAATAACAATTCCTTACCTCCGTGGGCCTCTTAATAGGCTGTCCCATTAGCTCACTCGACCAACACAAACCTGTGAGTGGGTGGGTCTGATATTTTATCAATAGGGTGTGCAGAGTACAGACAGCCTTGCCTGACATCCAAGCCAAGCCAGATAATCCAGGCTTCTGGCTCCCATCCCAGGACAGCTCAGACGCTTCGTCCTCATAGGCCAGGCCTCCTGCTTCTCTGATGCATAAACCAGTGCTAAGGCAACCTATCACTTAACAAATATGCATTCAGGTTCCTATTTTATGAAAGAAACTGAGCTAAGCATCAAGGAGGAGATGAGTAAGACATGGCTGTAGAGCAGCGGTCCCCAACTATTTGGCACCAGGGACTGGTTCCGTGGAAGACAATCTTTCCACGGACGGGGCGGGCAGGGGAGGATGGCTCAGGAGGTAATAATGTGAGTGATGGGGCAGATGAAGCTTCGCTCACTCACCCGCCTCTCACCTCCTGCTGTGTGGCTCGGTTCCTAACAGGCTACGGACCACTACTGGTCCGCGGCCCAGGGATTGGGGCCCCCTGCTATAGAGTCTCCAGGATGGAAACAGACCTGTAGGAGAGCCAGTCCGGCCTTCTGGCTGATGCCCCATCTCCTCTACAGCAACCTGTCTTTGTGACCTGTTGCTGTTTCACAATAACACCACGACTTAATCGCTTAAAACAATAGTCTCTTATATCTCGCATCTCTGTGGGTCAAACCCAGAGTGGGCATCCTCAGCTGGGCCCCAGACGCTGTTCTCAAAGGTTCTTGTGGAGGCTTATTGGGCACATCAGCTTTTTTTAGAAAACATTTTGTTAAAGTATAATACACATAAAGAAAATTGTAAAACTACACACTCAACTCCATGAATTTTCACAAAGTAACACACCCATGTGAGCAACACCAGATCAAGAGGGGAACATCGCCAACCCCCCAGGTCCTCTCCTGCCTCCTCGTGTCACAGACCCCCACACCTGGACCAACTTGACTCCCACGCCAGAGACTGATCTTGCCTCTTCTTTTAACTTTCCGTAAAAGGAGTTACACTGTACGTATGCGCTTGTGTCTGCTTCCTTCAACCAGCTGGTGGCTATGAGATGTACCCCCTGAAGGTGTGGAGTTGTCCCTTGGTTCTCATGGCTGCAGCACGGTCCATCTTGTGAACAAACCACAATGTACCCGTCCTCCGCTGTTGGGCATCTGGCTTTTCCAGTTTGGCTATTGTGAACGGTGCTATTGAAAACAGTCTTTCGGTGAACATTTGTACACATGTCTTTAGGGCAGATGCCTGGAATGGAATTACTGGGTTGTAGGGCAGACGGATGTTTGGCTTTAGCAATACTGCCAGTTGTCAAAAGAGGCTGTACCCACCTCCACTCCCGCCACCGGTGTGAGGGGTTCCAGGCGGCCACCCTTTCACCCACACTTGAAGGTCAATCGTTTTCATTTTAGCGTGTTTAGGGTATAACTGTATCTCGTTGTGATTTTAATGTGTACTTCCATGATGATTATGAAGTTGAGCACCTTTTTATACTCTTGGTTTTTGTCTTTTTCATATTGACTTGTAGAAGTTCTTTATGTATTCTGCGCACTAAACGTAGATATGGGTGTGGCTATAAATGATAGAGACAGAGATGAACACAAACTACAAATGCCCTCGCAAACTCTATCACGGTGATCTTTCTCCTTTATTCCATTAATGCAATGAGTTATTCTGATAGAACTTCCACCGTTAAAACAACTCTCCGTTCCTGCAATGCTGTAAACCCAACTTGGTCATGATGCATCCTTCCTTTCACACAGCATTGGGTCTGATCTGCCGATGTTTGGTTCAGGACTCTTGTACTCACGTTCATGAATGATGTCAGCCTGTAATTTTCTCTTCTGGACATGACCCTGTAAGTTTAGGGCATCAGGGTTAGACTCATACAGTGAGTCGGTCGGCCCCCCGTCTCCCTGTGTCCTGTGAGTTAGTGGAAGATTGGTTCGATGGGCACATTAACTGTTGATTTGGGGAAAGGGCCACACAGCTCATCTTTCCAGGCCTGGGACTGTGTCTGGGGATCCTGAGTCTGTGGCCTCATCTGTCTTCTGAGTATGGGGGAGGGGGACTTAGGGTCTCACATGACAAACATCCCCGAAATGAACAGGAAGTCAGGCTGCACCCAGGGTCCCCCTGGAGGCTCTGCTCTGCCAGCTTCCTGAGCCTTCCTTCCCTTTCTGCTCCCAGCTCTCCTGCCTTCCTCCTGCTTCCTCTTGTTCTGTCTCCATCTCTCTCTCTCTCTCTCCCCTCCAGGACCACCCATAGACCTTTCCTCAACACTGTGTGTGTGTGTGTGTGTGGTCAGACGCAGTGCCCACTGCTGGAAGATGCTGGATGCGTCTGACCCTGCCCCAGTCACTCACCTGCAGTGGTCGGGACTCAGGCTGCAGCCTCGTCCACGCCCCTTCCTGTGCCCCCAACCCTGCCCGCTAGCTGCTGCCTCTGCCCTCTCCATCTGCCGGCTCTGTGCTGGAGCTGCAGCCCTGAGTGCCCTGTGCTGTGTGCTTCAACAGCCTTCCAAGCGCCATGAAAGATTCATGAGGGCAAGTGTGTGGATGTGTCCGGGTGTGTGTGTGTGTGTGTGCGTGTGTGTGTAAAGGCTGGCACTGGGCTCTGAGCTGGGGGGGAGGGGGGCATGCAGGCAGGGAGGGCGAGCCCTGGCCATGGGCAGGGAGCTGGGAAGGGCAGTCTGGCACCGGCGCTGGCCACGGAGGAGGGTGCCTCACCGTGGTGCCCCCAAAGTCAGCACATTGCTGCCAAGGGAGGGGGGAGGGGCACAGGTGTTCCATCTGCACTGACACAAGATCTATGTCTTGAATGGCCTTGGCAAGGTGTTGACGGCTGTCTTGGAGGCAGTGCCTGGGCAGCCACTGCCTTTTGAAGGGGTTGCTCCCTAAATGCCACTTAAAGGTTTAGCGAGACAGCGTGGGCCGTCATCCAAACACCTGCGTGCAGCTCTCTCAAGGATGTGCTGAAGGTGGAGAGATAAAGTGAGTGGGTGGGTGCTGCTCCAGGAATAGGGAACCTAGAAAAGGACATGCGTTCCAGAACTTTCCATGCCGGATTCAGGGGGCCGTGATGACAAATAACAGTGCCGCAGAATGGCCCTCCCCGTCTCCTGGCTTCCTCATCCCGCAGCGGTCACCCCCCACCCTCAGCGAGACCCCAGGCAGAGGCTGGTGAGGACGAGCGCTCTGGCATTTGCCGGGTGGAGGTCTACCCTCCCCTTTCGCTGGCCTGCGTGGCTGGTCTGAGAGGCTGGCCCTGAGCACGAAAGCAGCGGCAGGGAGCCCAAGGCCGGAGCCACCAAGGTCTGCCTCAGGTGCTATGGCTAATTTGTCTGATGCTCCTAAGCACATCCCTCCACTCCGTAGACCCTTTCTGTGAAGGAACACAGTCACCCCAAGTGACATGAGCCATTCCTTCCCACCCCCATAGTCCACAACTCCATGGGATCTGGGATGAGTGGAGCAGGCCTGTGGCACCAGGGCCCCCCAGAGCCACACGGGGGTAGTGGGACACTGCCCTGCATCCCTGGAGAAGGGTCTCCGTGGGCTTCCCCCAAGCTAGGGGCTTTGTGGGCTCTCAGCAGTTGTCTCATCATTATTGTTCATTACAATAAAGAGAATAATAGTAATCATCCCAATCAGAGCCCGGCTGAGTGGGATGGTGGCTGCATTAAGGGAAGCATTAACACTGAGGAGAGGATATTCTTAGAAACGAGAGGCATTCCCCAGGCTCCAGACCGCTGGGGAAGTGACTGGGGAGGAAACAAACCCTGCGACCTGGGCTATAACCGGTGGCCACGGGTTGACCCCTGTGCCGGGAGGCCCTAGTGATGGTACCAGTAAACAGGAGGACCTCCTGTCTGGGCTCAGGAGCCAGGGACCTGTGCTGGGCCTTGATCTTATTACTAGAAGCCCCATGTGCCAAGGAATCCCCAAGGTCAGCCATCCTGCTGCACCCCTGGGATCACACCTCCTGCTGGCTTCTGCCCTGGACGCCTGTTTGCAAAAGAGATTCTAACAAACTACAGTTTGCCCATTTGGTGGTGGAGAGAGGGAGGCAGGTAAGGATGGGGAGGGAGAGAAGGGAGGTCAGAGAAACTGTGCTGCTGACAAAGTCTGGTTGCTGGAGGGGAACTTTCGCTTACGCAGAGAGTGGGCTTGTTTTCCAGTGCCTCGCAGACCCCTACCTGGCCGGGCCAGCAGGAGGGGGCTGCCCTCAGCAGCTCTGCCCTAGAGCCTGGCCTGACCCAGTAACGTCCGTCCCAAGTGCCCAAGAGAGAAAGCTGATGGGCGCAACCTGGGTCCAGTTCATCCCTCTCCCAGGCGCCTGTGGCCAGGGGGAGTCACACAGAATCCATGTGGGGTAAGCCGTTAAAGGGTAGGCCCCTGGCATTATGGGCTGGGCTGTTATCCTCGAAGGTGTCTGCTACGTGTCACATCCTACGAGCCGTAGAAGGAGGAGTGTGGTCCATGAGGCAGAGGGAAGTCTTCCCGGAGGCAGTGGGGGGCCTTCGGGGGAAAATGAGGGGCGGCCGGGGGAAGATGAGATAAGTTCTGTGGCGCCGGGACCCTTGGAGGGCAGGGAGGGGAGGGAAGGTGGCACTGGGGAAACAGGCTTTAGCTTGATGTCAGGAGGCTTCTAGTAACTAGGTGAGCTGAGCCGACTCTCGTGGACGGGCTGCCTCGGCGAGGCTGGGTCCTGCACCACAGCTAACGTTCACGTGGACTCACGCCCACCTGCCAGGAACACTGAACAGCAGGGTCCCACGTGGCCTCTGTATTGGTCAGCGGTCTCCAGATAAACAGAACCAACAGGAGAGAGAGATAGAGACAGAGATGAGAGAGAGATTCATTTATTATAAGGAATTGGCTCCCACAGTTACGGGCACCAGGAAGTCTCACCATCTGCCATTTGCAAACCAGAGCCCTAGAAAAGCCAGTGGGGTAAGTTCCAGCCTGAGGGCAGGAGGAGACCTGTATCCCAGCTCCTCAACAGTCAAGCACAGAGAACTCTCCCTTCCTCTACCTTTCTGCTCTACTCAAGCCCTCGACGGATTGGTTGATGCCCACCCAAGCTGGGGAAGGCAGTTCGCTTTACCCAGCCCACCAGTTCACATGTTAATCTCTTCTAGAAACACCCTCACAGAAACCCCCAGAAATAGCTTTTCACCAGCTCTCTGGGGGCCCCATGACCCAGTCCAGTTGACACATACAGTCAACCATCACAGCCTCTTCGGGCCGCTGCATGGCAACCCTGGGTCCTTCGTGGTCCTCACGACCCCGCGTGACCAGGCTCCCGTTCATCCCTCCCGCATCCTCCCTCCAGGCCCTCAGCATCCCTCAGGGCCACATTCTCTCCCTTCCAGGGCTGGGCACCTGCTGGTCCCTCCGCCTTGCTCCTACCCACCCTTCATTTTTCATGGTAAGCATCACCTCTTCCAGGGAGCCTCACTGTTAGGGTCAGAGCCCGCCCTCTCCTTACCATACCGAAATCTCTCAGGGCGGTTTGCAAACAGAGATGAAGGAAAGGAACCGGCAGCTGTGAGAGAAACACTGCAGGGGTGGGCGGTGGGATAGTCTAGACAGCGTGGGAGGGTGGCCAGCTCCCTCAGAGCACGGGGTGCTAACACGGCATCCAGGACATCCAGGAAAATCAAAATTGTATTTTCAATCCTCCTTTATCAACATGTTACATGATCCTGAAATCATCTAATAAAAGGACGGCAAGATGCAAAGTCCAACTCCAGCTCCTGAGCAGCTTTCAGAAGACTGAGTCCACCCAGCCTACCACCCCGGGCAGGTGGCCACATTGCTGGCCAGAGAAGGGAGTGACAGCTGAGGCCCCGCCAAGCCTCCTTTGCCTGCAGTTGCATCATGACTGAGCCCTGGGTGCCAGCAGGGAGGGGAGACAGGGGAGGAGGAAGCCACAGAGGGAAGGAGGGAGTCAGGGAGGCCGGGGTGTCGGGGGGGTGCGGGGGGGAGTAGAGCTCGCTCTGCTTCTCATTCCCCGGGGAGGCCGGGATGCTGACGTAGGCAGTCAACTCCAATCTCATCTCAGAAAGGAACAATGAAAAACAAAAGGCTGACCCAACTCCCAGGCTTTTGCATTTTCTGCTTTGAGATCCACAAGGAATTCGGACATTTGAGGAGTGGTCCCCTGGGAGAGGCCCTGCACCGGCACAACTCTTCGCCCTGAGATCCTGGCTGGACTCCAGGACGAAGCGCCCACCCCAGGGAGGCCCCCAAAGCCAGCCAGGCCAGGGCAGAATCGGCCAGTCTCCCTGGGTCCCTCCTCGGTTCTGTTCTCTGCCCCTTCTCGCCTCAAAAGCAGTGGTGGGCTCCCCCCAGCTGTCTCCCCGTCCCACCTCCGCATGGACCCCTCCAGGTCTAACTGGACCAATCATGATCCTTGGTGTGCAGAAGGCACTCATGGTGGGGACCCCTATCCGAGCCCCAGGCATCGGTCCCTGCTGAGTTCTCTGCTGTGCCGACCTTCTGCTCCCGTGAGCGTGGGAGCCGTGGCAGGTCAGGCACTGGCCACGCCAAGGAGCCCATCCTGGGGTGTCGTTGCAGACACTTTCACCCCTCCTGTTTCTGTCTTGCCGACAATTTCCATCGGGTCTCTCTGCTCACTGTCCTGTCTGCTTCTGTCTTATCTCACTGCCATCCAAGAGGGATGAGGAAGCAGGAGTTGTTGGCTTTGTTGACTATGGAACGTAGATTCACAAGGGCCAGTGTGTGGCCTGATCCCCGGGGGCTGCAGTCTTAATGCAGAGACCGAGATCTGCACACGTAACATGTACGGGTAGACGGAATAAATAACATCTCAGGGTTATTTTTCAGATGCATATACATGTGGTTATGAATAATCAAATACAAATTGATTTTAAACCACTCCTGAATTCAAAGTAGCTTTTTGTCATTGTGAGTTTTCTCAACCAATGAATCCTAAAAATAAAAGCACCAGCATGTGAAGATCCTCAGAGAGTTTGACGTTAAAATGCAGCTCACAGACTCGAGAAGATGGGGCACCTCTACTCCATGACAGATCCTTACCTTTTGTGGAAGAAAATGCAGTTCAGGGAGGTTAAGAACCCTCACCAGGGTCCCACGGCTTATGAGGATGAGGGTGCCTGGACCAACCCAGGTTCTGACCTCAGACCAGGGAACTTTAATCCCTCTGCACCTCCATTCTTCTTCTGTAAAATGGGATTATTGCAAGGGTTTCAAGGAAGGGTCTGGGCACAGGGGGTTGACACGGTGTCCAGCACATGGTAGGCACTCGATGAGTGATGAAGATCATTACCATTATTAGTATCACTATTGTTACTATAGCCTGCAGATTTGCGCATGCTCCCCCTGCTTCTGAGCCACACTCACCCTGTGAATCACTGGCCACACACACACATCGGAGTTGGGTGCAACGTGGTCAGGTAGTATGGTCCCCTTTAAGGCTCCCCATCCCTACCTGCATGTGGGAGCTGAGACATAAACATCTCTCAGCACAGAGCCCCGGCTGTGAGCTCCATAGCAACCAGTACTTTTCCTACCACGGCTCGGCTCTTTCTGAATTGCCTTCACCTGGGTACAAGCCTGTGTCCCACACAAAGAGCGAGCAAAGTGGGATTGAGAACCAGGTGAAGAGTTCACTGGTTACCACTAGTGCTAAACATAGTAATCAATCAATAGGTCGACAGATAGATGGTAGAAAGATGGATGGATGGATGGGTAGGTCAGTGGATGGAAGGATGGTAGATGACGGATGGAAAGCTGGATGGATGCATGCAGGCACGCATGCATGCATGGATGGATTGATAGATGGATGTGGATGGGTGGGTAGGTGGACGGGTGGATAGATAAACGGATGGACCATTTTCTCAAGACACTTCCTGGAACTGAAGAGAGAAAAGGGTTAAGCAAGAGGGTGAAGAAGCCAGGCACAATACTTCAGGTAGACTCCAGATGGCATATCCAGAGAAATGGAACACCATGAACAGCTGCCCAGAATTCCAGCATCTGTGTCCACTCTCACAGGTCAGCACTGCCTTGGAGATAAGGACTGGGGGCCAGGTGGGAAACAGAAAGAACACGTGGAACCTCATCCCCGTCCCAGGAGCGAATCACCTTCTGCGCTGAGCAGTGGAAGGCACATGCAGAGAAAGCCAGGCCTGCTTGGCCAGGGAAGGAAGGAGGGACTTGAATGGTGGCTGAAACAATACAGCAGTTGGAAGAAGGGGTTTTCTCTGAAGAGGAACTCCAGGCTCTGGCCCTGCATGAAGGTGGAAGGTCGAGGGTGGGCCTCTCCCATCCCCAGCCCAAGGCCAAGGGCAAACGTCACGTCTGGGGCTGTGGAACTGGCCCCATGGCTGCTGCTCCCACGTGGGGAGGGAGTGGGCGGCTGCCTGTAAGCTCATCTTGCTTTCGTCTATTTAAAACCCTGGCTGCTTGTTTTATTTATTTGTTTTCTGGCTCCTGCATCCCAAGATCCTGTGTGCTTTGTTCTGCTGGAAGGAACACAGCTGCGTGGCCTTGGACACTGCCTCCACCTGGGACCCGCACCTTGGTGTGACAACAGAAAGCCACCCACACACTCACACACTCACATGTGCATACCCACAAGGTGACCACTCTCGGGTCTGGGTCCTCCCCTCCCTCCCCTCTCTCCCTCCCCTCGAGCCCGCCCCATCACTCCGAGCCCTAGCCCCTCATTCACCTCCGCTGACCAATGCAAACCTTGTTTTACACAAAAATTTGTCTCTGAAATGTCCACACTGGTGTCTGATTTTGAAAATCAAATGCCTTTAAGGACTGAAGTTTCAGGTCCTTCTGCAGAGGAAACCCTGAAGCAGGTTTTGGAGTAAAGTTAGAAATTCTTTTTGTAAGTCAAGGCCTGGCTGTCCATAATCTGCTGGGAACCCATGGTGGGAACTCAGAGTTTCATCGTCACCTCTTAGAAACAGTCCATTTTGCGAGCAAATGGGTTTGGGGCCTCGAGTTTTTCCTGCCAGCCCAAAGGGGTCAGTTTTATGGGTTCATATCTGGACTCACTGGGGCACCTGGGAACCAGCCCCCCATCTCTCCCCTGCTCCGCTCAGAGCGGGTCACGGGCGGGTTTGCCTGACCCAGCGCAGGCTCTCCACCCTTTAGCGATGCCTGGGCAGGACCTGGTCCCCACACACCTGGGGCTGTCACTCCTTTGTGGAAGAAAGGGAAAAGAAGGGACCCTGCCACCGTCAGCAGGGGTGCTGGGGAGAGGCGGGCCCCTCTGGCTCCCCGGGGGACCCTACGTGGGAGTGAGTACTACTTGAGGTGGGCACCTTGGGAGCCCCTCTTGCCTCCACCGGGCAGACTCAGACCAGGTCCGGCTGTTGGCAAAATAAAAAGATGCAGTTGTTCTAGAAACAGCATGGATGTCCTTCGTTAGTACTGGACCAGGAGGGCTGTGCGGAAAACCTCACCAGGTAAGAAGCTGAGGTTGAACCTAAAAAGTCCGCGTGAAGTAGGGGCCATGGTGAAAGCGCTGGGCAGAGGTGAGCAGACCCAGGTTGCCTCCCCCCCCACTAACCGCTGGTGGCTTATACAGCATGTGACAGTCTCTGTGCTTTGGTTTCTGCATCTGTAAAGGAACGGGAGAAGGCTGGACGAGGGTAGCTCCAAGGCCTTCGGAGCCTCAGGGTGATGAATGCTGCATCCCCTCAGTTGCCGTCTGTGCCAGGAGGGGCAGCGGACTGTCTCAGCAGCAGCACCTGGGGGGCCTGGAGCCGCCCACCGCCATCCGCTCAGCCTCCCCTCCAGAGACCCCCTGCCTTCTCCGGGCCCATCTCCAACCCCCTGAGACTCTCAGCCACAGCTGCCTCCCAGCCCACCTGGGAGAAGGGCTTCGAAGTTCCTGGCAGGTAGGGGAAGCTTAAAGAACGTCACAAAGATAAGCAGGACTCCTGGATACCAGAGGGGAAAGACACCAAATCCTAAGGCCAGCTGGGAAGTGGAGCCCTGTCACCCCACTCCTCACCTAACTGGGTGCTGGTGGGGTCCACGCTGGCAGGTCCCCATGAGTTCCAGTGGCCAGGCCAGTATGGGGGTCTCAAGATGATGGTGGATGGTCTTGAGGGTCTGAGCTGCAGGACACATGGAGGCCAGGCTGTCCCCTGAGAATTCCTTGGAGCAGGTCAGTGAAGGTAACATCCAGCTCCTCCACTGCTCTGGGCCCCGAGGAGACAGCTGACTGCCTCTGGGGCCCTCCCAGGTCATGAAGACCCTTGAATCTTCCCATCTGTGGATGGACAAGCACAGCCACATCCACAGGTGTGGGTGGCTGACCCAGGGACCCCTGTAGTGGCTGTCCAGGTAGGGGTCATGCCAGGGTGGGAGGGAGTTCAAATATGGCCAGTGGGCCACTGAGGCTCAAAGACCCTGGTAGAGGCGTCCTAGGCGGGGAGGTGGAACGGGCAGTTTGTTCTGGACGGTCAGGGAAGGATTGGGGTGGGCGGTGGCAGAGTTGGGGGTGGTATTTAAGGCATTTATACAATAAGCAGGCTTGTTTTTCCTTAGGTCCTCTTACTGAGACCCATAGTTCTGGGTGCAGATGCATGTGTGTGACCTACTTGCTTTGGATCACTTCTTTCTCTGCAGAGAAGAAAAATACCAAGATAAACAGTCACCCAAGCTTGGCCCCCTCTGGCCAGATCTCCCACTAAAACAATGAAATGCCCAGAGAGCCACCACTCTCCACCTACCGCCCACCCAAGTCTCCCAGGGCCCCCTCCCCACTCCCTTGGAGGAGAGCTCTGCCAGCCTGACAGCCAGGCCCAGGCCGGAGCCTGCACACGGAACGGCCAGTGCTATGAGGGCGGATTTCTCCTTTTTCTGGCTGTGACGCTCAAAGAGGCCTCTTTGGGGACCAGCCAGCTGCAGCCAGGTAGATCTAGCAGCTCAACCTCCACAGAAAGGTCCTGAAGGAGAGCTCTCCAGTGCATGTCCCTCCAGGCCTTTTTCCATTATTGTTAAATGACAGTGTGTTCTAGAAGTTAAGAGCCAGGACTTTGACTCTGATAGGGCTGGATTCAAATTCTGCTCTGACACTTATTAGCTGTGTGACTTGGGGCAAGTTACTTAACCTCTCTGTGCCCCATTGTCTTCGGTCTATGGAATGATGATAATGTCAATATCACCTCCCTGGGTGGACAGGACGGGAGGACATGTAAAGCAACCAGCACACTGCCCAACACAGATAAGTTATCAATGATGAAGATATTATTGCCATTTTTATTTACAGCTTACTATTTAGTGAACAATATCATTCTATTCACAGCAAACTGCACCTAATAGATGACCTGGGCCCAATGCCAGCTTCCAGCCCCGTCCAGTAAGCAGCACTCAGCCTCCGCCCTGGCCTGGCCCACCCCTCATCTTCTTCCTCCAAATCCTCAGGCACTGTTGCATATCCACGCTGGGCTGGGTGTTCCCTGCACGGCCTCCACCTGCAGTTTCCCAGATTCAGACATGCCTTCCTCAGGGCATGCATTGAAGCTAAAGAGGTAAGTCTTTCTGTGGCTGCCCACATCCCCCTGGAATGGGCTGCCCCTCCCTGGGAAGAGGAAAGGAAACGCTTGCCAGACCTTCAGTCCCTCTTTCTCCGTTTACTATTGAGCCCAGAGAGGGTAAGCCACTTGCCCCGAGACATACAGCAAAGCAGTGGCAGAAGATTCTCAGGGTTCTGAGTTCCAGCCTTTGATCTTCTCCACCAGACTAGTTTATAATGGAACTTCATGTCCTGGGGACACGGAGGGTAAAATGAGCCCTCAGAGAATAGTAAAGGCCCCCTCCTCCCTCCTGAGGCCTCCGGAGAGCTGCTCACACATTTCCTGCTGTCTTCATTCTGTGGTCAAAAGCTCATCTCTCTTCTCCACCTGCAGGAAGAGAAGCTGCTCTGCTGGAGAAGACATTAAACCGAGCCGGGGACGGTGGAGGGCATGGGGGGACAGGGCGCTGGGAGAGCTGACAACCTCGCTGAGCAGCCCCGAAAGCCACCAGCCACCTCCGCCCTCAGCCTGGCGCCTGGGGTCCTGGGCCAAGCACCTAGGGTGTTGGGCAGGCCTGCTTCTCCCGGCCCGAGCAGGGCCCCAGGGAGCTCTGGCGTTGCCTTCACTCCCCAGAGGCCTTGGGCATCCCGAGCAGCAAGCTCCTGTCTGCTCAGCAGGCAGCCTCGCAGCAGTCTGGGAGCCTGCGCAGCCTCAGACGACCGTCAGCAGATAAAAATAACTGCGTGGACCCCTCCCCCTCTCCACATCCCTGGACCTTCTGTGGTTCCAAGCCCTGCAGGGGAAGCTCAGGATGCATGGCCGCAGCTCTGAGTTGGGGAGATAGGCAGGTCAGAAGCACCTAGGGCACCAACTCCCTCACTTCTCTTCCTTGGACCAGTGAGAAAACAGAAGGCTCATGAGCCAGAAGCTGCTTCAGGGTTGTACTCTTATTTGAGCCCTGCAATAGCCCCTTGGGGGAGGCCAGGGCGGGTGTACCCATCCTGCCTGTCAAGTGAAGCGATGGTGTGTGTGCTGCCCTGGCACCCTGTCCTGTGCACACCAGGGGCTGAGGCAGGTGCCAGCAGCGTCGATTCTCTCCTCACTGTCCTTCCTCTAGGACAAGGTCAGCCAACTGAGCACCTGGGCAGGGGTGATGGAAGCACTTATAAAGAACATTAGAGAAACAGGTGGAGCCCCATCTTACCAGCTGAGGGGTTGGTTAAAGGAGTGCTCAGGTTTGCATGGAATCAGGGCTGCCTTCCTGGAAGAGGAGGACTGCGAGCCAGGTTTGGAAGGACAGGCTCCGCGACTAACCTGACTCCTGGCATTAGAGTGTGTACACAGTGCCGCCCGCCCGCTTGCTTGGCCGGGCAGCCTCCTGCCGGATGCCGTTCTGTGTCCTCCAAGAGTTGCTGTCACCTCCGAGGGATCCAACACAAACCGGGCTGGGGCCTGTGTTTGGGGTGACTCTAGGGTGTATCTGAGTGTCATGGGTGAGAAGATGAAACGGCAGTCTTTTCCACTGACTCATTGTCACTTTTCCATTGTGACCTTCTCGTTGTCCCGAGCAGTTTTGAGACTCCAGGAGCCGGGCCTATCAGAAGCCGCAGGTGGGTGGAGCCGCCTCCTGCCCGCGGCAGCTGGGCATGGGAGAAAACCAGGGCCTTCCCGGGACTGGGCACCCCTCCCTATGGCCTCTGCTGGCAGCATGGATTCCCGAATAATCTCTGGGTCCCAGATCCGTGGCTTAGGGGAGGAGAAGCTGTCCACAAGCACCACCGGCCTCTGCATACACGCACACGCGTGCACGAGTCTGGGCGGGAGGCCCTCCTCGGCTGAGGAAAAAGGGAAGGGAAGACACCATGTCTGGGAGTCATATCAGCCTGGACCCCCCGTAAGAGCAGCAAACTAAGCCCCAGGTGCTGGGTGGACCTCATTTAAGTCTGGAAAAAAAGGGGATTCCGAGGAGGGCCAAAGCAGGCAGCCAGCTACAGGGCTAGGAGCCCACAGAGCCCTCCGTACAGACCAGGAAGCTCCACAGGCCGGGCCCCGGATGCCAGGGAGGCTGGGTCCCTGGGAAGGGCCCTGGGGAGGCCTGGGGGACCCTCCCGGCCCACAGCACTTTCCTTAGGGATGTTTAGCCTCTCAGAGCTGTTTCCTATTTATGAGATAAGGAGATGGTGTCCAGACTTGAAGCCAACTGGCCCACTTGGGGACCCTTGCCCCATCAGCTTTGGACTTTACAGCCTGCAGGCCTCTCGATGGAGGAGGGTGTCACCTCCACCTGAAAGGCCTTTCTGAGAAGAGCCAGGGACAGCCAGCTGTCTGCACGAGGAGAATGGAAACAATAGCCCAGATGGAGCAAGCCCACAAGTCCACTCTGTCTCCATTACCTGTCCTTGGGCCAAGAACCGAGACCATTGGCCCATTGGGCCCCCTCCCAGGCTGTCTGTGAACTTCTGTGAGCCCAGCCCTTACAACGAAGCCCATTGTCTTTCTTTAAAAAGCAATAGTAGGGACTTCCCTGGCGGTCCAGTGGTTAAGACTGCGCTTCCACTGCAGGGAGCACAGGTTTGATCCCTGGTCAGGGAGCTAAGATCCCGCACGCCGGGCAATGCAGCCAAAAAAAAAAAAAAAAGCAATAGTAATGGATAAACATCATATTTAGTCTGTGGTCCATCCAGACAATGGAATATTATTCAAAGATTAAAATAAATGACCTATCAAGTCATGAAAATACATGGAAGAAACTTAAATGCATGTTGCTAAGTGAAAGAAGCCAGTCTGAAAAAGCTACAGACTGATTCCAAATATATAATATTCTGGAAAAGGCAACACTATGGAGACAGTAAAAAGGTCAGTGGTCACCAGGGGTTAGCAGGGAGGGAGGGATGAATAGACAAAACACAGATAATTTTTAGGGCAGTGAAACTATTCTGTATGATACTGTAAGGGTGGGTACATTTGTCACACAAATACCATCTGTTTGTCAAAACCTGTAGAATGTACAACAGCCAATGAACCTTAATGTAAACACTGGACTCTAGTTAATAATGATGTATCAATATTGGTTCAGTTATAGCAAGCGTACCACACTGATGTAAGATGCCAATAATAAGGGAAACTGTGTCTGTCTGTCTGTCTGTCTGTCTTTCTGTGTGCTGGGAGTAGGGGGTCCGTGAGAGGGCTCTTTACTCACAGCTCAATTTTTCTGTAAACCTAAAGCTGCTCTTTTTAAAAGTTTATTAATTAAATAATAATGACAAATTTACATGCAGCACATGTTTTGTTATGTTCCTGTATTAACTAAATTTTCTTATTCTCTATATTCTTGATGCTCTGGCATCTGGGGCCTTGCTGACCCTGGAGGGCCTGCCCTTCCCAGGCCTGGCTAATTCCTGGAGATAATTTCCAGGCAGCCAGTCTTTCATATACAAACCAACCAGCCCAGAGCCGACATCCCCCTCCTCTATGGGGCTCTCACACTCGGGGCCACCATCACCTGCCCTAATCACCCCAGGGCCAGGTGCCTGACACCTCGGGACAGCACCTGTGCCCAGAGCCCTCTGAAGTTATTCAAAGTAGCCAGTCCTAAGCCTGCTCGCCAGGCCTCACCTGCTCCTTCCCGCAGAAAGCACAGTACACTCTCTTGCCCACATTTTTCCATTCCCCTGCCTCCTGACCAACCTTGGTGCTTCCCTGGGTGGCCCTGCGTGGGGCAGAGTGCCCCTTCCTCCTGGGAACTGTGAGTAACAAACTCTCTTTTTGGTGGCAGTCAAATCCTAATCTGTTGGGCTCTCCATCCTTGAATAATAAGAAAGCCTACATCTTAAAGCAGTGCCGACCCGGGGACCAGCACTCGGTGAGGCCCTGGACAATTTATCCACAAGGACTCCAGTTTCAAACATGACCTTGGCTTAGTTTCCAGGGCAGCACCAATAGACCCTAAACAGAAAGCAGTTTCAACCTGCAGGGTAATAACAAGACCCACGTTCTCTGGAACTCCTGGGAGGTGGGAGCAGGGGTGGAGTTCCTCCCGCTTCATTTCCCAGGTGAGTAAACTGAGGCCCAGATCGGGGAGGATTTGCCCAAGGTCTCCAAGCTAGTTGGCAGCCCAGCTTGCACTAGGCCTGTGTGGGAAACCACAGAAGCCAAGTGTGGCTGTGTGTCCCCGTGGATGCCATGCCCCTGGGTGGGTGAGGGTCGGTCCCTTCCGTCAACACTGCTGCTGGGTTCCATTCAAGCTCCTAGAGGCCCCACCCACTGAACAGAAGGCAGGTCCCAGGCATCTCACTCCCTTTCCCGCTCCCCAGTGTCCTGGCTTCACCTGGCCTCGGCACCTCCTAGAGCCCCAGCCCTTGAGTTCGGGAAGTCCCGAGGCACGCTGGTGGGGTCTTAGGGTTGACACGTAGGAGGACCCTCTGTGCTCACAGCCAGCCTCCCCTTCCTCACCCTGTGGAAGCATCAAAGCCAAGAGATGCTCTCAGCAGAGCAGCCTGAGAAAGCGGCTGGCTCTTGGGGGCTGTCGGCAGCTGTGTGCAGCCCAAAACTGAATTCAGGGACACCTCCAGAGCCGAGATGAGGCCAGCCAGAGGGGACAGAAAAGGGGACCAGGCTGTAATGTAATTACATCAGATAATGGGATGTATTAGGTAATGGCCGGAACCCCAGTGGGCCTGTGGAAGTGGGGTCTGGGGCCCAGGTCATGTGTGTATGTGTGTGCATGTGTGTGTGTGTGTGTCTAGAGGTGGGTGGGGCTCTCCTTAAGAGTGTTCTTAAGCAGATCTGGTGAAGTTACCAAGAAACACTCGGAGGGACTTCCCTGGTGGCACAGTGGTTAAGAATCCACCTGTCAATGCAGGGGACACAGGTTCGAGCCCTGGTCCGGGAAGATCCCACATGCCGCAGAGCAACTAAGCCCGTGTGCCACAGCTACTGAGCCCGCGAGCCACACTACTGAAGCCCGCGCACCTAGAGCCCGTGCTCTGCAGCAAGAGAAGCCACCGCAATGAGAAGCCCGTGCAACGTAATGAAGAATAGCCGCTGCTCGCTGCAACTAGAGAAAGCCTGCGTGCAGCAACGAAGACCCAACGCAGCCAAAAGTAAAATAAATAAATTAAATGAAATGAAATTAAAAATTAATAAAAGAAGAAGTACTCAGATGAGCCGCAGGAAAAATAAATAAATAAGCATTTAAATAAACAGCAAGACTAGGCAGGAAAAATTTTTGGAGAGAAAATTGTTGGGGAAAGACTGCCGAGCGATGGAAAGTAATACATTTCACGTCACTCTGAAAATTGCTGTTCTTCAATGGGCTTTAGGCCAATGAACGTCTATAGAGCTCTGATGGGCCAACACGGGAGAGACACCAGCTCATGGTGACACCTCCATAAGACCACTTCAGTGGCGCCGGGCTTGGGACGGGGCTTTTCTCCTCCCCACGGCTGCAGCCTAGGTCCCCAGCTGCGTCCTGTTATCTCTACCCCTTTAACTTAGCCCAAACCACAGGGAGTTCAGAGAGTTCAACGTCTGTAGGATGGGAAGCTGGGGACCAGCTCGCTGGCATGGTGACACCGGAGGAATAAGCTTTGTCTGGAACCAGTGTCCCAAGCAGAAGGGAGGGAGGTCGCTGCAGGTGATGACGAAGGAAGAGGGTCCTTCTTCATGCAGGGGTCGTACCGCCATCTGCAGCTGACTGCAGCATCCAGGCCCTGGTGGGATACCGCATACCTCCACGCACCCCCTAATTAGTTTCCAACTTGGGGAGGATAGTTCTGTCTGCTCAAGATCAGGATGATGAGCCTACTTTGCAGATGCTTCAGAACCCGGAGCACACGCTCTGCAGAATGAGGCAGCGTGACGTGCTGTGTGGCACCTTAAACACAGATTCCCAGGCCAGGCCTGGGCGAGGCCACCGGGCAGGCAGCTTTGAAAACCACAAGAGAAGCGGTGGGGTGTTTGATTTGGGCCTACGAGGCCAAGATGGTTCCCAATTCACTCATCCTGCCCTAGCTTTGACCTGCTGTGTGAACTTGGGCACACCCAGTCACCTCACTCCATCTCGGGTTTTCTCCTCCATAAAATGGGAATCACGGCTTCAGCTCTGTCAGGCTACAGGCAGATCGAGTGAGAAAATGGGACGCGAAAGCACTTTTGTAAACCATCCAGCACTGAACAAATACAAGATGCTGTTGTTATTATGTCACTTCCCATGTGCTGAACTGAGCACACAGCCACACCCACGCCCGCCTCGGGCCGGCCCTGACCCTCTGCAGGCTCCTGGGTTGCCAGCCTCCCCGCTGAGGCTGCATCGTGGAGTCTTCCCAGTTCCGCTTGCGTTTATCCCACCCCTGGGGTCCTCCCCGCAGCAGCGGATCCTAGTAATGGCAGTCGCTAACTTGTGTCCTGTGCATCAGCAGGTTTTATTCTCCCAGCAGCCCCATTTTTCAGATGAGGAAACTGAGGCTTAGAGAAGGTAAGAAATTATCCAAAGTCAGCATGAGCTAGTGGTGAGGGTGGACCTCAGCCTCGGGTCTGTCTAGTGGCTTCTGTACCAAGTGTCACAGGCATTTGCCCTCCACCTTCAGGACATTTGCCAGGTCTATACCCTACCCGACTGTTATGTACAACAGTGCACATAAGTGGATTCTGTACAGTTGACTCATTCATTCAACAGATTTTTATTGCGGACCTAAGAAGTGCCAAGCACCGTGTAGAGACTGAAGGGCAGAGAGGGAACAAAACAGACGAAAATACCGTGTGGGGTCTACCTTCTAATATGGTTCTCTGTTTACTCAATGGTTTTTAATCTTCTTTTAAAGTAATGCTTACTGTAAAAGAAAGTTTCTGTTGCTACTACAGATCAAAACCCAGTATTGGATTTTCTGATCCTTTAAGCATGAATACCATTAAAAATCAATGTCACCGTAGTCTAGCTGAGTGTTCTTGCCTACTGGAGGTTTGGATCCTGAAGCCTGCTCTGGTTTGATGAAAAAGGGAGATTTCCATTCTTAGAAAATGTAAATGTAGAATTACTATATGACCCAAGAATTCCACCCTTAGATATATACCCAGAATAATTTTGAAAAGAGATATCCAAATAAATACTTGTACACAAATGTTCACAGCAACGCTACTCACAAGAGCCAAAGGGTGGAAACAGCCCTCTGTCCAGCAGTGGACGATGGACAAACAAAACACAGTCGACCCATACAATGGAATATTCTCAGCCGGAAAAAGGAATGAAGCTCTGACACAGGCTACGACAGGGATGGACCTTGAAACGGTATGCTAGGTGAAAGAAGCCCCATACAAAAGGTCACGTAATATTGCATTGCTATGAAATATCCAGAATATATAACTCCATAGAGACAGAAAGCAAATGAGTGGTTGCCGGGGTTGGGAGGTGGGGATGTGGGGTCGGTGGGGGGAAGGGAAATGGAAAGTCATTGCTTAATGGGGGTGGACTTTCCTTTTGGGGGTGATGAAGTGTCTCAGAACCAGACAGAGGTGATCATTGCACAACACTGTGAATGTAATAAATGCCACGGAAGTACACACTTCAAAACAGTTCACGGTTAATTTTAGGTTATGCGAGGTTTACCTCCATTTTTTTTAAAGGGAGCTTTCCAAGTGTTAGCAAGGCGGTAAAGACGTATCTTTGACAAATGAGATTTTCTCCTTAATGGAATAAAAAAGAAAGGAAGAGAATTACATATTGCCTACTAATTGTCATGGTACTGTCACTGGCAGTCTCTCATTGGGTCCTTACAATGACCCTGGGCTGTAGACAGAAAAGTGATGGGGTCTGTATCAGTCAGCTCAGGCAGCCATATTAAAGTATCACAGACTGTGGGCTTAAGCAACAGATATTTATTTTCTCACTGTCCTGGAGGCTGGAAGTTCAAGATCAAGATGCTGGCAAGTTTGGTCTCTCCCAAGGCCTCTCTCTTTGGCTTGGGGATGACCACCTCTCCCTGTGCCCTCACACGGTCTTTGGTCTGTGCGTGCGAATCCCTGGTGTCTCTTTGTGAGTCCAAATGTCCTCTTCTCGTAAGGAAACCAGTCAGATGGGACTAGGGCCAACCTGAAAGGCTTCATTTAACTTAATCATCTCTTTAAAGGCCCTATCACAATCTGAGGTGCCGGGTGTTGGGACTTCAACATATGGGTTTGGGGGCACACAGTTCAGCAGTGTCCCAGGTGACTCATGAGAAGAAGCAGGCAGAGAGAAGCTAGCGCAAGTCACAGAGGTGGCAGGGAGGAGAGCAGGCCAAGAACCCACATAGTCTGATCTCCCATCGAAATATTTTCCTCTATGCTGGCTGCGTCTAGCAGTGTGGATGGCTGCAGACGTGGCTGGGGTCCCGGGAACCGTGCTAGTGGGGGCAAGGTCATACATCCACATGGCATCTTGTTTCTGCAGTCAGGTCTCTCGCCGTTATAAATCCCTCTCCATCCAACAACCAGGCAGAACTTCACGGAGGACCTGATCTAGTGTCTGGGCAGCAAGTGTATGATTAGCTAATTAAATCTAATGAATTATGGGTCCACAAACCTGGTGGAAAGATCCCATGCCGAGGATGCCTGCCCTGAGCCGAGCATTTGCACCTGGAGAGATTGATAACTGTGGCAAGTGCTTGGAATTCAGAGCTGTCTTTGTTTAATATGCATCTTTCTTCTTCAAAGAGATTTATTTGTTAAACAGACTTCAAAGCATCTGGTCTCTGAGAGTCTGTACCCAACTTGGCAGTCCTGCCTTAGACTGCCCCAAGCCTTCATCATTTTGCCAGTGGATGAAAGAGCGGGTGATAGTGGAGGGGCAGAGGGGAGGGGGGAAAGGGGATGCCCAGGGAAGTGCCATGCATGCTGGTTCTGCTCCTGCAACTGAAGCCCAGGAGCTTTAAGCCAGAAACAAAGGGCATCAAACAATGCAGAGGAGACCAGCCCCCTGGCTCACTCCTCCCCACACCCACCACCTTGCAGGAGCCCTGTCTCCAGATATGTTGCCGGATATGTCAAAGGCTGTGCCCATTTCATTCCAGGCTGTTTTAAAGGACATCCCCTGAAAAGATGCTAGAGAAGCACGTTTTCTCAGAATCAGCTGGTTGCCTCCCCCTCAAGCAGCCCTTTCCTCCAGGAATGGCCCCTCCACACTGCTAAAACCAGAAACCGGGGTCCCCTTCAAGGTCTCTGTGCCCCTTGACCCCGGCAGCCAGCCCCCAAGCCTTCAGAGACCACCCCACTCATCTGAAACCCCTCATTCATGTAATAACCCAGGGCCCCTGCTCACGTCCATCACCCTGCCAGCCACTTGGCTCTGCCTACCCTGCCCTCTCCCAGTCTCCATGCAGGGCAGCTCCTTTGGCCTTGAGTCTTTTTTTTAAGGTTATACTCCATTTATAATTATTATAAATATTGGCTTGGCCTCGAGTTTTAAACACACTCCTCCACCATCAATACTGGTTTCCTCCCCCTGCCAACTCCTCTCCACCTGCAGAACCCCGCGGTCCCAGCTCCACCTCCAGGGAGCTTAAAGGGCTTAAAGGGCTCCAGGAAGACAGTATCTTGCTCACTCTGTATGCCCTCCTGCACCAAGAACAGTTGAATAAATGCTTAATTAATTAAAAGACTTGGCTGCTTAAAGACAAGCCAGTCTAACAGAAGTGGGAGTTCACAGCACATCCTCAGAGACCCAGAAGGTTTCTTAGCTCCTGGGCTCAGTAACCATCGCCCCCACCCACGCTGCAGGGCATCACTCTGAGATATATGGCTGCCACCTGGTCATGTGACCTGGTGGGTCTAGAAGACCTCGGTGAGAAAAGAGGCACAGTCCCCGCCCAGGCTGCCATCCCCTCCATCCCTTGATGTAAACACCACTTGGCGCTTCTGTGTTGCCAACTGGCTCTCTGAAGGATGTCTCCTCCACTAGCGTCCTATTTGCCAGCAATCGCCAAGGGGTAAAGGGACTCCTGGGAAATGGGTCTAGCTCTTCCCTATTCAAACACCAGGCAGATGATTAAATGATTAGAGGGACTGGGAAAAGTCACAGACCCTTTAAGAAGCAGGTTAGGGCAGGTATTCTTGAGGGAACCAGATCGTAAAAGGCAAGTTGCTTTAATAAGCCAGGGCTGAGCTAGGGGAGAGGAGAAGGGGCAAAGGGTGCTGGCCAGAGCCAGGTGGGAAGGGGTCAGTGCTGGGGCCAAGGGACCAAGACCCTCATCTTTTTCCCACCACAGGTGCTGAGACCTAAAAGGGCAGATGGAACTTTTCTTTGGAAAGTGGTGATGGATATGCAACTGCAAAAATAGACTTCGGACCTCATTTATGGTCACCTGGAATTAAAGAAACGCCAATTCTAGGGCTTCCTTGGTGGCACAGTGGTTAGGAGTCCACCTGCCAATGCCGGGGACACGGGTTCAAGCCCTGGTCTGGGAAGATCCCCCATGCCGCAGAACAACTAAGCCCGTGTGCCACAACTACTGAGCCTGAGCTCTAGAGCCTGCAAGACACAACTACTGAGCCCACACCACAACTACTGAAGCCCACGTGCCCCAACTACTGAGCCTGTGTTCTAGAGCCCACGAGCCACAACTACTGAGCCTGCGTGCCACAACTACTGGAGCCCGCGCACCTAGAGCCCGTGCTCTGCAACAAGAGAAGCCACCACAATGAGAAGGCCACGCACTGCAACGAAGAGTAGCCCCTGCTCGCCGCAACTAGAGAAAAGCCCACGCACAGCAACGAAGACCCAACGCAGCCAAAAATAAAATAAATAAAATAAATACATTTAAAAAAAAGAAGCGCCACTTCTGTACCCAGCTGCTGCGCTCCCGGCCAACACATGCAAGGTGCACAGACCAGGCCGGCAATGCCCCACAGTGTCGGGAGCCATTGCACGGGGCCACCACACCCAGGATCCTGTACCTCCTTCCTCTTCATGTACTTCCCACGCTGCTAAACTCCCCCCGTAGAGTGAGAGCTCCTGAAGGTGCTGGTGTATGTCCCTTGTTCACCGCCCTGTCCCTCCCGCTTGGCTGCACGCCAGGAACTTGGTGGGCACTGGCACACCTTTGTTGAATAAATGAATGAGTGATTTTCCACATCTAGAAGAAGCATGGAGAAAATAAGCCCTGGTGGCATCTCATGGGACTGGGGCCACCATGAGGTATAAAATAAGGAACACCAAGGGCAAGACCCCATTGCCTGCCTGCACGTGAGGAGGCCTCAGCACCACCTCTCACCCGCTCAGAAGGCAGGACGACATGCAGGCCTGCGCCTTAGGCCAGTGGGCTCAGGAGCCCCCTGGGTGAAGCGGAAATGAAGAGGCTCCCTGGCCTGCTTATCAGACCCTTGCCCAAGGAGGGTTAGGCTGCTTATTCTAAAACAGCTGAGTTTGGAAATGGAAGATCCAGGATTTGGGGCACTTGAAGCTTATGTATAAGGGACTCTTTAAGAAAAGAACATAGGGCCTCCCTGGTGGCGCAAGTGGTTGAGAGTCCGCCTGCCGATGCAGGGGATACGGGTTCGTGCCCCAGTCTGGGAGGATCCCATATGCCGCGGAGCGGCTGGGCCCGTGAGCCATGGCCGCTGAGCCTGCGCGTCCGGAGCCTGCGCGTCCGGAGCCTGTGCTCCGCAACGGGGGAGGCCACAACAGTGAGAGGCCCGCATACCGCAAAAAAAAAAAAAAAGAAAAGAACATAAAAATATCTGGCATAAGTTTTATTAAACCTGGTGACAGGTGAAGTCCTTGCTGGACGCCTCCCAGGGCTTCATGATCATCCCAGGAAATCCACCTGGAATGCCTGGAATAGAGAGGTCAACCTGGACCCTTTTCTCTCCTGCTGCCCCACCCTCACTTGCTCTGCACCAGCCAGGAATACCACACTGTGCTACTCTGGAGACATAACTTAACTTCTCTGTGCCTCGGTTTCCCCATCCTTAAAACAGGTACAATATCAGTGCCTATGTAGTAGTTGTGTTGGGAGGTTCAAAGGAATTAACACAAGGAAAGGATTTCATCCAGGTCCTGGCATATGCTAAGTACACAAGGAGGTGTTGTTCTAAATTGCTATTTCTACAACCTTCCACCCCTCGTGGGTCAAACAGGAAGTCACAGCCATCTGTAAATAAACAGTGGAATTTCAGCATTAAAGGCCTGCCTGGTGTGACCACGGATTGTGGTCACGGTTTTTTAAAGGGACTTTATCTTTTAGAGACACACACACAAAAAAATTTTTTTTAATTACTCATGCTGTAGTTCTGCAAATTTTGCTCCCAGTTGTGTGTGATTTTTGCTTCTACCTTGTAAGCAGACATTCTTAAATAAAATAACTACACCCATAGGGAAAAATCCTAAGTGACTCAGTCATACCTTATTGTTCTGACATCCCAAGAAGCCCCTGACCTATGGTTCATGAGGTTGTACCCTCCAAAGGCTGCATTCCTATGAAATACCCAGAATAGGTAATTCCACCCCTGAAGCGCCAGCAGAGTAGCCAGAAAGACCCAACCAGCCTCCAAAACCCTCCCAGCCCCGCTGAGGAGGAGGCAACCGCCTCTCTGCGTGTCCCCATCACGATGGATGGATCCGGAGCCTGTCCCCTCCTTTCCTCACCCGCCCCTGGCCTTAGTAGCGGAGGGGTGTTCTGTACTGGCTCGTTGTCTGAGAACAGGTTGGGAGGCGGGGAGGTACCATGTTATGGGGAGACCCAGCTCAGCCCAACCACGCTGGTTGAGGACGTCCCTGTGCTGACACTGCTGAGTCCCATCCTGGACCCTGTGCTGCTGGGTCCACCCTCAGAGGCCCGGGTCGCCCTGCCTCTCCCCATCAGAGGGCTAGACCCTCAGCACCAGACAAGCAGCACCTCGGGCTGGGCTGGAGTCAGACAGACCTGGTGGGATCCCAGCGCTTCCTCTGTGACATCATGGGCACGTTCTTAACCTCCCTGAGCCAGTTTCCTCTTAAGAAACATGGAGATGGTAACCAACTGTCCCTTAGGAAACGTGGAACAGGGAACTGCTCCACATAGAGCCAGCACTCAGCGATCACCAGCCCTGTCTCTCCCCCTGCACTTCCCCCTGCCCCTCTGCTCCTGGGGATGCAGGGAACTGCTGAGGGGTCCGGGCCCTATTCCTAGCTCAGGCCAGAGAGCAGCCCGCCGGCAGGTCCTGACCGCACAGCAGTTCCCTACGTGACCCTCAGCTCCTGGGCGCCACGCGCTCCCCCGGGCCCCCGGCCCCCACTTGTTGTTCCTGAGGGAGCCCAGGCTACAGAAGCATCCAGGCTGGCTCCAGCCTGGCCACGCTGACCACACGATTGCGCTAATTCTGCCAGAAAGACCAGCCTGTGGTTGGGAAGAGCAGCCATTAAGGTTTCCAGGAAATTCCTCTGAGCGGGGAGGAGCTGTTTGCCATTCCTGAGGTCTCTGCAGCCTGTTTGAATGAGGTTTTCCAATTAAGCTGGGGCTGCTCCCAGATCTCTGGTTTAAAAAACCATCTATCTGCTTTCCCTCTAAAGAAACAAAAATCCTCGAGACATGGACGTTCCTTCCTTTTATTTTTTAAAATGACTTCTGCCAGTTTTTCTTTTCTGATTATGAAGCAGGGCCTGTTCCATCATCCAGGAATGCTGTGGGAGCCCTGGTTGGGGTCGGAAGGCTGGTGGCGGCGGGCGGTGGGGGGGGATGAAGTGGTGCCTCTCCCTGAGTTGGAGACCACGTGGGGAGAGACAAATCTGGGGGGAAAGATGACGCCTTCCTCTCTGGCTGGGATGATGCGGATGCACTTTGGAATTCTTAATTCTGCCTGTGGGCAGGAATGTGTGGGAGAGGATTGGAGACCCAGGGCCAGCTCTCAGGTGTGGGCTGGAGGTTCGAGGTCCAAATGGGGCATCAGCATCACGGAGTTGGATGAGATCTCCAGGACAACATGGGGGGTGGAGAGAGAAAAGGGTCAAGGGTGAAACAAGGAAGAAGGACCCTGGGGAAGAGAAATCATCAGAGGATCCTGGAAGGAAATGGAGAGGAGGGGGAGGACCAGGAGAGAGGAATGCCTCGGCGGTCAAGGGTGAAGGTAGGGCAGCCAAGTCATGTGGCCAGAGACTTGCATTTAGATGAGGCCTCAGTGGTCCACTGGATTTGGTACTTAAGATGTCATCGGACCTCCCATAGCTGCTGTGTCAGTTCTGGGTCTAGTCTTTAAGAAGACTGACAACTTCCACTTCCTCTTTCTTGAAATGACCTCTCTTGGGGCACTCCCTGGCGGAACCAGGTCACCAGGCTGTGAGAAGCCCAGCCTGGGACATGCATAGCCTTGCCATCAACAGCCCCAGCCGAGTGACCAGCCCAGAGTCAGCATCAAATGCCAGTCACGTGCGTGAGACATCTTGGGGGCTCTGGTCTAGTCAAGTTTATACCTGACTACAACCCCAGGCAGAAGAACCTCCCAGCTGAGCCCAGTCAACTCATAGATTCAGGATATTTTTTAAAAAATATCATCAGAGACTTTGCCAGAACACACTTAATGGCATGGTGGGGATGGACCCCCTAAGCAAGAGGGATAAAAGCATGAAGAGGTGCACATGTGTGTGTGCACCTGCATGTGTGCAGGGAGTAGAGATGCTGCTTAGAAGCTCGTTGATTGAGGAATCTGAGCCTAGAAGGAGGAGAGGATGGGACCTGCTTATTGTCCCTCGCTACTTAAAACCCTCCTTCCTCACCAAGCCTCAGGCCATGAGCACCCAAGATAGCTTGCCCACAGCCTCAGCCAATGGCCCAGCCAGAGGTGCCGACCTATGTGATCCAGCTGCCCTGCACAAAGAACATTGAGAGGGGACAGGGGGACAGTGAGGCTAATGACAGTTGGCCTGCCAACTTTTCAAGGCCATTGCTGGAAAGAAATAAAATGAAGGATTTAAAACTGTGAGGGCAAAAGCCAGTGTAGGAGACGATGGTGATGATGATGATGATGATGGTTCAAAGGGAGGAAGAGGTTGGGGTCCAGCCAGGAGCTCACAACCTGCTTCAGTTTACACAACACGTTTGCATAAAAGAAGCTCAGGAAGACCAACGTTGCCCAAGATGCTCTGAATCTCGCCACCAACCCGGAGAAAGTCCCCAGTGTGACTCCGATTGTCTTTTGAGAGCCCATCCAGCCTTTGGCCCCTGTGAGGATGTCTGGATTTGCAGGTACATTGAGGATTCCTCCTGCCACCAACAACAGCAGCCATTTCCACAGCACCTGCCAGAGGGGCTGGCATCCTCTCCGTGTATCATAATCCCATTTTCTGCCTCCGAATCTGTAGCTGCCTCCTGGGGTGGAAGTGTGAGCACCAGGGAATGAGGCTGAAAACACCATTAACTTTTAAAAAATCATTAGCACCTTTACTCTCCTGACCTGCAGGCAGCTTCCCGAGCTGAGTCCAAGGAGCCAGGGTGAGAGTGGAAAGAGGGGGTGAGACACACAAAGGGGGAAGTCAGTAAACATCACTCGGCACGCCAGGGAGAGGGTCCGAATGGTGGCCGATGGTGGCAGCTTGCGGGGCTCTCCAAGTAGTTTCCATGGCACCCGTGCCTTCACAGTCCTCACCCTACAGCTCTCTGATTCAGCTCCACTTGTGTCACCAAGCCAGAAGAGAGATGGAGTAAGTGTGACATATATGCTGATATGGAGAAAGTGCACTTGTGTATGTGTGCACCTGCGCATGAGAGAGAGACTGGGAGACAGAGAGGCAGAAGGAAAGAGAGGAAGAGCCAGGGTTTCCCTCCAGAATAAGTGACCTGAGTCCCTGCCTGGGGCTCTGAAGGCATTTCTGGGGCCTGAGCCCCACCAAACTGATTTAGAAAAATCAGTGGACTCAAATCCGACTGGGTCTGGAGGGAACGGTGATCTGGGCTCCTTGCCACGGATGCTCACTTAGGAACGCAGAACCCTGAGCCTTTCTCAGCCTCAGAACCCCTCGGAGAAAGAGGTGTGGAAGGGCTCCCTGAGAAGAGTCTAGCCTCCATCCACTGATTGTTTTTCTTTCATTCATTCAGTCATTGCTGGGCGCCCGTGGGGGCTGGACATGGGACTGGGCTGTGGGCAGATTTCCAGCCAGACCCATCACCCACCACCTCTCCTTCCCGTCCCGGACTCGCCCCCAGGCTGAAATCTTGCCCCTCCATATATCCTCAATTTCCTGCTCTTCACATCAGACCCCGAGCGGCGGTGGGAACTTAAAAGGATTTCCAGGCATTCCCCTCTCCCTTCTACCCTTTTCTCTCTCCCTTTCTTGTCTTCTTTTTAAAAATGCTCTTTAGGGCTTCCCTGGTGGCGCAGTGGTTGAGAGTCCGCCTGCCGATGCAGGGGACACGGGTTCGTGCCCCGGTCCGGGAAGATTCCACATGCCGCGGAGCAGCTGGGCCCGTGAGCCATGGTCGCTGAGCCTGTGCGTCCGGAGCCTGTGCTCCGCAGCGGGAGAGGCCACAGCGGTGAGAGGCCCATGTACCGCAAAAAAAAAAATTTTTTTTTAATTTTTTAAAAAAGAAATGCTCTTTAATAGTAAAGTTAGCATGAAAAGGAGAGAAAATGAGCCTCAGAGAGGCGGTGTCAGATGCGCGGCAATTTGCTAACCTGCCAGAG
Source organism: Mesoplodon densirostris (assembly GCF_025265405.1). Taxonomy (NCBI): domain Eukaryota; kingdom Metazoa; phylum Chordata; class Mammalia; order Artiodactyla; family Ziphiidae; genus Mesoplodon; species Mesoplodon densirostris. The sequence continues at coordinate 17,170,350 of NC_082678.1, read as the reverse complement.
GTCCTGCCTCGCTGCCCCCTGCCTAGGAGACAGGCCTCCCTTCTCCCCTCCTGAGAACAGGGGCAGGAGATGGGTCATCGTAGGTGTCCGGCCTCATGGCAACAGGTGAAGTCAGGACCATGCGGGACCAGGGTCAGGTCTGCTGCTGGGTCCCTCATGGCATCTGCTGCAGCCGTGCTGGGCCTGGAGAGTCAGTCTCCATAAGGCGTCGTCCTCCTCCACCCAGGGCAAGAGCCTGCTATCAGGGGACAGTTGGAAGGTGGGGGGTGGTGCCTAGACTCAGGCATGGCGTCCCAGCAGGGCAGGTTCAGGGCGCCAAATGAACCGGGTAATTCCCGGGATGCAGGCCACCACTGCCCCTTCCTTTCTACCTGGCACTTGGCCCTGTGCCCCACTGCCCTCCAGAAGAGGCAGTCAGGCACCTGCCATGGGATCACCCAGGACACCAGCTGGGCACCTCCCTGGAATGACCATCCTGCCACCCTCCTTTACCCACACGATAACACCAGGACCTGTGTCTAAGAAGGAGCCGCCTGGAGAAGACTCACCATGGGCCCCATCCTTGGGGGGGTGGGGGGCACTGACTACCCACCATGCAAGGCAGAGGTCTGAGCCAAAGTGCCCCCAGGGTGAGGAGGCTGCTAGAGCTTATTTGCCTGGAAACGACAGAGGGTGTGTCACAGACAAGCCATGAGGTTCCGGGCTCAAGAGAAGCTGGCTGGCCCTGTGGTTAGAGCATGGACTCAAGAGCCAGCCTCGGGGCTTCCCTGGTGGCGCATTGGTTAAGAATCCGCCTGCCAATGCAGGGGACACGGGTTCGAGCCCTGGTCTGGGAAGATCCCACATACCTCGTAGCAACTAAGCCCGTGCGCCACAACTACTGAGCCCGCGTGCCACAACTACTGAAGCCCATGTGCCTAGAGCCCGTGCTCTGCAGCAAGAGAAGCCACCGCAATGAGAAGCCCATGCAACACAATGAAGAGTAACCCCCACTCGCTGCAACTAGAGAAAGCCCATGCACAGCAACAAAGACACAGCCAAAAATAAAAATAAATAAAATAAATTAATTAAAAAAAAAAGAACCAGCCTGCCCGGGTTCACTTCAAATCGAATCAGCTTCCCAGTTGTTAGCTGTGTGATCAGGACTATGGCTCCAATTTCTTGCCCATAAACTGGGAGCAGCAATAGCATTCTCTCTCTGAATCACCCAGCCAGGCCCTGAATGAGCATTCTTCTCCATGCCAGGCGGGTACCTCCCACCCCCCAGGGGCAGGACAGGAGGATGGAGGATGGGTGCTCCCCCCACAGCCAAACCCAGGAAGCGCAAACTCCCGGGGGGCCCTGTCCCCAGAGCCCCAGACCTCTTCCTCCATGACTGAGGCCTAAGAACCAAAGCGGGTGCGGGACAGGGGTCACCCCACACCACGCGACTCTAGGGGGCGCTGGTACCTGAGGGCCCATGCCAGGGCCGAGGGCACTCCTTGGAAGAGGCAGGGCGACACTTCCCTCGGGGCCCTTTGCCCACCGCAGGCTGTGTAAAGACCCGGAGGATGAGACCAGGAAGCCGGAGATGGGGTGTGGGCCAGAGTGCCTGGGACTCATTTTGCCAGTCAGGCCCAACCTGGGGGAACACTGAGCTCTCTTCCGCTGCAGCACTGTGGCCTAGCTTCTTCCTTGACCCTGAACAGGGACTGGGAGAAACAGCTTCACACCCTCCTCCCCTGGGCCATCTCACCCCTGCCTCCCAGGCGACTCCCCGGCCTCGGCTACCCTTCCTCCCCCAGCGGACAGGAGCTGCGGGCGCCCTGAGTGAGAGTGTGGTTTCCTCTCAGCCTCTGCCACTCGGAGACTTCCGCTCGGCAGCCGGTCCTCAGGAGGCCCCCCTGCACTGGGTGACAGACAGACAGACAGGAGGCAGACAGATGGGCGACAAGGCCAGGCCCCTACCCTTCCAATGGAGGGGAGGCAGGGGAGGCTCCCGGGGAGAGAAGGGAGGCTGCAGAGACGGATGCAAGGGTGTGTACAAGTGTACGTGTGTGCATGGGTGTGTGTGCAGATGGGTGGATGTGTATTTGTATGCAAATACCTATGCATGCAAATGTGGGTGTGTGCACGTGTGTTTCACATACATGTGCGTCCAAATGCAGTTATGTTCAAGTGTGCAGGTATGTGTGCAAATGTGCACGAGTGTGCATATGCAAATGCCCATGTGTGTGACCACATGTGAGTGTGCGTGTGTGAGGGTCCTGGGGAGAAAGGGAAGGAGGGAGAGCAGAGCAGAAAGACACCCACCATGAAAGCAAGCACCACCCAGCGACCCTCAGGAAGCCAAGGACGTAGGAGCAGAAGTCCTCTCTGTCCCCTCCACCCTCTCTGACCCCTCCTTCCTCTCCATCCCCTCCTTCCTCGCCATGTTCTCCACTGGCTCCCATCTCACAACCTGGCACACAGGAGGTGCACAGGCACTTGCCTGACAGACCACACAAGTCATCGATGCCTTCTCATTCCAAATACAGTCCCCACACCCTCTCGTAACTCCACCCCTCCCCCTGCCTTCCCCAGCCAGCCCCACCCCTCCTAACCTCCTCCCCGGCCTGGTCCAGGACAGCCGGCCCTGCCCACTGACCACCGAGGGGACCCAGGCTTGTACGCGCTCCCTGCCTTCACTCACAGCGCTGGTTCTCCTCACCCAGGAACAAGGGGATTTCCTGACCATTTCTTCAGGCGGGTGATGTAAGCTGTTTTTCTAGTATTCAGCCACAGAACCTTCCAGGCCTTCGTTTCTCTAAACACGGAGGTTTTGGGGAGTTAGTCTGGCTGGCTTATTTCCATGCAGCATCTTAGTTCAGACACTAGTGCTGCCTTTAGATCATCAGTACATAAGAAACAGGACACGGCAAAAGGACTGGCGAGACGAGGTTCTTCCTCAGACCAGACGCTCCAGGGATGGATGGCGTTTCCAGCCGTATCAGCGGCAACTGGAACTGAGCCTCCGGAGGGTGAGAACTCACAGCGCCAGCCACAGCACTGACCGGAGAGTGTCCAGCCCCGGCCCTGCTCTGGACTCTGCATCCCGAGCCGTGAAGTGGCTGACATGTCCAGAGAGGAACGGAAAGCTGACCTCACCCGAGAGGGCTCCCCAGGAGGGGGTCTGCTCTCCTCTGGGGCTCTCGACGGGGTCCTGAGAGCCCACTCTCTGCATTATCCCCCTCAAGGTCAGGAAATTCTCCTTGGGTGAGTCTCCCAGACAAGGCAGCCTGCTGTGCGCGGCAAACCCCACCCAACTCTGCGCCGGGACCCCCAGATTTGGCATGAGGGAGTCCACCATAGAACCCACCCCCAGAATCAGAGCTGGGCCCCTCTCCTCTACCAGCTGCACCTCTTTGAACCTCAATTTCATCTACGAGGTGAGAGGTGGAGGTGAGGATGCCCACTTCAGGGTCTTGTGAGGACCAAACGCACCCCCTTCCCTCCTAATCTGGACCAGGACAAGCCCCACTTCCCTCTCTGTGCTGTCCTCCCTAGCCTGGTTCCAGGCTCTAGCCGCTCAGAAGCTCGCAGATCCCAGTCTACCTCTGTCTCTCTCCTCCCTTTCCCTCTTCCTCTCCCTCTCTCCTTCCTCCCTGCCCCCCTCTCCTCCCTCCACATGGTTCTCTCGCCCCCATTCTTCACGACTGACTCCTTCATCCTTCAGGAAGCCAAGCAGACATTCCTCTCTCCTGGTTACCTTTTGTGCCCCCAAGTCTGGGTTAGGTACCTCCCCTGGGGGCTTACATCATGCCCCAAACTTCTACTATCATAGCATCAATCATGGTGGCCTGGAATTACCTGACTACCTGTCCCCCCCAACACTCGGACCTAGAATCTCCTAAGAGCAAGACTGGGTCCCGTAGCCAGCTGTGTGCTCAGTACCCGACACATGTAGATGTCCATGGAATATATGTGGAATGAACAAACTTTCTCAGCACAGAGAACAAAACGCCACCCGGAACCAGTGACCTGACTGAGATGGGACAGGGAACATCTTCTGAACGGCTGCTGGGAGAGCCACCCATCTCGCACCCCCCACCAACCCTCCAGCTCCTCTCCCCCTCCAGCCCCTGCCATCGCCGCCCAGCTCCCGCTCCAAGGCTACCTCAGGCTGGCGGCCCTGCCATCTCCCGATGCAGACTCATCAGCTGTTGCCATGGAGACCAGCCAACAATCATCCTGGTGCCCTCCTGCTTCACGGAGCGGGCAGAGCAAAGGTGGTGGCCAGCTGTAGACAGAGAGAAGCCACCCAGCAAGGGCAGGCGCCTGGCTCTGGACTCGGACCAGCCTGAGCTGGCCCTACCCACTCCCACTCTCCTTCCCACAGGTGTGATCTCCGGTCACCTCCCGAAACACACAGGTTTTGAGGGATGAGATGAACCATGCAGGGCAAGGGCTGTCACTGTGTCATTTTGGTGTGGTGAGCTCTGCGTTAGCTTTCTGGGAGCTGTTTCCAGCATCTCTATCCTTTGACCTTTGTGTCCAATCCCCCCCAACTCAGATGGGGCTGGAGGAAGGAGACACTCCAGTCCATGGTAGCAGGAAAAGATTTCAGGGGACATTTGAAAATGAAGAGGAAGTCTACGAGGTCGCTTACGTGTGTGCCAAACTGGCCACTAATTTTAAAGAGAAAACCCACTGGGGCATGGCCTCTGCTCACCAAGGACTTAAGGTGGCATCACACTCACCTGACAGCCTCCAGGTGACCCTAGAGTGGGGGGAGGGTCACCCCATCTCCTTATTGCTTTAAATGGTGCTTATTTCTGCTAAATGTCCCTGTGCCAGCTGGGTACCTGGGGGCAGGGATGTGCTGAGATACAGCAACTGGCCCCTGGCACCAAGGAAGCCAGCTGTCCACGGCCCGCCTGGACCCTGGCATGGAGCTGAGCACCTGCATCTCAGGCAGGCCTGGGCCCTGAGACAAAAGCCGCCCCCCTGCCTCCCCGTCAAAAACGTGGACTCAGCCCAGCTGCTGGGCTTTTGTCCCTATGGGGGAAAAACTTGGCTGCGTTCTCAATAGTAGGAGACAAGAAGTGGTCCCTTTCGTTAAATGAGAAATGGATGGATGGATGGACAGGTGGAAGGAAGGGAGGAAAGTAGCAAATAAAGGCTCCCTTCTTGGAGCAAAGGTCCACTGAGACCACGAACCTGGGTGAGAGCTGGGGAGGCGCTGGGAGCCAGAATCACAGGGCCCCTGGATTCCAGAGCCCAGTTCTCTGAACGATTCTACAGTGGGATGTTTTGGGGGGTAAGCGTGAAGAAAGAGGGAACCCACAACTCTGCTCCTCAGTCCCCCTTCCCCTTGATCTCTTCACACTCTGAAAGGCAGGACCATATCCTTCAACCCCAGGCAGGAAGGCAGGAATCCCCCTCCCCCCAGCCAGCCCATCACAGCTGCCCTCCTCTCATGCCCACTACACCACCCACAGACTCACTACCTGTTAGAACAGACGGCGAACGGTGTCCTGATCTCACTGCCAGGGCGATCAAGACACAGTGAAGTGAGGCAGGTAGCAAAGGGATTGTCCCAGATGGGTCCCCCTGTGAACAAACCGCAGTGGTGTCAAGAAATGCCTTAAAAGAACATTTAAGAGCCTCTTGTGTTCTTCATTAACCTGAAAAACACCGAACAGAAAGTTGGAGAAAATTCAGAGAAAAGGTGACTAAACATAAGTTTGGGGTGAAGATAATAGAAATAAATCATGCCCTAAATTCTTAGAAAACCTGACAGTTTTCTGAGAGCTGTATTTGAGCCCCAGTGAGGCATTAGCGGTGTCTGATCACCCCATTTCACAGAGCAGGACACTGAGGCCTGGGCCATTGAGACTTGCCGGTAACATGGGGCGTGTGAGAAGCAACACATAAGAAGAAGTGTGATTGTGAGTTCCCTGGCGGTCCAGCGGTTAGGACTCTGCACTCTCACTGCCACTGACCCGGGTTCGATCCCTGGTTGGGGAACTAAGATCCCGCATTCTGCACGGTGTGGCCAAAAAATAGAAAAAGTGTGATTAAGGCATCCTTACAGAGTTCAGCATCTCCATCCTGTTACATGACGCTGCCCAGTCTAATGGCGTAAACGACCTTGACGGCTCTTGAGGGATTGACGGGCTGTGTCTGCTGTTTGCCTAGAGCTCCTGAAAAGTAGACAGTCCTGGAAGTTTTCATCTTAATTCTTCTCCAGACCCTTGCAGACGCTCACTGGCAAAGAGAAGCTGGCATGATAAAAGCACCAATTCCTAATTACCATCAGTGTGTGTGGCTTGGGAGGACCAACAGACCAGGGGGGACTCACCTGACACGTCAGATAGAGGGGTTCACAGCAGTGGAGCATGTGTGTGTGGCTTTATCCCCAGGACGAGGGGGAGGGCCATTGCGCCCTGCGGCCGTGGGACCCTGGGCCCATCTCTTTGAAGGTGAAAACACGAAGAGGTGGTAGGTCTAGATGAGTCCTAAGCTGTCGTCCAGATCTGGTGTTTGAAAAAGGGAGAGGAAGAAGAATTTGTCGCTCGCCCGTGCTTCCCAGTGGGGCCTGAGGGACAGGAGCAGGGGAATCACTGGGGAAAATGATTACTCAGGACCCGAATACATAATCCAGATTGTAAGAAAGGGGGTAGCTCTGGGTGAGCAGTGGTGCGTCCTGCCTGTTCGGGTACCCAATCCCATCCTCACCACCCCAAACTCTGAAGAACCCCCAGGCGATGGGGGGGGAGACTTTCTCTTGTTTCCCCACAGCTTGAAAACCAGGGCTCTGTTATACAGTAGGCCCATGGAGGCTAGGGACAATCTAGCGACCCTGTGTTTCCATCTCCAGCACCTAGCCGCACTCTTAACCCATGGCGACCACTTGATATTTGTTGAGTGAATGAATGGCCAAGAACTCATCAGCTAGTGCTGCGGTAATGCTGCATAAGAGACAATTCCCCAAATCTCAATGATTTACAATGATAAGCATTGACTATTTTTTCTTATTCATGGGCACAGGTCAGCGGGGGCAATTCCAGGGTCCAGTGAATCCTTTTGGGACCGGCAGCTGCAGGCGGCCCATTCTGCTCACGGCCAATGTCCCAGTCCTGCACCCACACTTAAATCCTCTGCCCACATCACATCCACAAACACTCCGTGTGGCCACACCCGGGGTCAACAGGGAGGGGGCAAGTTCTGCCCCCTCTAGTGGGGAGCGCTGCAAGGCCCCCCCCCGGCAAAGACACAAGTGTGAGATTCTATCCAGGGAGGGAAGGAAGAAGCGGAACCGAGAACCCAGTCTGCCACAAACTACAAAATGGAAACCATGAAGAGAATCTGCCCCTTGCAGGGTCGCCTTGGCAGGGTGTGTGTAAAGTGCAAAGCCTCGGAGCAACTGTTATCATGACCAATGTCCCCACTGCTGGACAACACAGTGACCACAAAGAGGGTCGCTGATAGAGGGGAAGGGGGTGCAGGGCAGAGGGACCCCTGAGCAACAGGGCAGAGGGACCCACCTCACAGGGGTACTGAAGCTGAGGACGTGGCTCATTAACCTAGTTCTAAAAAGCACCCGGCGGGCAGCTGGACTGGCTCTTCAGAGGCCTTTCAGAGAGAGGAAATATGGGGGCAGAGTTAACCCAACAGCCTCTGTGTCAGTGTATCCCTGGACTTCGGGTATGTGTGACTGGCGCACACACACACACACACACACACCCTCCCTCCCTGCTACTCCCCTGAATAGACTCATTTCAAAGGTGTCAATGCGCTGGGTCCGCCTGTCTCTGGGCTGCTGTGAGTGTCAGATGAGAAAATGCCTGGGACAGTGACCTGAGACCAGGACACACTCGGATTCCAATTCTGTTCTCGGGGAGAGAAGGATGCTCCTGCAAAGCTCTGCTTGTTTTCAGAAGTTTCTCAGTCTTCTAGCTTCCTTTTTTCCCTTTCCAAAGCTCCACTCACCCAAGAGAATGATGTAAACACTTACAATGGCATTTTAATAGTCTTGGGGGCATTGATCATTATTACAAATCCGGAAGTAGCCGAATTATTAATGTCTGACAGTGTCATCATGCAGCGTGAGATACATCGTAAAATCGTAAACGGCCAACAATGCTTTTCATTTCCAAGCACTTTCTCATCAGTTGTCTCAAAGGGGAGGAGTTATTCCCCCAATTAGGGTGATTGGAAAATAGGGTCAAAAAGGGTCAGACTGCTTGCCAACTTGGGGGGTGCACCAGGAGGGATCAGAACCTGGCAGCCTTCTCCCCACTTTCATCCTCCCCAATGCTGAGGGACCACCAGCTCGTGGGAGAGGCATGCTTCCTTCCTCGCTTCCTCAGGACACCCTCTCCTCTCCTTCCCACCCTGAGACTTGAGGTTCCCGCCTCACTCCCCAGCCCGTGCATGGCCCCAGCTATGCCGCCTCCCCCGGGGCTCTGGTTCTACCAATTATATCTCCAGCTCCTTCACGTCTCCCGCCTTTCCCTCCGCGTGGCTGCCGTCCAGCTTCCGTGTACAGATGTGTCCATGCCTCATTCCCCTAGACGCCCTGCTCTCCACACGGGGCCCCCTCCTGCAAACACACAGATGCCCCCATTGCTGTGTTGGCTCCAGCTCCCCTGAAAGCAGAGGCAGCAGGCTCTTTGGGAATCGACCCCAGGACGATGGAGCCGCAGGGTGGGGTGAGATAGGGATGAAGAGGGAGCAGAGAGAGAGGGCAAGCTGCCTGTGCCTGGACACCTGGGGACAGTCCTGCTGGGGAGCCTCTTCTAAGGAACGAGTAGAAAGAGCCCAAGACCGCCTGATGGGAAGAACCAGCCACTGTGCAAAGCTACCCTACAAATGGCTTTTCGGTTTCACTGTTCCACAGGACAGCTGGGATGGGGGCTCCCAACACGGCTGGCTGGCATCCTTTGGCGCTAGTTGCCTTCTTAGGGTCTCCCTTAGAGTCTGGCTCAAGCTCTAAGCTCCAGGGCCTTTGATGTGCAGCCTGGGTCCACACCTACCACTGGGTGACATAGGGAGATGCTAACGTGTCACCCTGGAGACCAAATACCGATGCTGGACATGTGAGGTGCCCGTACAGACCTGGGAGAGTTCAGGTACACATGCTGCCATCCACACTTCCTTGGGTGGATGCCTTGCCTGAGCTAGGGGTTGGGCCTGGGCCTCAGTGGTAGGACCACCTCGCTGCCCCCCAGTACCATATCGCCTACCGTTTGTCCACCCCCTGTCCAGTTCCCACCTCCCTACCTGCTCTGGTCACTGGCTCACCCTCCCCATCTCCCCGGCAGTAGGAATCAGCCTGCAGTTCCAAGGAAAGCATTTAAGGGCAGGCTAAACTCTGCTCCCCAGCTCAGGAGAAGGGAGTGTTGGGGGCTGATAGATATCAAGCCCCCATCCTGTGCCAGGTGCCAAGATGGGTATTTTGTGCCCCTGCTATCATCTCAGTCTCCGTGAATCCTGTGAAGTGGGACTTATTATTCCTATTTTACAGGTGAGAAAACTGAGGCTCAGGAAGACTAAGGAGTTTGCCCAAGGTTACTCAGTGCCTTAGCTCAGGTTGCATTAACAAAATACCATAGGCTGGGTGGCTCAAACAAGACATTCATTTCTCACAGTTCTGAGGGCTGGAAGTCTAAGATCAGACCCCAGCAGACTGAGCTCTTGGTGAGAGCTCTTGTCTTGGTTTGCAGACGTCTGCCGACTTGCTGTGTCCTCACATGGCCCAGAGAGAGAGCGCGCAAGTTCTGGTGTCTCTTGCCCTTCTTAAGGTCACTAATCCCATCATGAGGGACCCAGGGATTTAGACTCATGACCTCATCCAAACCTAACTAATTACTCCCCAAAGGCCCCAAGGGGTTAGGGCTTCTACATATGAATTTTGGTCCATAGCACTCAGCTAATAAGAGGTGGTGCTAAGATTCAAACTCAGGCTGGGTCAACACAGAAGCTTTTGCCCTCCTCACGAGACCAGCAAATGCCCTCTCTCCAGGGTTATAGACAAGCTCACACAGCAGGGCCTCTGGGTCAGGGCCTCCAGAGAACAGGTCTGGAGACCATGGCCGAGGACCCCCTTCCACTCCACCAGAAACATCCACCTAGCCTTATATCAGAGCCAGGGACCGGCCCAGCTTTCCCAGGCTGCCCCAGGCCGTCCTTTCCCAATGAGCTACTTTCTCAAGCAAAATCCCCTGGAGAAACTCGGGATGTCCCCCAGGGGCCATGTTCCAAGCTCATTTGTCCACCCCTCACTGAGAGGCCTGCAGGTGGCCAGACACTTCTCACAAAGGGGCCCTGAGTATTCAGTCCAGGGTCCTCTCCCCGAAGTGTCCCATTGCTGTGCAGTCCGGAGGGCTTAAATGGACAGTTCCATGGTCCCCTGGATGGTTGGAAATTCCAGATCAGTCATCTCACCGAGGCTGGCGCCGGCTGGCTATCCTCATTGGTACCACGTTGCTGTCACCAGGACCCATTCGACTGGGCTTTATCCTGGAGTGTTGGTCTAGGGGGGTCAAATGTGGGAAGAGGGCCAGAGAGTGACACTAAGAACAGTATGTGATGCTCGCGAGTTCCGTGTCTGTGTGGGTTGAATTATTGTGGGTTGAACTGCATTCCCCCAAAAGGTCATGGTCAAGTTCAAACCACAGTACCTGCGAATGCAAACTTCTTTGGGAATAGGGTCTTTGTAGATATACTCAGTTAAGATGAGGTCATACTGATGAGGGTGGCCCTGAGTTCAATGACTTCTTATCCTTATAAGGATACGAAGAGGGAAATTTGGACACAGACACACACAGGGGAGAAGGCCATGGGATGACAGAGGCAAGAGATTGGATTGATGTGTCTGTGAGCCAGGGGCTGCCAAGGAGGCAGGGAGAGAGGCCAGAGACATTTTCTCAGAAGGAGCCAACTTCACCCAAACCTTAATTTCAGACTTCCAGCCTCCACACTGTGAGAGAATAAAATGTCTGTTCTTTTAAGCCCCTGGGTCTATGGTGACTTTTGAACTGCACCTACGGATGGGGGGTGCTGGCTGCTAGCAGAGCCAACTCTGTGATTAGAAGGTTGGAGTTTTCAGTCCTACTCCCTTGACCTCCAGGAGAGGAGAGGGACTGGAGGTTGAATCAATCACGAATGGCCAGTGATTTAATCAATCATGCCTACGTCATGAAGCCTCCATGAAACCCAAAAGAACCAGCTCCCGGGTTGGTGAGCACATGGAGATTTGGGGAGGGTACTCAGAGAGGACCCAGAAGCTCCGCCCTCTTTCCCAGACCTAGCCCTGTGCACCTCTTCCATCCGTCTGCCCCTGAGTTATATCCTTTTATAATAAACCAGTGAATAAAAGGGTTGCCTGGGTTCTGTGAGTCGCTCTAGCAAACTAATCAAACCCCAGGCAGGAGTCACTGGAAGCCCAGTCGTGTGAGGTCAGTCAGAAGCACAGATGACAACCAGGGTTTGTGATGACTTCTGAAGTGAGGGCAGTCTCGTGGGGCGGAGCCTGTAAGTCTCCAGGTAGTCTGTATCAGAACTGACTTGAATTGTAGGACATCCAGTTGGTGTCAGAGAATTGCTTGGGGCATGGGGGGAAAACCACACACGCATTGGAACTGGGTCCCAGCACCCTTGTACACTGTTATCAGGGGAGCAGAGAAGGCAGGACTCAGGGGTCAGAGAGAGCTCTGTGCAAATCCCAGCACTCCCATCGTCTCCAAGAGAGCATCTCCCCAGCCTCCCTCCAGGCTCCCCTCCAGATGCCCTAGCCCTCCTCTTGGTCCAGGAGAGCTTGTTCCCCAAGCCAGTGGAAGGCCAGAGCCGGGTGCTGCCTGGGTGGTACCTTGGAGGCGGCCGTGGCCACCCTCCCCGTTGCCACAGCAGCGGCCCATCCCAAGACTGCAGGACCCCAGCCATTAATCATCCTTCTCCTGTTTTGTCAGGCCCCGCAACCTCCTGTACGTGCCACATAAATACACTTAACCTTTAAAGGGCCGCATGGCAGCCCTGCAAGGATGAGCCAGCACCCCCCCCCCCCCGCCACTCCCGGACTCTCTCAGTCATAAAAGGCGAGAGTTTAAAACAAAGAGGAAGAGCTCCTTGTAAACCTAGTCCATCCATCAAACTGACGGCGCTCTGGCCGCCAAGAATCCAGGGAGGTTTGCCAAAGAGAACAAAGGCCAAGGAATGATGTCAGTGTGAGCAACAGGGCCTATCTGTCTCACTTCCCCAGGGGGGCAGCTAAGCCCCTGATGATGGGGCCTTTCCTGCCAAAGGGGCCAGCAGCCGTGAGGCCCCTGGGCTGGGGCGGGGCTCTGCCTGGGGTCTGACAGCCGGGGGGGCCTGCGAGGCTGGAAAAGGGTACCCCACCCCCCCTCACTTGCTCTCACTCCATCATTCATCCAACAGGGCCAAAGAGCATCTTCCCAGTTCCGGGCACGGCACTAGGTGCCAAAGACGCAAGGAGAAATCAAAGATGATCTCTGACCCCAGGGGACTCAGGGTCGGTGCGAGTGGGGAGGCAGGCTTGCAAGAAATCATTTCCATGGGATGGAAGTGAATCCTAGGATAAGGTAGGGAGGAGGCACTGTGGAGCCCTGAGAGGGGAGAGAAGCACAGATGGCTGGAGAGGGGAATTTGATCCGGGTCTCACTGCATGAGTAGGAGTTTTCTACACAGACAAAGAGAACTTGAATGGAGTAGCTAGAACATGAAGAGCAATAAGACAGAGGCCAAGTTGGGATTCCTAGGCCATACTGGAGGGCCAGTGAGGCCAGCCCCAAGCAGCTTCCCCCGTCCACTGCCACAAAGGGGTGGCCACTGGGCTAGGCCACCCAGATGCCCCTTTAATGCTGGAGATGTTGCCCCCAGCTGGCAGCACGCTCGGGGTGGCCTCAGCTGCAGAGAGGCGCCCTGCCCAGGGCCTCACCCTCCCTTGGGGGCCACGTCCCAGGACCTATGGATGAAGTATAAAGGACTGGCTGGCTCAGCCCAGCCCAGCCCAGCTCTGAAGTTCAGCCTCATCCAGACTCTCCCTCTGCCCGCACCTGCTTCTTCACTCCTTTCATTCTCTAATGAACATCCCGCAGGCTCAGGATGCCTCCCGGGAAACCAACCGTGCAATACAAGCAAGGGGTGAAGTGAGGACTGTAATTTAGAAATAAATTGTCAATAAACCAGATCAGAAATAAAAGCTCCCCACCAACTGGAGACATGAACTCATTCCAATTTCACAATCAAGACTCACTCTGCTGCTAAAACACCCTCCATGGGGAACAGCGGGGATCAGAGGCTTCCCAGGGAGCAGCTCGAGATGCTGTGTCCTCCATGTCCCCCCAGTCCCTAAACCAGGACACTGCCTGAGAAAGACGTTACCGTATGGTGGAGAGAGAACGTCCTAAAGAAGCGCTGTAATGTCAGGAGTGGGATTGCCAGGGGTGGAAGTCACATGCACGGCTACGATGACACAGAAGATGCACAAGGACGTGTCCCAGATCTTCAGGAAGGGAACCAAGATGTTGGTGCTCAGAATATCTCAAAGCCGCTCCTGAAATAACAGACTTCTGGAATCCACAAACATGCATACACATACAGTTCCAACTCGTAGACGGGCCCACTGAGTTACCTGGGGCAGCAGATGAAGGTACCTGAGTCCTCAGGGTGGGAAATCAGGAGAAGCAGAACTCACCTCCTCCCCTTCCTCTCCTCCCTAGATCCCTGGCTGAGAAGCTCAAGGTTGGAGACAAATTAATTTGCCTTAAGGTGCTTGAGTTTATGCATTAATTACACTCGCCCTCCCAAGCAATTTTCCATAAACATCTCAGTGCCTCTAGTGCAGTGCTAAACCAGTACTACCCTGCTTGGAGCGGCTGGTGAATTGCACTTGTTCATTTGTTTATTATGAAGAAGCTTGGTTGCCAGGGATTCATTAAATAAGACACACGGTATGTTGTTCACTTATTTTGACCTGCCTGGCTGTCTTTGTGCATGTAGACAGGCAGGCATTTGGTCCTCTGGTTTTCTAATATGCCAAGCACAGGTGACTAGAGCTACAGGTGGATTAGAGCTACCAGTCCCTGCGGGATGAATTGTTCCCGTGACAGTGCAGGTGAGCATGCATTTTCCCTGCTCACTTCCTCCCATCAGACCATGGCAGGCCCACAGCCTGGGGGCATGGTGAGTCTCCGGTGGGGAGCAGGGGAGGCCTGAGCTGGGACCAGGTAGAGACTCACCCCCTAAGGCGAGATCATGGCAAGTGACCTGGACACAGGGTGGGCTTTGGGACTGCAGCTCAGAGGCTGCCCTCATGGCTGGGGTGAGGCAGGCGTGAGTCTCTCCAGGAGCAGCCCTGAGTCCGAGGGTTTGGGGGAACCGAATAGAACCTGAAGGGGTGGCTTGGAGCCTGAGAGCAAGGCCAAGTAGAAGCCTGGGAAATAATTGGGGACAAGGCAGAGGGGCCACAGAGGACCAGGGGTCTAGGGGAGCACAGAGCGGGACAGGACAAAGCCCTTCGTGTGACAGGTGGGGTGAGCTGCAGGTGCAGGTGCAGGTGTGACATCCCGTGGGCCTGGGATGGGCAGGGCCTGCAAGCCGGACCCTCACCAGGTGCCGAGCATCTGGACCCACCTGGCAGACCCAAGTCTGGGCCACATCCCCATCCCCAAGGGGGCGGGGCCAGGCAGGCCACCAGAGGCCAGACCTGAAGAGCAAGATCGATCCAGGGCGCCTTCCGTGCACTGAGGCGGACCAGGAGACGATGAAGAAAAGGGAGTAGTTGGGACCGTGAGAGGCTTCGGTAGTCACCCTGGAGTCACCACCACGGCTGCAGCATGTCTCGGGGGAGGCTTCTCACCGGTAGCACAACCGCCTGAGATGCTCCCTGTAAAGGTCTCTTTCCAGCCAGGCCTGTGGCCTGTCGCGGTGACTCTTTGGCACATTAACCTTTGAGGACCAGAGGTGACCAGCAAGAGCTTCAGGGTCATGACCAGGTTAAGGTCTCCATCAGGCACTTAGAACTTACCTGTCTTATTGACTGACCTAAGCGTCCGTTTCCTTGTATGGAAAGGAGGAACAATGATTATCAACAGCTGCCTCGCAGCACATAAAGTGCTTTAAAAAGGCCAAGCAAATGGTAAATGCTTAAAACATGTTTTTATCATTATTGTTCTATTATTACTACCAGTGATTTATCTCCAATCCCTGCCACAACAGGGTGTGGGGACCACAAACCTACGTTATTTCAATCTCTGTGTTTGTCTGATACCCAGGCAGAGTGACGGCTGGGGTTCAGGGTTGGCCAAGGACATCAGCTCAGAGGATGTGGGGAAGAGACAGAGAAGCAAGGATGGTTCCACCAAGCCTGGAACCTTCCAAACTCAGCCACCCCAGCAGGAGAGGCATTAATGCCAAACTCAGCCCGTCCAGCCGCATCAGAGCACAGACTGGAATTGGACTTGAGGGTCATGGAGCGAGACCAGGTGGCGTTGGATTTCTCTGGAGATGCTCCTTCCGCACCAAAGAAAATAAAAACTGTTCCTGGACGTCCTTGGCCGCTCCTGCCACCCTCTCTCCCATCTTCGTCCTTCCCTCCTCACCTCTGCAGTTCAGCCAAGCAGAGGATAAAGAGAAACATTCCACACCTACTCCCAGTTCCCCCCATGTCCGCCCCCCCACCCCTGGCCTGCTCAGACCCAGAGGGAAGGAGGTGGTACCCTGTTTAATCCGTTTTGTTCGCTCAGCCGGAAGGGGTGGCTCACCTGTCCCCCAGCATCCTCCACTCCTCCAGCTTCCACCCCTGACACCCCACCCCAGGCCCTCTCTTTCCAAATCACCCCTCCCTGCCAGCCCCCCACCTTCAGCTCCTGTGGCCACAGCCCCTGGCTGCCCTAGGAATTAGCGTCGTGACCTTCCACTTGATCCTCTGACCTTCATCCCCACCACACACCTCCACCCCGGCCCATCCTGGGTACAAGGGCAGACTTTGTTGCCTTCATTATAGACTATCACACAAAAACATAATAAAATAAAATGAATGTTTTCTCTGTGAAAATCCATTAGATGAGTTACTGTTGTAATTTAATAATGGGATGGGAAACTACAGCAAATTACCGAAGTATATAATTAAAGTAAATCTATTTTAAAGTCCTTTATTACTTAGCGTTTCTCAGATCTCAGCCTCTCCCCACCACACCCCCCCTTCTCTTTTTCTCAGTGTGGGGAGGGGGATGGGAGCCGTGGATTCCTTTGAAGCCATCAGTGGTACTCGTTGGCAAATGCCTCTCGCGTGATTCTTCCGAGGGAGGACCGTGTTCCTGGCGTGGCTGAGGCCCCAGGCTGGGCTCCCGTTGGCAGAGCAAGAATAACTGACAGGCACTGGCTGAGGTCAGATCCCAGGACCCACCTGTGCTAGATCCTCAGGGCTGAGGGTTGAGTTTTGCCCTAAATGCTGAACTGATTAAACTGAGGTGGGGGGGGGGTGACGGGGAAAAGGGAGGTGTCAGCCCTGAGAATACCCTTCACGGAGGACAGATGCCACTGACCCCCGGATCTCAGATTTGAGACCCACCCAGGATCACACAGCAAGTGGCGGTACTGGGATTTGCTTTTGTCAGACAATTGACACAGGACCACCAGCGAAGCTCCCCGAAGCGATTCCTGTCTGCTGGGCATAGAAGCCCTCTGCAATGAGCTGGTCAGCTACTGCCCATTTTCAAAGGAGAGGTCAAATGTAGCTGTGGTTGCCATCACTGTTTTCCACTTTCTGGAATTCGGTGTCAGGGTGTGAGGGGTCCAGCGAGGGCACAGTCACACCGAAGCCTACACAAAGCTCGGTCTCAATCCCTTCGCTTTCTAACTGGGCAAGGGTAAAGGCTTCAGACCCTCTAGGATGAATCCCCTTCATCAGAAGGCCACGGGTAAGTCCTAGGGGACTCACTGAAGACCCCAGACTCTGAGCTTAGCCTGGCCTGCCATGGCGAAGGGGGTCTGCAGGCCGGCAAGTGCCAGGAAGGGGCCAGCTGAGCCTGCGGTCACCTGAAGTGATCACAATGGCAGAATTTCTGTACTTCATTCAAACCCAGAACAACGCATTTTTCCCTTTCTAAGCCCTCGGGACCGCTGTGCTACTGGCAGCCACGGAAAACCAAGTGACCCAAACTGAGATTAAACCACAAGGGCCGATTCGTTAGCACAGCAAGCTCTTGGCTTAAGAGAGAAAATGATCCCCAAGAAAAGGAAGGAGAACTCCCCTGGCCACCAGCAGTTTTCCCAGGGAACGCTGGACCTCAGGAAAGCCAATCCTGCACCCCGCCCCTGCAGCCCTGGGCAGGGGCCCTGTCCTCCTCTGGCTGGCCCCCCTCCTCTTCTCCAAAGGAGAGGACCCGGAGGAGCTCCCCCTCCCCACCCCCACAGAAGGATGAGTGAGAGGTGTGGTCTCTGCAGAACTTGGTCCTATGCAAATGAATGCAAAGTGGATGCAAATCCAAGCCTGCTCTCTCTGAATCTCCCCTTTTCATCTGGTAGCTGAGTCGCTGCAGCCCTCCAGGCGCTCGGAAGGCTACTGTCTCCTTCCAGCTTCCTGTCCATCAAGGACAGCAACAAACGAGCAGGGCCTTGTAGAGGGCAGGCGGCTGCCCACCCACCGCAGGCCTGACCAACCCTCAGGAGGCCAAACTTCCTGGAGCTCAGGCCGCTGCCATGCCTTCCTCTGGGGCCATCCTTTCTTGCTCCAGGGCGGCACACAAAGATATGCATGCCCAAAGTCTCAGGGAATGCCCCATCCTAAACATGAAGTAACTCTGGAATGCAAATGCCACCTTGTCTCTCTTTAGCTGCAAGGAGTGGTGGCTGAGGGTGTACAGTAGTGAGGGTGAATTCTCCACTGAGATTCCAAGTTTGGAGCAGCCTTGGGGCTGTTTCCTGCCCCAGAGCAGAGCCGAGTGGGGAAACACCTCTGCACCTCCCAGACTGCACCTCGAAACCACACTCAGTGCTTCTCAAACAGGACCCCCGCTTTCCCACCAATGCCTGCGTTGGTCCTGTGCCTGCTGCATTAACTTTCAAAAACATAGAGCTCCTCCAAGGTGAGGATCAACATCCACAGTGAACAGGAGCCAGGACACAATATAGCCCTGGGCAAAAACAGGATAATTCACCAAAATGGCCAGGTAAGCCAGATCCTGACACCAAAGGTGCCCTCCTACACGAAGAAAGCACTGGCATCTCCAGTGATCATGAGCCAGCCCTTCTGGATAATGTTGGCTGCAGCAGACCTAAGTGTACTTCTTAGAGCTAATTAACACAGACACAGGAATGAGGGTTGATCCAGAGGCCACAAATATCTCTATAGAAACAGAACATATAAACAAGAGTCTGGGGGGAATTCCCTGGCGGTCCAGTGGTTAGGGCTCCGCGCTTTCACTGCTGAGCGTGCAGTTTCAATCCCTGGTTGGGAAACTAAGATCCCATAAGCCGCGCGGCCAAGAAAAAGAAAAAAGAGTCTGATCTGCCCAGGACCCCAGGACAGGAGACATCCTGTGTGACCTTGGACTTGTTCCTTAACCTCTCTGGAGTTCTGTTTCCTCATCTGTAAAATAAGAAAAATCATACCTTGCAGCTTTGTCATGTAGATTACATTATTTTTTTATGTAACTAAAGCTGTGCTTTACTGTGAACTTTCTACGGACTGAGCATTCAGTTAAATCCTCTTATATACAATATTTCATTTATTCATTCTATGAGAAAAGGGAAGATACTATCTCTACCTCTATTTTATATATGAAGAAACTCATATACTGAGCTGAGAGCATTCAGCCAGCATCATGCAGCTAAGAAGTGGCCAGCTGCATTCAGCCCAAGGCATTCTGACCCCAGACCTGCACTCTGAATCACTAACTCCTGGTATCATCCTTGCTGTTGAACACCTGGAACAGCATCAGGTACACAAAGGCTCTCAACAAATGGCGGCCTCTGTCTCACCCCGAGCCCTGGCTGCCACCCACCCAATGGCTCTTTCACCCAGTGGGGGAGAAAGAGGTATGCAGGACTCACGTCTCTCCCCAGGCCTGTCATGTCATCACAAATGACCAAAAAAATGAACAAACCATCCAGGAAGCCAGATACATTCACCCAGCACCTCATCAGTCTGTCCCGTTTGGGAAGGGGTCACACCTACAGAAAAGGCAGGTGCACCCAGGTTGAGGAGGGCTAGTAGGGAGTTGCATATCCCCCACCCCCCACCCCTGCTGGAGCCTAGACTAGCCTTCCAAGCCACAGCCCTTCGCTGTTCAAAAGAAATAAAAGGCTTTTGTTATAAGAGCCCTCTTTAATGGGAAGGGACTTCGGTCTTGTCAAAAACCCAGGGTGGTAACACTTCCCGAACACAACACACGCTCGTGACAACGTCTAATGAAGACTTTTATGATAGGAATGTAATTGTAAAAAAAAAAAAAAAGATTACAAAATTGGTTTCAATGCTTTGTGATCCAAGAGTTCGTTTGTTTCCTCATTCATGCACTAAATAAGCCCCTAATTAATCTTGAACCTTGGAGAAAGGAGACTAGATTGTCATTTTCTCCAGAAGGACGCGCTTCACATTTTGGAAAGTTTGAAAAGGCTCTTAAGCATTTCTCTTTAGTGGTATTTTATCAGCATTTTAGAGAGGCTTCATTAGGCAGCGAAGGCTGCTAATTGCATTACCATATTTTTAAGCCTCATAGGTGCGGGTCAAGTTCATCTTTCTCCACATTCTCCCATTGATTTGCTGATTTGACAAGTCAGAGACCTGGAGAAAGGGAAGATAAGCCGAGGGCTGATGCAGGCTCCTCTCAGCTGCCAGCACATGGCCAGAGGAGAGAGGCCGCCCCTCACACCAGCAAGGGACCAACCTTTCTCCTTTAGCAGAAATTTTAGCTTCTAAAGTCATTGTAATGTCATTATTCCTGCGGAGAAGTAAAAACCTCCAACTTTCCAGCCAAGAAAAGTAAAGTGAAAGGAGTATGTGTGTATGTGTGTATATAGATAGATATGAACACATGTGTATATATGTGTGTATAGAGGGGTGCAAATATATGTGCATATAAATGAATATATGTATATGTATGCATAGTTATAAATATACATGCATATAAATGAATATATGTATATGTGTGCATAAATATATATGTATATATGAATATATGTGTATATAAATAGATATGAATATGTGTGTATATATAAGTATATATAGATATAAATATGTGTGTATATGTGAATAGATGTATATGTATACATAGATAGATATGAATATATGTATATACAAATATATGTATATAAATAGATATGAATATATATGTATATCTATGTACGTATAGATATATATACATAGAGAGCTATAAATATGTGTGTATATATGAATATATGTACATTGTGTGAATAGATAGATATGAACGTGTGTGCATGTGTAGTGAGCCAAGATGCCATTTGTCTGGATATTTCCCCTCTTTTTAAAGAAAATTTTGGGACTTCCCTGGTGGCGCAGTGGTTAAGAATCCACCTACCAATGCAGGGGACAGGGGTTCGATCCCTGGTCTGGGAAGATCCCCCATGCCGCGGAGCAACTAAGCCCGTGCGCCACAACTATTGAAGGCTGCGCGCCTAGAGCCCATGCTCTGCAACATGAGAAGCCACCGCACCACAACAAGAGTAGCCCCCACTCGCCGCAACTAGAAAAAGCCCGCGTGCAGCAACGAAGACCCAATGCAGCCAAAAATACATAAATAAATAAATTTATGTTTAAAAAATAAAGAAAATTTCAATGGAAAGCTCATTCCCAAACCCAGGCAGATGGGCAGGTAAAGGCGGGCACTCCACCAAGGGTTTCACATACATTTTTTCATCTAATCCTCACTTCAACCTGGAGAAGAGTTGACTGGTATTCCCTCATTTTACGGAGTGGGAAATGAATTCTGAGAGATCCTAAGTCCCAGGTCTCTTAGGTGGAAGAGTCAGAATTTGAAGCGAGGCCGGCAGACTTGGAGGCTGATGTGCTTGGTGGTTGAACGTCCTGCATAAGAGTCAGGAGCCTAGGAGGTGAACAGCCCAGGGTCCAAACCCTGGCTCTGCATCCCCAAACAAGTGTCTTAACCCCTCTGAGCATCCACCCCCCCACCCCAATCTATAAAATGGAATGACGACGTCCACCCTGCAGAGTTAAAAAGATAAAATGAAATCAAATAGGTACAGCCAGGGCTTCCCTGTGGCGCAGTGGTTGAGAGTCCGCCTGCCAATGCAGGGGACACGGGCTCGTGCCCCGGTCTGGGAAGATCCCGCATGCCACAGAGCAGCTGAGCCCGTGAGCCATGGCCGCTGAGCCTGCGCGTCCAGAGCCTGTGCTCCGCAACGGGAGAGGCCCGCGTACCGCAAAAAAAAAAAAATAGGTACAGCTATAAACCCCGGCCTGGCCACTAGCCACTCACACCGTGCAGCCCTGAATGGACATTCGGACCCTGTGATGCGAGGCAGGGACCCCACATCCTCAGCAGACCCCGGCCAACACCCAAACCGGGGTCTCGCCAGCCAGCACCACTCGGAGACTTGGGACCGAGACAGTTCCTGTCTTTTGGCTTGAAAAGACCTACCCAGTTCCCCCACCCCCAGCCCGAACCTCATCTCTAAAGTTGTTGAAATGGATACTGTACTGCATCAGGGTCCTGGCTGGGCAGTGAGACGTTCCCCCCTCAGTGCTCCATCGCTGGTTTTCCATGGTCTTTTTTTCTTTTTAACACGAGTGCCAGGAACCCAGGAGCCACTTCTCCTTAATAGCCCCCTTGCATGCCTTCCCTCCACCTCCTCCCCATCTAAGCCCACATTCTCCAGCCTCGGGGTCACCGTGCAAGCGTAGGAATAATGGTGCTGGGCTTGGAGGCGGTGGAGAGGGGTGACTGGGATGCTGCGCTCAGGCTGGGGTCTCAGGTTCCCTGATGGCCACCTGGGGGGGGTGCCGGCAGCAACCAGCCCAACAGGGCCCAGGGAAGGAGCACTGTCCCCCGGTGATAGAGGCTCTGTGTTAACGCAAGGACCTCTGGAGATGGACAGTCCTCTCCCTGCTGGGGATACGAGCCCCCAGGCCAGCACTGCCGGAGGGCCATCTGAGTCTCTGTTAAGCACAAAATAAGGAGACTTCTTTTTAAAATTTTTTTTAATTTTATTTATTTATTTATTTATTTATTTTTGGCTGTGTTGGGTCTTCGTTTCTGTGTGAGGGCTTTCTCTAGTTGCAGCGAGCGGGGGCCACTCTTCATCGCGGTGCGCGGGCCTCTCACTGTCGCGGCCTCTCTTGTTGCGGAGCACAGGCTCCAGACGCGCAGGCTCAGTAGCTGTGGCTCACGGGCCTAGTTGCTCCGCGGCATGTGGGATCTTCCCGGACCAGGGCTCGAACCCGTGTCCCCTGCATTGACAGGCAGATTCTCAACCACTGCGCCACCAGGGAAGCCCAAGGAGACTTCTTGACTGGACCCCAGTTTGCAAGGCAAAGCCAGCTGGTCAGGCTACTCTGCCATAAGAGGAAGGGGACAGCAGGTGGCTGGGGGAGTCTCCAGGGGAAAACCCAGCTGGTTGCCTCCTGCCTGTGGCTGACTCCCGGAAGTGCAGACAGTGGGAGTCGTGTCCCCCTAGTAAGCTGGCCACTGCCCCTCTTCCAGTTGGGCAGGTCAGTTGAAGGGCTGTTGTCTGCAGTGTGTTTGACACTCTGGGAGTCTGTCTGGGCATGCTGCTCTGATGGATCAGAGCACTGAGGAATAGTGGGCTCTCTGTTTGTTCTGTGTCCTCATGTCTTATAGAAGGAGAGGGGCCTGTGCATGGGGTCAGGACGTTGCCTGCACAGGATCCAGGGTGGCAGCGAGGAGGCATGGTTTGGGGGCCAGGCAGGCAGGGACCCAAGGGCCAGCTCTGCCACACCCCACATGGGTGGCCACGGGCAGGTGACTCACCCTCCAGACACCTGTTTCCTTACCTGCAAAACGCAGCTAAAATCGTCAGTACCCCTAGGATTGCTGAAAGGGTTAAATAAGACCAGTCGTTCAGCAAAAAGTTTCGGAGCCCCTCTCCTGTCCCAGACATAGGCACACAGTCCAGCGGGGAGACAGCCAAGAAACAGGTAAGCCAACAAGTGCAACAGAATAAATTGTGACAAGTGCCATGAAGGGGAAAGAGAGGAAACCATGATGGAGAATAAGGAAGACAGGCTTCCTGGTTTGGGGGTCCTGGAAGGCCTGGAGCCAAAGGATGAGAAGCCAACCAGGCAAAGGAGTGCGGAGAGGAGCCCGGCAGGAGGGCGTGTGCAGGCCCCGAGTCAGAAAGAGCTGGTCACGGCGTGGTCAGCAATGCCGGCACAGGACACATGCTCCAGGTGCGGGGGCTCCATCCATACCGTGCTGTGTCCCCCTGAGGCAAAAGTGCCCAGCAACGACTGCTCCCCTTCCCACCCAGGGGGCCTCCCAGGACCACCGTGTCCCCTGTCCCAGGGTGGCCTTCCAGCCGGCAAGCGTGCGTGCTGACCCCTGGAACAGCTGGACCACAGAGAAGCCACGCATGTACCCAAACACCACACCTCATCCCATCTCAGAACCAGGGCACCAAATCTTAAATCACATACCACACCCCGAAAATGGTCTCCTCTTCTACCAGGAAACCCTTTCTCATTCTGATTTTTCTTCTGGCTGATCTCGCTAGAAACTCAGGCAATGAGAAAACGGATCATGTGAGTCGGTAGGAACCATTTTCTATCCCAGGCCACCCACTCTCTCTCCCCTTCTCTCTAGCACGCACATATGCGAACAAGGACCAGCCATAACAAGAAAGCACAGATTGCAGCTAACCCTAAAGATTCAAAATGACACACCTATTCCACACCTGTGAACATCACTCTCCCCGATCTTTACCACCAAAGTGAAGCTTACACACTAACAAATGGCCATAAAATGCTGTGATATGGGTTTACGCGTAAAAGGCAGGCACCGACATATACACATACATTGATCTGAAATGCGCCAGGTATTGTCTTTGAGGTGTAGATTTTTGCCCCATTTAACAGAAAGGAACTCCAGGCCCAGTTACTAACCCAGGTAACACTGTGGCTTTGCTGGGGGGACATGTGATGCCAGCAATGGTTCTGCCCTCTGAAGGCACTTTGTTTCTCATCAAGTGACACTTTTTGCCTTTTAGTCTTATCCCTCCCACCTGAGAGCAGGAATGGTGTCATACGTCTTGGTATCCCCAGGACCCAGTGTCTCTCATACAGTAGGTGCTCAATCAATGTTCGTCAGATGAATGTCCTCCCAATGCCTAGGCTGGTGGAAAGCGAGGTGTTCAAAAGGGTCACTGGGGTTCTGGAACAGCAGTGCTCTTTCCCGTGCCTCCACCCGAATTCCAGCGCTATGCGGGGAAGCCCCGCCCTGTGGCATCCTCACCTCGATTGCTCCATGCGGCAAAAACTTCAAAACAGAAAAGTAGGGAATGAGCATGGATGGCCACCCTATTCTCTGCGTAAGTACAATTTTTAAAGCACTTACCATCCAACATCACCATCATTTTATAAAACTAAGGACCTTCTAACACCAAAAGGTAGAAAGGATATAATCTCAGAAGAGAGGGCAGGTCTTTAAAGGGACGATGAAATCTAGTGCTACGAACAGCTCACCACTCCGTCCACTCCTCTTCATTTCGCATCCGGTCACATCCAGGGTCAGAGGCTGTCCAATGTTTAGCAGGATAGCACTGGCTTAGTGGGGGATGGGGGCCAGGCCAGGAAGGCAAGGGGGAAGTGGGGGGCTCACAGTCAGCGGGAGACGCTGGGTTCTGACGCAGAAGAGACCTTGGGAAGGAGATGCTGGGGGTCCTGACCAGGAAGCCCACTGAAGAGAAAGCTGGACTCAAGAGCTGGGAGCCAGCCACGCTTGGATGGGATTTCACCTGGAAAGCTGAACGAGAAACCAGAAGTCTTAAAGATCCCCTCCGGACACTGAGACTCTTTCAGCTTCTCAGTTAAAGAACCGAAGACAAATTGTGCTCAAGGCTGGCTTTCAGTCAAAGCTCTAATTTTACACCGACATGGTTTTCATTTTCCAAGAGCGTGTCCTGTGAAGCCAGGGCCAAAGCGAACGGAAGACCTCACATCTTCGGCCACCTCCCCACCTCTGCCCCCACGACCACAGCCAGTGAAAGCATCAACTAGAGGAGCCTGGGTGGCCAGCGCATCACACACCCCCACCACTACCCATCCATCCACCCTCCTCCCACCCCCATCCCCCATCACTATCCACCCATTTTTACCCTGCATACAGTTGCTCGGTGTCTTCTCTGTGCCAGACACGCACAGCCACCAAAGGTCCCCAGCCTGTGGCCCTTTTTGTCAACCAGACGAGGTGGGAGGAAAGAGGAACTTGCTTCGAGGTTCCTCCCTGCGTCCCCTTATCCCTGGCCTCTCTCCTCGCCCCTCCGGCTCTGCCTCCTCTGAGCTGGTTCTCAGAGAACAGCCACTACACCTAAGGGAGATGCGTAAGCACGTAAAGGGTCAGCCCAGGGGCTCTCAGCTCTGGCTGATGTTAGAATCAGCTGAGGCAGTAACCAGCCCTCCCCTAGAGTCTCTGACTTCACAGCCTGGGGTGGGGCCCAGGGTTCTACCGCACAGCTCAGAGACCCTCTGGCACTAAAGTCCACCTGGGGCTACTGTGCTAAGGAATTACCTCCCAAGCCTCCGAGAAATGAGTTCTGGCCTCTCAGGGGCGCAGAGCAGAGCAGAGGAGGGCAGGGTGGTCCTGGGGGTCCCGAAGCGGGCACCATCCCTCCTCTGCCACGTATACCATCCTCCACCCATTTCCCCGCAGCTGCCCGGGGCTCCACACTGGTTCATCTTAACCTGCCGGAAGATGTGCACATGAGATCATTTACTAATAATTGCATTTTCCCCCAGTGATTTTCTTTTTAGAATACAAATTTGAACTGAGTCAAGGTTATTATTCCTCTATTAAAGAGCTCCTCACTTGGGTGCTTCTCATCCAGCATGCATTCCTGGGGGGCATTAAAATAGGGAAGAACTCCACACCTGCCTGACCAAGGGAGTGCGGCTCATGCGATGGTCACCTGTCATGTGGGATATTTCTGTGTGTGCCTCAGTTTCCTTGTCTGTAGAATGGGGGAATAACAGTATCTCCCTGCTGGGGTTGGTGTGAGGATTAAATGAAACTTGGAGCCAAGCCTGGTCCATCATGTTAGCTACCATCACCATCACCATCATCAACATCATCTTCATGTGTGTACAAAAAGGGGACCTGAAAACTGGAGCCCTGCACTGTAGCCAGAGATGGCTGTGAAGTATGTATCTGATCACTTTCTCTCCCCTCTAAATAATCTCTCTATGGCTCCCCAGTGCCCTCAGGCAAAGTCTTTCAAAATCTGGTCCCCGCTGACCTTGACAACCTCCTTTTGCACCACGCATCCTCACGCATCCAGCCATACCAATCAACTTCATTGGAGGATGTGGCAATCGGCCAGCACAGGGCTAGCCCTGAAGAAAGCTTGTTCCTAAATCCGTTTAAAGCAGCAGGATGAGTTTGCACAGCATCTGTTCAGAATCTGCCTCAGGCAGTGTCCTCCAGTTTAAGGGCAAAATGCAAATGACAAATTCTGAAATTAACAGCAGCCAAGATTACTTATCAGGTTCAGGAAGCTCTTCTTTCCAAGGCCAATGCTGCCTGATGGTGTCTGCAGTGGTTCTCCAGCTGCCATTCGTGTGTTATTGCAGGTGCCTTATCTAGGTCAACATTATTATTTTTTAGAGGATAAGATAGCAATGTTAGTTCTACACAGGATTATCAGCCTGCAATTGCAGTTACCTGTACTTGGTATTCACCGCAGAGGCAGAAAAACCTTCCAACACTTGTGAAACCAATCTGAAGCAGCATTGGGGAAGCAGGGGGTAGAGAATAGAAAACTAGCAAAGAGCCAGGTGTAAATTATTATCCTAATTAAGTATGGGGGAGGAGTTAATGCACTAAGGTTAAAAAAAATGCACTGTTTTCCTTTTCTTTTTTCTTTTTGCAAATTGTGTTCTTGTATGTTTCCTGATGACTAATGCGATATATTCTTGGCTTGCAGAGCAAGAAAAGTCATCAGGGTTTCATTTGTTATGTTTATGCCAATAGAAATAAATCTCGGCCTGTCGTGGAGAAGGTTGTTCATACTCCAGTCACTGTCTGGGGAAGCTGGCTGGTCGCATCCCCGGAGGGCGCGCAGAACTGATTCGGGGTAAGATACACTCTGGCTTTATTGATCACAAAGCTTCTTTACTTCTGTGGGGCTGCAAATCAATAGACAGGCCCACAGAAACATAATAGATTTTTTTTTAGAAAATCAATTAAACAGAATTTTTTTTTGGCAGAATTGAGTTTGCATGGCCGTTGTCTTGGACATGCTACATGACAATTTTAATGTGGTCTTCTTCTAAGGGCTGCCTTATCATGACCAAGTGGCAATGCCTTGTTTAAAAGGTTGAATTTGAAAGAAGAGAGGATGGCCTGGGAAAAGCAGAAAGCACCCCTGACTTGACACTACAGCGTTGCTAGAAAGCCACGGTCAGCCCATCGGTCATCACGTGGACAGAATCTGTCAGCGTGCCTCCTCTCGGGCTAAAAACGTGGAACTGAAACTTCTTGGAAAGCCCAGATTGATGTCTGAATTTCCCCATTCCGAGAGCAGAAGGAAGCTCGGTGGGCATAAAGGTGAAATACGGCCGGGCTAGGGCTGCCCAGCTTTGCCAGCGTGCTGCACACTCGTCCCTCTCCCCCAGGGACACTGCTGGAGTCTCAGGGATGCTGAGCTCAGGAGACAGCTTCAGCCTGGAGCCTCAGCCAACTGGCCACACACATTTGGGCTTTTTTTTCAGATCACAGATAGGCAAGCAAATTCCCACCATGCCACTTGTAGACAATGCGTATCTCCCCAAATCCTGGTCCTTAGCAGGCTAGGGCTGGCATCACTCTGCTCCCTGGACTTCAGCCTTCTTGCCACTTTCTTCCTGGCCTGGGATGATCCTAGATAACATCTATTTTTTTAAAAATCCTCTTTCCACTTCTGGCAACTCTACCGAGAAGGACTCAAACTGACATGGTGACGCGGTGTGGAGCCCAGCAGGATGGCCGAGCTGAAAGTACTCCAGCAACGCCGAACATAAGGAATTACATGTTCCTCAGGGTACATAATAAATAACAAAGCTGTAATTCCAGAGAGGAGCCTGGTGATGACATTTAAAAATCTCCCTTAGCTTTGTTCTTGTGGTTCATGTCATCAGAACCCACGGATGGAATCTCAGCCTGAATTTATGTCCATTTCGGGGGTGTATGTTATTTAACATTATTCCCTTTCATCCGTCTCTTGTCTTGGGCTTGCCTTTTGGTAAGTCAGGCATTCCATCTGGGTCTCGCTTCCTTCACACCCCACCCCAGGGCAGCTGGCACCCTACTCTGAGTGCCTAGATTATGTACATTACTAAAGGAGCATGATGCTTCAGCTCTGAGATTATGAATTGAAACAGGAAAGCTGGGGCAAAGTATAAAGCCCTTATCCCTTTCTGCAGGGCCAAAAGAGAATCAGAAAGATCCCCCAAATTAATCTAAAGCAGCAGGCTGAATTTGCTTGGAGACTTGACATCTGCCTGAAAACTGAGAAGCCCGTTCCCTTCCACGCTGAGTGTCTGTCCTGAGTGTCTGTCCGTCTGCTCCTTTGTCTCTCTGTCCCAGTGGAGAGCAGGGCTGAGTGGGGACCAAAGGGTATTGGAGCAACATGCCTTGTTTAGGGAAAGGGGAGCATTAGAAAGCAGTACAAAGTTTGAAGGCCAAGTGG
Source organism: Mesoplodon densirostris (assembly GCF_025265405.1). Taxonomy (NCBI): domain Eukaryota; kingdom Metazoa; phylum Chordata; class Mammalia; order Artiodactyla; family Ziphiidae; genus Mesoplodon; species Mesoplodon densirostris. The sequence goes on along the minus strand of NC_082678.1, from coordinate 17,141,487 downwards.
AGGTTTTTCAGATCCAGTGATTTGGGGGAAATTACTGCTTCTAAGACCATGTTTTCAGTCTGGCTGGATTTCATGGTACATAATATGTGTCAGCAAAACGATGAATGACCATTGAAGGCTCAGCATTAAACCTTCCATATTTAGTTGTTCAGAAATTCAACTTGGACCCACGATATACACTGAATTCCAAGACTTTGAGGAAATATTAAAGGAAAATCAACAGCATTGCCACGATAAATAATGTGCAAAAAAGAAAATCCATTTTTGTCATCTGTTGGGACATTTCTACTCGGAGAACCGTAATTCCAAATTTTTACCTCTCAGAGATGGTCCCAACGGGACATTAACTCATTCAATAAATGCTCACTGTGGGCTGCCACTTGGGGAGTGGCTAACTCACAGGAGAAGTTCCTGCCCTCAAGGAGCATACATTCTGTGGGTGAGACAGATAATAAACAAATGCATATGGGTGTGATATAAACTCCATGAGCGCAGGGCTTGTCTGTATGTTCACTGCTGAATCTTGAGTGTCAGAAGAGTGCCTGCACATAGTAGGCCCTCAATAACTTATGAACCAGAGTGGGTCTATACTGTATATGCATGTCAGGTGGTAATAATGTGTGCATGAAGGTCCTACCAGGGCCGAGCTTCAACAGCTCTGACCCTGGAGCCAGGCCAGCTTTTATAGCCCTACGAACAGCCCCACACCCACCCTTCACACACCACTCAATCAGGCAAGTGAACCACACACATAAAGGGGCACACACACATACACATCCCTGACTTGCATCCAAATGCAATCTCCCCTCCCCTCAGACAGAACGTGGTCTCCACAAGCTTTTTGGGCCGTGCCAGGCCTCATCTCCCGGGCCTCATTTCACATCCAGAGTGGGTGATTTTTTACCCCACACCCCATACAACAAATTTATTTGGGGTAATTATGGTAGGCTGAATAATAGCCCCTCCAAAATATCCTAATCCCTAGAAACTATGAATGTTACCTTTTATAGCAAAAGGGACTTTTCAAAACATAGTTATACTAAAGATTTTGGGATGGGGCAATTTGCCTGGATTATCCAGGTGGGCCCTAAAATTCATCACATGGGCCCTTATAGGAGTGAGGCAGAGGGAGACTTGGGAGTGGAGAAGGAAGCTACATAAGGACAAAAGCAGAGGTTAGAGTGAAGTGCTCTGAAGGTGAGACAGGAGCTACAAGCCAAGGAAAGCAGGCAGCCTCTAGAAGCTGGAAAAGGCACAGGATTCTCCCGGAGAGCCTCTGGAGGAAGCGCAGCCCTGCCAACACCTTGATTTTGGCTAGGGGACACCCCATTTCAGACTTCTGGCCTCCAGAGCTGTAAAATAATAGATTTGTGTGGCAGTAAGCCCCTAAGTTTGTGGTCATGTGTTACTTCAGCCCTAGGAAACTAACACTGTAATAAAATGTGTAACAGCTATTCTTTTCTTGATGTGTGATCTTAAAAAATCATTTTGAAAGAAGAATAAATGCTCACCTTAAAAAGATTATTCACATTCAGTAAAATAGTTCACGTATGAACTAAAATCGGTACTCACCAAACGTAAATGCTTCTTGTCACGGTTCATACTGCTTCCCTGTTTTAAATTTTAAACACTGATGTGGAGTCACACAGAATGACTGAGTTGTAGTAAGTCACGTTCTGTTTCTTCATCCTTGCGGTCGCTGTGCTGTCATTGTTGATTTCGAATCTGCTGTTTAAGAGCAGGAAAACGCAATTCCACGGGGGTGGGACCCACAAACTGTACCCGAAGCGATCTCCAGCGACCCCAAACCCCCATAAACTTATTCCCCAAATGAACAGGAGCGGCCCTCCCCGCGCGGGGCCAACAGCAGAACTGGGCTTTTCCAAACTGACTCCCACAAAGAATGGGATGTTGATCAAAGGTTCAGTAATAAAACAAAGGTGTTAATTCAAAGCTTACATATATATTATTAAAACCCAACAGTAACAGCCATTGTTTAGAACTTAGATCAACGAAAATTTTTTTCAGGGGCATTTTTTGGGAATCACGGGTTCGTGATATTAACAAAAAGCAGAGCAACTTCTGCCGGTTTTATTGTTGTTTTCCGATTTCTTACAGATAACGTGTGTCCTCGTTGCTGCTCTTGGAACTGTGGGCCTCCCACTCTGGACTCTGCACGATTCCTCACAGACCAGGAAAAAGGAAAGCCAGGTTTCCCCCGACCCGCACCCGGGGCCAGGGGGCCGAGGGGTATTCCCAGGCAGCGCCCTGCCACACAGTGCAGTACTGAGATCCCCGGGGCGGGGTGGGCAGAGGCCTGGGGGAGAAGGGACTTCCACAAAACGCCCCCAGACCCTCACTGAGTATCAGGTAGGACGCTTCCCGCTGGCCTGAGGCCGACAGCTGGTAAGGGATTTGCAGGAAGGGCCTAGACACAACTGCACAGAGTCCAAGTGGGTCCCCGGTGGGAACCTTCTCCCCGGGGACACCCCAGTCCCACGTAGCCTGGCCTCCCAGTGAAGCCTCCCAGTCTTCGCCGCCCTCAGAACTCCCCTACCCTGCTCTTACCCACGAGGGACACCCTCAACCAGGAATTCACCCACGAAGCTGGCAACTGGCGAGTGACTGTCTCCACAGACAGGTGCCACCCCGGAGCGACTGGCCCTGCGAAGTGGGGGGATCTGGAAGTCTCTGAGCATGTAGGGTGGAAGGATGAGGTCATCAGGAAGCAGAGAAGGAGCAGGAAGGGGAAAGAAGGTCTGGTTTTCAGAACGACCGAGCCACCCCGCCTATAGCACCTCTGGCCACCATCCACCTGCTCACAGCCTCCGCGGCCAGGTGGTGGCTAGTCACTGGTCACCACCACCCGCCCTCTTCTCCCCTGATGCCCTCAGGGTGCAGCTGGCCTCCTTGTGACCTGTAAGCTCTGGAGTCTGCAGATGTGGATTCAGATCCTGCTTCTCTCAGCTGTTTGCCCTCAGGGGACGTGCTGGGCCCCCGGGGGCGGGGGGAGAGGGCACCTGGCAGCAGGGCGGGCAATCGGTCATCCCCTCCCCCTTTCCTCCTCCTGGCCCATTCTATCAGAACATCCAAAGGGCGGGGCACAGTGTCCCGAGCCCCCCACCCCGTAGAAACAGGAGCCTTTTGGTGACACGATGATCATTTTCAGCTGTTCCCGTGGGGTTCAAGGGCTTTAGGGCCCCACTCAAGGTGGCCGTGGGGCAGGCAGCCCCGTCCAGAGTCGGGCTGGAGTGGGAACGGTGGAGGAGAGGGGAAGGGTGCGCAGGGGAAACGAGCGCTGAGAGCGGCGGTTCCCACCCCGCCAGTATGCAAATCACTCGCCGCAGAGATAAACGATCCGGCAGGAAGGCCGGCAGGGCTCCCAGCGGGAGCCATTTGTCATTTCTATTCCCGAACGAGTGAGCAAACCCACAAGAGCGTCCCCCATCCCTCCCTCCCACCCAGGTAGCTGCACCGTCACAGGTGCCCAGAACAAAGAGAGGCATCTCCCTCACCTCCGCCTCCCCACATCCCGACAGGGGCTGGGGGCACCTCTCACAGCCTTGGACTTGGGTAGCCCAGCACCGTGCGTGGAAAAACGCTCCTCGGACGCCAGGGCAGAGAGCGCTTTGTCTCTTGGAAGGACAATGTGAAACCGCAAACCTCTTTCTTTTGGCAGTCAGCTCTCCACCTAATTGACAAGTGTGTGTCCTGTGCATGAGCTGCTAAGATTTTCCATGACGTCAGCAGAGCCCAGCATTATCTGGGGTTCACCTGGCAGGCCTGGCACCAAGTGGAGGAAGCGTGGGAGCAGGTCGTGTTCCAGCAACAACTGGTGTAAAGCTTGGACGCCCCCAGGCTCGTTCATGAACGGCTGACTGAAGGGGCAGACAGATCAATCGATCCTGGAGATTTTGAAATTGCCAGAAACCCAGTCCAAGTCACCCCACCCTTTCCTATTTGGGGCTCCTCGTCTTAAGAGCAAAGGCATGAGAAAGAACATCACATTGGACTCAGAATGCTATCTGGGAGCGACTGTCAGGCGTAGTGATTTAGGAAGCAAGAAAACAAAACGGGTTGTCACTACCAGGGATGCTGCTCCACCCAGGCCGACAGGCTTCCGGTGCTGGAGACGATCTCCGATCTCCCGCAGTGGTGATGAGCTGGGCTGCTGCATCCCACCCCTTCCCAGCACTCAGAGCCTGGTTCATGGTGAGGGGTCAATAAATATTTGCTGAATGAATTAATAAGCAACCAGAGAAAGCCCCTCAGAGGACCACATAACACAGACTAAACTCTGGAAAGGGCTAAAGCTCTTTGTCACAGTTAGGGATTGAACCCAAAACCTTTGTGGTTAAAGCATATGGCCCGAGGGACTTCCTTGGTGGCGCAGGGGTTAAGAATCCTGCTGCCAATTCAGGGGACATGAGTTCAAGCCCCGATCTGAGAAGATCTCACATGCCGCGGAGCAACTAAGCCCGTGCGCCACAACTACTGAAGCCTGCGTGCCCGTGCTCCACAACAAGAGAAGCCACCGCAATGAGAAGCCCTCGCACCGCAATGAAGAGTAGCCCCCGCTCGTCACAACTAGAGAAAGCCCGCGCAGCAACATAGACCCAACGCAGCCAAAAGTAAATAAATGAATTTTAAAAACAAAAAAATAAAGCATATGGCCACACTTTGGGCTTTTATTCACTTGTTCACTCACTCATACATTCATTCATTCATTAAGAAATATTTGTTAAGTGCCCACTGTGCTCAGCACTGGACAATGCTGATTCTCATTAGGTCATAAGCTGCCAAGAGCAGGAGCCTTAACAGTGATCCGTGGGCTCTCCACTGTCAATGACTAGTCATTGCCAGGAGTCCTCATGAGCCAATGCCCTGAAGCTCTGGGACAGCCCGGGATGTTGTTGGGTCCTGCTGACGTCATGGAAAATCTTAGCAGCTCACACACAGGACATGCCCTTGTCAATTAGCTGTGAGCTCACACGCCAAAAGAAAGATCTGAGGTTTCACATTGCCCTTCCAGGATACAACGAGTCTTCGCCAATAACCAGCATGACCCTGGCCACCTCTCCAGTGGAGCCCTTCTACTCCTGGTGGTAAGAAGCTGGGTGGGTTTGTCAGCTCTCATTTGAGGTCCCCATCAGAACACTCTGAGGTCAACTCGACCCACAGATCCCTTACCACCAAAATTTGGGAAAACTCCAGATTTGATCCACTTCAATTCAATGACACATTATATACCTAATACACACAAGGGACTCCATTAAAAGTTCCTGATGCTACAAGGATGACAAAAGACCTGGTCCCTTTTCTTCGGGGCCTGGTGATCTGGAGGTGAAGATAACACAAGTTCCAGTACCTGTAATACAAGGCTGTGAGTTGGTGCCGTAAAAGGAGTCTAGGTATAGTCGTTCACTGAGCACATCCTCTGCCCTGGCCCCTGCACTAATCATTCTGCAGGCAGCAGGCAGGTCTTCACTTACCTGTACCAGCGCCACAAGGCAGCCCTTGCTGCCTCTACTTTACAGGTGAGGATGTTGAAGCTCAAGAGGCCAAGCCACAGGCCTAAGGTCTTAAAGCTGGTGAGGCCCGTTGACCTTAACTGAACTTGGCTGCCTGGGAAATTTGATGGCTCCACTGACCCAAGTTTGGGACACAGCAGGGCAGGTGAGCCATTGTCTGCTGGGCAAGGAAAGGGTGTGTGCTGGTGAGATTTAAGCCTCAGGAGTGAGGTCCAGGCTATCCCGGAAAGCTGGGCAGCCCCAGGAGTGGCCGACCGTCTCGGGGACAGTTGAGGAATCAGGGAGGGAGGACAAAGGAGGAGGGGAGCCGTTCTTAGGGACAGAGTTCCCGCTGTGCTGTGGCCAAAGTGGAGAATGGTGGGGGGGGAGCAGGGAGGAAAGCAGTGAGAGGTCAGCGAGTTGGCATAGTCGTCAAACAAGGGCGGTGAGCTCGCAGAGACGGTCACGGCACCGCCACGACAGAAAGCAGGGTCAGCAGATGATGGTGATGGTGGAATGACTTCTTCAGCGGAAGAAGGGCTAGGACCTGGGGCGGTTGTTAGTCTGCAAGCATCCACGGGAGGGCGCCGTCCGGGTATCCCTTCCCAGCGGGAGGCGGGTATGGAGTGGGACAGAAGTGCAGGCAGTCCTGGAGGGAGGCAGGGAGATCCAGGTTTCTGTGAATTCAAGGGAGAGGTTCGATGGCACCTTCCAGGAAAAGCTCAAGGATGTGGCAGGAAGCCCTCAGCTCAGAAGGAAAGGGGCTCAGAAGGGGCTGGCAGGAGGCTGGGATGGGGAGGTGGAGGAGGACCAAGGTGAAAGGGGGCAAAGGGAGTTCAAAACAAATCAAAACAAGACAACCCCATCTGTCCCCAGCATCACGCCCTGTGTGCAGGCCGGGTGTGCCACTGCTGCGTGCCCCCATCGTGCAGTGGCCACGTGCCCCCGCTCTCTGCCAGCACCAGTCTAGTCGCCGCTACGACAGTGAGCAGACAGCCACGGTCACCGCCCTCTTGCAGGAAATAAACATGATGCTTTGGTAGCAGCCATGAAGAAGAATAAGCAGGGTGTGGGGAACGCAGCGGGGGTAGGGAGTAGGGTGGGGTAGAAATTTGCATTCAAGGAACTGCAGAAAGGTCTTCTTTCTCCTCAAAGGAGTCTGTTTTCTTGAGTCTCCTTCCACCTCTCCAGGGGGCGCAGGCTGGCAGACACACCCCCTCCTCTAGCGGGTTTTGAATGTGCTGAGGCTGGTGGGCTGCCGCTAAAGGAAGTCTGGTGGGGTCGCCTCCTCCCTCCCCCACCCCCCAGCCGAGCAGTCTGACCCCTGGAGTTTTATCTGAGCCTGGTCCCAGCGGGTGGCAGCGAGGCCCAGCAGGGCAAGCTGAATCCCACTGAGAACTCATTCTCTGATCCTGCCTCCCTTAGCCCTGGGAAAAAGCACCTCCCCAAGCAAAGCTCATTCTCAGCTCCAAGTTTAAAGAGGTACAGAGACGGGACCATTCTCTCTCAAGCATCCTGACCTACAAGGAGGCTGGGTATGGCTGGAGGAGAGCCAGGCAGGGCCTGAATATAGGCGCCTCTCCAGTAAGATGCTGCCTGCACTATGCTCCCATCTGGGCTTGGGCAGGGCTCAGAACGGGTAGGTAACCTGCTCAAGCCCCGCCCTCTCCTATGTCCCTCCTCCCCCGCCTGCCTCCCTGCTGCCCAGGGCCCCCCGACCAGCCCTGGCTCCCTCCTTCTGGGCCCCATGCCTCACTCTGTTCTCTGGGCCTCCTGAAGTCTCTTCTTGCACATCTGATGCTGTGGCCCGGCTTAGTGGAGATGATAATTACTGTGTTAGCCCAGTGGCCTGAAGAAAGATTGGAGTGGGGGGTGAACAGAGAAGAGGGGGAGAGGAAGGTTCTTTATTAAATGCAGATGTTTTTAAATCACTGTAATTAACTGGAATGGATACCACGAATCACAGGCATAAAAGCTAAATGGGCTTTTGTTTTAACTGTTTGTCATATATTTAAAAGGTCATTGGAGAATATAACACACAGAGATGTTCTTCCTGTTTGCTTTTGCCTGGCAAAGGCTTCCTCTGGGCACGTGTGTGGTCACACACACACACACACACACACTCAATGGGCCCGGCCTGAACAGGTCTTAACTGGAGGGGGAATAGGGCTTCATTAATGCAGCCATGGAAGCTTCCTCAGAGGCCATGCCTCACGGCTGGTGGACATGCACAGAGGCCCTGGCCGAGCTGTTGGCCTCTGACCACCACAGCCCAGGGGCGTATCCATGGAGACTTGCTGCTCCAAATCCTTCCTGTCCCAGGAAAAAGTCGGGAGACAGATATTCCCCCTTTGGGGTCAGACTCCCCCTTTCTCCCTGGGATGCTGGGCCTCTTTGCCACCTGGACAAACGCCTTCCCCGTTTCCGGGCTCGGGAAGGAGGGAGGGTCAGGCTGTGACTAGGCTGGCAGAGGTGCCTTGAGAGCCTTCGAAAGGTCCCCCTGGCCAAGCACCTCTTCCTGCCACCCCCTGGGTCTGCACCCAAAACACTGGGGGAAGCAGGGCCTGCAGCTTGCATGGCTCCTGGGAGCAAGCAAATAGGACAGGCAGACGCGTCTGCAGCAGCAGGGTTGAGGGGTCTCCCAGTATCTCTGGGCCAACATGAACTGCCCTCCCAGAACTGCCCCCACGGGGCTGAACCACCGTCAACCGCATCCCTTTTCAGGAGAACCCACCCCTTCTACGCCACACAGCCAACAGCTCTGAGGCTGGATGAAGCTGCGGCTCTGGGGCCCGACAGCTGGGTGCCCACCTCCAAGCAGGCTGCCAGAGCCCTCACCCCCTGCATGCCCATCCTGCCTACCCACGTCCCACTAGCACAGCTAAGTTTTCCCCTTGCTCTGCCTGTCCTCCATCTCCAGCCCCCTCACCTGAGCAGAGCCCGTAAAGCAGGAAGGAGCCGGGAGGGGAACGGGTGAAGTTCCCCAGGTTGTGGGGGGAGGCTGATGGTGGAGATGTTCCCGGAATGTGCTGTTGGAACCAGAAACACTTCCCATGGAACCCGCGTCAGGGCACTGGGATGGCCAGTGTGGCATTTAAGGTTGCAAGGTAAAGAGCTACACCCTGAGTCCAGCTGGGACCTCAGGCCCCTGAGAACCAGGCCCAGAGGTACCTCCAGGACAAACATCCACAGGGAATCTCATCCTCCAGGGCAGGCTTGTCCTTTTAGTGTGGTCGGCGGAGCCGCCCAGGTTTCCAGTTTCCAAGTCAACTCCCACTTCTTGGGCAACACCTTTCTGCCTGGGCTCTCTGGGCCAGTGGCTTTCCAACTTTCTTGGCCAAGACCCACAATAAGAGACAGATGACACCATGTGACCCAATCCAGAAACGCCCATGCAGACAAGTGTATAAATAACCAAGACAAATGCATCACAAAGGTCTCGCCCTCACAGGGGGCACACACACTAAGATGTTCTCTTCTATTCAGTTTTTCTTTTTTTCTTTTTTTTTTTTTTGCGGTATGTGGGCCTCTCACTGTTGTGGCCTCCCCCGTTGCAGAGCACAGGCTCCGGACGCGCAGGCTCCGGACGCACAGGCTCAGCGGCCATGGCTCACGGGCCCAGCCGCTCCGCGGCATATGGGATCCTCCCAGACCGGGGCACGAACCCGTATCCCCTGCATCGGCAGGCGGACTCTCAACCACTTGCGCCACCAGGGAGGCCCAGTTTTTCTATTTTTAACATTATTTTTTCTATTTTATTCTATTTGTATTTTTCACAACCTGGATTTCACCCCTAAGTGGGTCTCCACTTGAAGACCACTGCTCTAGGCCACCTTCACATTCTCAGTGAACCAAGGTTCCGCGAGCTCTCTGGCAACAGGCAGTGTCGCTGCGTGCACAAATCTCCCAGGTTTTTCTCTTCCTTTCTCATAACCCAGAACAAACATCCAGAAGAGTGTTCTTACCTGAGCTTGGGAGCTTTGATATGTCACATCATCCTTTCTTTTGTCCTTCCCTCATGGTTGCCTTTTTTTTTCTTTTCTTTTTTTTTTTTTTGCATCACCAGGCTCCCTCTGTTGATTCCCTTTCTCATGATTTCCTCCCAGTTTTCCAAACTTGGAAAGCTTCTTCAATGTTCGGAGAACATTACTTGGGTCTCCATGACCTTGAGAGAGGATGGCCAAGAAACCCAGCTTATTTCCATTTAAAGCATGTCTGGCCAGCAAGGAAATCTCCCAAATTATGTAGAGTTTCACAGGAAGGAGAGGAGCTGAATGTTTATCGAGCAGCTGCTATGTGTTCAAAGCTCTCCGAAGCTCTCTGTGGAGTTCTAAAGGCATCATCCCATTCACTGCTCTCAAGAATCTTTGAAACAGGATCTTATTACCACTATTCCAGCAGGAGACTCAGAGAAGGGAAGTCAGTTACCCAAGGCCAGGGGGTGGAGGGATTTGGGGTGGGGTGGGAGTGGCAAGAAGCGCACCCCATAGGTGCAGATAGGCCAGAGGATAGCAAAGCTCTGTTCTTTTCTGCTGGGGAGGTTGCTTTCCCAAGAGGAGGTGAGCAACGCAGAACAGGCAAACAAGAATCGTTTCACTGCAGGAATGTGGACCAGTCTTTTCTACACACCCTGTGTAAATTTCCAAGCTGAAACCTTGGAGAAAGGATGGAGGAGGGAGAGGAAAGAAATGGTGAGAAAAAGAGTGAGGCAGAAACAGACAAAAATAGAGACAGTGAAAACTAATCACGCCTTTTAAGACCACATTTTCTCCATTTGCAAATAAGCATGTTTTTCACTTTCTAGTGTTCTCAAAATGGAGGTACATCTTATGATCAGTGTCAAGAGAAACTTGTTGGCTAACGGTGCATTTTATAATCACGGTGAACTGGAATGGGGTGGGGGGGTTGTGGAAATATGGTTCCAGTTTGTTTCTGAGGTCACAAGGTGAACAACACCTGGGGCAGCCTAAACTTCCTAGAGCAGCTCAAAGATACACAGGGGCTTTTCTGGTTTGTTATCGGCCAGGCGCTATGTAATGTGACCATCACATTAATTTATGGGGAAGAAAATTGGGGTGCCACAATTATATTTTTATCTGCACAATCTTATGTATCTATTTTCAAAATGTATGTTCTCAGCAGTTTGGAAGGCTTTTTTTTTTCTTTTTCTTTTTTGGTTTGGTTTTTGTTTTGTTTTGTTTGCGGCAGCAATTAACCTAATAAACCACATTTTCATTACTCTGGTAGATTAACTACTTCAGAGAATATCAGATAAACATGGTGCTTTGCATTCAAGCACCTTCAGAAGCCCTGCTGAACAATGGGCTGGTTTTAACGGTGCAATCCTGGTAATTAGAGAGAAGAGGCCCCTCAGGTAACTGCTGAGAAAGGTCCCTTAATTTGACCCTGTTTCACAGGGTCCAATTTTCAATAAAATGAGGCACTTCAGCACTGTCCCCTAGGAAATCGCCTCGCAGCCTGTAATCCCTAGACTTTCCTGGGGTTATTCAGTCTAAAGTCCTCCTTTCTGATCTGTCTTCATCAAACCAGCCGTCCCTTTCTGCTCAGTATTTACCCGGGGATGTTTCCAGATCCGCCCCCATGCCCTATGGCAACATCAGTCAAGGGCAGCAGGGGTTTCTTCCTTCTCCGGTTGGCACCTTGCTTCTTACCAACATTTTTGATGATCTGCTTGAACTTGCTTCTCCTTCCGACTGTCAGCGGAAACCCAAAGCAGGATTGAATGGTTTATTCATTATTTACTTATTTATTCATTGAATAGCATTTCTATTGCAAATACATTTTTGCCAGAAGCAGAAAGAAAAATATACTCCAGCTCCTCACCCCCAAACTCCTCTCCCCTCCCCGACTCTGACATGCAGCATATCTCGTGAATCCAAAACCACCCCTATTTACTGCAAAATTTCTTCCCCAGGCGCTTTATTGCCAGGTTGGTTTTCTATCCCTAATGTTCCCTCCTTGAAGCTTGATCTGGCAGTCCAGGACCAGACAACAGTAAAATGCAACCTCCCTTCAGGCAGAATTCCCTTCTGTCGGAGCATAAATTTTTCCACTCTAGGACCCTGGAGATGTGACGCTCCTGGAGGCCCCCATGCAGAGCTTGGGGCTTCAGAGCTTGCTGGCTTGTGCACGCGCCTGCGTTTCTCATCCAGGCCTCTGAGTCACTGGGTCTGGGAACCAAGGAGCACATCAGGGATTCAAGCCCTGCCCTGTGAAGTCAAGCCCCCATGCCTGTGCTGCTCCTTGCTTCACACCGTGCGCTCTAGGGACTCCAAGATGCTAACAGCTCCCCAGCTTTAAGTCAGGTGATTCATGAAAACTTAGCTCAGGTGTATCTGTTCCTCCAGGGAGCCGCCAAGAGCCCAGGCTCATCTGAAGTCATCTATCTGTGTCCTCAGCAGGACAGAAGGCTCTTCAAAGAGAATGTATAGGAAAGCGGTCTTCTAGCTGCAAATTTCAGAAAGCCAACCCAATGGGATTAAGCACAAGAAAATGTTTTGGCCCCCAAGGCTGAAGGCAGGCCTGGCTTTAGATGTGCTTCATCCTAGAGCTCGGACAATGCTATCAGGACTTGTCACTGCGCATCTCTGCACTTAACTCCCTTGGCTTGATTCCCAGACGGATTCTCCTCTCATATGCTCTCAGGTTCACATCCAGCAGGGAAGACTCTGGTTTCCCAGTAATTCAAATAAAAAGAATGGAATAGCCTTGTTGGGCTTGATGGGCTTTACTTGATCAGAGATCCATCTCGCTACCAGTGCAATGATGGGGAGGATGAGATGTGTGGTTAGAATCCGTGAGTTCACTGGAACCATATAATAATAATAATAATAATAACTACTCATTGTGAGTCATTAAAAGTAGGGGGTAGGTCCTTAAATTAAAACTGGGCTGACTATTATCACTACAGGGAAAGCAGAGCTTAACCTCAAAACCAGCAATGCCTACTGCTGCTGGCAGGGACCGCCCTGATCCATACTTGCCCAAAATAGAACATTTTGAGAATATAAGAAATTATCAAAAGTAAACAAGTCATCAATAATCTCATCATCTGGGGCTTTCCTGGTGGCGCAGTGGTTAAGAATCCACCTGCCAATGCAGGGGACACCAGTTCGAGCCCTGGTCCGGGAAGATCCCACATGCCGTGGAGCAGCTAAGCCCGTGTACCACAACTACTGAGCCTACGCTCTAGAGCCCGCAAGCCACAACTACTGAAGCCCGCGCGCCTAGAGCCCATGCTCCACAACAAGAGAAGCCACCACAATGAGAAGCCCGCGCACCGCAATGAAGAGTAGCCCCTGTTCGCCGCAACTAGAGAAAGCCCACGCACAACAATGAAGACCCAATACGGCCAAAAATAAAATTAATTAGTTAATTAAAAAAATAATAATAATCTTATCATCCAAAGACAAAATTATTAGCATTTCAGAGTGCTTTTCCTTTCAGTTTTTTCCCTGTATGCAGACATTTTTATGTAGCTGTGATCATATTATCTATATATTTGATGTCTTACGTTTTTTCACTTAACACTTCACTTTTCTCACTCAACCTACAGCTTTTGCATAAATGATAACTGAGATGAGGTATATTGATCTATTTAATCATTTTATAACCGGTTGTTTTTAAAATATATGCTATTACAAAAATACAACCTGAAGCATTTTGAAATTTCAAATTGGGCATAAGAGGTCATTCTTTTAAAAGTGGGTGATCATCTGACCTCAGGAACCCATGCTGGGGAGCCTAGATTTTTTTTTTTTTTTTTTTTTTTTTTTTTTTTTGGCGGTATGTGGGCCTCTCACTGCTGTGGCCTCTCCCGTTGCGGAGCACAGGCTCCGGACACGCAGGCTCAACGGCCATGGCTCACGGGCCAAGCCGCTCCGCGGCACGTGGGATCCTCCCAGACCGGGGCACGAACCCGTGTCCCCTGCATTGGCAGGCGGACTCTCAACCACTGCGCCACCAGGGAAGCCCAGAGCCTAGATTTTGTAAGACTCTCTCAGTCTACCTTCTCCAGATTCTCCTTAGAACTGTGCTGAGGAGAGTACATTTTGCTTGGTATTTCAAATACTCCCAGCCTCATCCAGGGAACCATACTGGGCTCTCTGGTGATAAATTCATCACAGGGACATGGCTGCCCTCCTAAAATTCTCTTCAGGGAACAATTTTCCAAGGTCTAACATGGTGCCTAATTGACAACTTTCTTTAATGGGCTGGGATGATAACTCTTTCTTATTTAAGCCACAAATGATGATTAATGGAGTTCCAACAGGACAGTATCTTCACTTTATTCTCACCTTCATTATTTTAATCTCTCTCTGAATGATTGTCTAATGGATCTGTATTGCTATGAAAGTCCATGAATGGTGGGTAGGTGCCTATAAATCCCTCAAAATCACAAGAGGTCCCTCCACTTGATTAAGGAGGCTACGGAGAGACTCCGTGAAGTCTGTCCAACCCTGGGATGCAGGAGGGTGAGCACAACTGGAAGAAATGGGCCATAGGCCCAACTATAAAGCGACCGGGTGCCCACTGCATCACCAGAATAGCTCCAAGAGTCAAATTACATTTATTCCTTGTGGGAAGGGATGAGAAGCAAAGGTTGAAATGGCAAGTTGGAGACTGTCAGGATACCAAGGGTTGTGAAGAGTTAATAATGAAGTTGTCGATGGATCCATTCAATCATTTAGCATTTTATTGAGCCCACTGGTCTGTGCCAGGCACTGTGCCCAGGCGCTGGGAAATCAAGATTAACTGGAACAGCCCCAGCCCTCCAGAATCTCACAACCTCCATGAGGGAGGAAAAATCTACAATCCAACAATGAACATCTTGAGCAAAGTACTCTTAATGTGACATAAGCCAGCAGGGCCCTGCACATACAAGGACCTCACCCTTGGCTTAATCCTCTGCTGGTGGGCATCAACTACCCTTCAAATTCATTCATTCTGCAAAGATTTATTGAGGGCCTATTGAGGGCCTCAGTGTCCTCTGGGCACTGAGAACAAAACAGACACAAATCCAGGACAGGCCACAGCAAATAACTATGTAAAACACACAGGAGGTCAGTTGGGGGTAGGTGCCAGGGAGGAGAGCAAGGGTGAGGCCAAGGTGAGGGCAATCCTAGTCGGTGGTCCATGCAAATACTGAGTGCCCACCTACCACCTCGGGCACCAGGGTTGTAGGGATGGTTAATTTTACATGTCAACTTGGCTTGGTTAGACTAAGATACCCCATTGGTTTGGTCAAACGCCAGTCTAGATGTTGCTGTGAAGGTATTTTTCAGATTTTTAAGATGTGATTAACCTTTATACCAGTAGGCTTTGAGTAAAGCAGATTACCCTCATCCAATCAGTTGAAGGACTTCAGAGAAAACAGATGCAGGCTCCCAGGAGGGAGAAGAAATTTTGCCTCCAGACTGCTCTCGGACTGGAGGTGGCAACATCATCCTCCCCTGGCTCTCCAGCCTGCTGGTCTGCCGCAAATTTCAAACTTCCCAGTGTCCCCCGCTCCAGTCACCTGAGCCAGTTTGTTACCACACCAAGCCTGGGTCCGCTTGCCCGTGCACAGTAAAGCCAATCTACCGACACTGGGTTGTAGTGAAGGAAAATGCAGCGTTTAGTGTTAGGTGCCGAGCAAGGAGTCCAGGGCAGCTAGTGCTTAAAAGACCCAAACTCCCCCAAACGCCTCCAGGGAAAGGTTTTGGGTTTTTCTTTTTAATAAATTTATTTATTTATTTATTTTTGGCTGCATTGGGTCTTCGTTGCTGCGCGCGGGCTTTCTCTAGTCGAGGCAAGCGGGGGTTACTCTTCCTTGTGGTGCACGGGCTTCTCATTGTGGTGGCCTCTCTCGTTGCAGAGCATGGGCTCTAGGTGCACGGGCTTCAGTAGTCGTGGCATGTGGGCTCAGTAGTTGTGGCGCACGGGCTTAGCTGCTCTGCGGCATGTGAGATCTTCCCAGGCCAGGGCTCGAACCCGTGTCCCCTGCATTGGCAGGCAGATTCTTAACCACTGTGCCACCAGGGAAGCCCCCCGCGTAAAGGTTTTTAAAGACAGAGTGAGGGTGAGGGAGAGGGGTTGTGGGGTGCGTGATAGTTCGTGGACATTCTTCCGATTGGTTGGTGGTGAGGTAATCGGGAGTCAACATCATCAACTTTCTGGTTCCAACGGGTCTGGGGTCTACATGCTTGTGTGCAGCACACAGCTAACTTCTTCCACCTGGGAGAGGTTTCAGTAACTGCAAAACAGCTCAAAGGACATGGCTACCAATACTATCTATAGCCCTTGAGGAGGAACTAAAGGGCCTTGACTTTGTTTAATGGCTAAACTATTATTATTTTGTCTTACTTGACTGTTTTCCTTTCTCTCTGCATTTTCTCACTTCTCTGATTAAGTTTATTCTTTGACTAAAGTTTACTCCAGACAAAAGGCAGGTGGAGGACCTGGCGGGGGCGGTGGGGGGGGGAGTTCTGTTCTCGGAAGACCCCATGGGGTCCTGCTCGGTTACAAATTCCTTAAAATAAAGCTCTCTCTCTCCCTCTCTCCCTCTCTCCCTCTCTCCCTCTCCCTCTCCCTCCCTCCCTCTCTCTCTCTCTCTCTCTCTCTCTCTCTCTCCCTATCTCCCTTTCTCCTCGTGGTTCTCTTTCTCTGCAGAACCCTGACTAATAGGGCAGCACACGAGGCACAGCTGCGGGCTCTGCCATCCTTCCTGCTCCCAACCTCACCAACTGCCAGAGTCAGGATGCAAAGGGTGGGCGGGGCAGGTGCGGGGAGGTGGAGGCTGCTGAGCCCGGGGTTGCATCTGAAGACTCCCACCTCAAAGTTTCTACTACAAACAGCTGTAGGAGCTGCCGCTAGCTGTGCCAATGGCCTGGCCACAAGTGCCTTCTATTTCCTCTTTCAAGGCCTCCGTGGGATGAAAAACACACCTACCACATCTCACAAGTCCTCTGGGCCGTTTGTGGGGCAGACGCTCACTCTCTCTCTGACGGCTGCCGTATTTGGCTTGAGTTGGACCCAGGGTGGAGGTACGCTGTGGCAGGCACTGTGGCAGGTAAGGCCCTTCCATCACATCCAGTATAACCTTGCCAGCTGCCCATCACTGCATGTTTGGC
Source organism: Mesoplodon densirostris (assembly GCF_025265405.1). Lineage (NCBI taxonomy): Eukaryota > Metazoa > Chordata > Mammalia > Artiodactyla > Ziphiidae > Mesoplodon > Mesoplodon densirostris. The sequence continues at coordinate 17,124,845 of NC_082678.1, read as the reverse complement.
TTCCCCCACCCAGCAGGCCCCAAAGAGCTTGCTGCTGCAGCCATCTGGACGATGTAGAACAAGGTTTTTCAGTGAAAAGTACAGGATCCTCCAAAGAAATTTTTGCTGGAATGTCAGGCTCTGCTCCCTTTCTTTTTTTTTTTTTTTTTTTTCCTTTTTGCACATTGAAACGCGTGTCATTGCCCCAGAACGCTGCTGTCTTCTGGGAACAAACACAGAGGCCCATTGTTTACACTGCCAATTAGGAGCCATGAGTGACCCCAACACACAAAGGCCCGGCTGTGCCCGGGCAGCTGAGGGAAGTGTGTTGAATCTTTTGACACGGGTCTCTGGATGGAGGAGCCTGGGCTAGTCATTGATGGGGTGCTGGGGAGTCGTTTTCTCCTGTTCGGCCAAGCTGGCAGTGTGGTGGGAGTGGCGGGGTGCAGGGCTCCATACAGGTCCCTGGGGCATCACTCTGCTGACAAGCACAGCATCCAGTGGGCTTTCCAAGGGCGCGTCTTCCCCTGGGGCAGCCGCTGTCCCTGAGGTCAAATAGCAGCTCCTCCATGCAGAGCTGGGGAAGGAAGCTGGATTGTGAAGAGGCAGCAGGTAAACTGAGGCTGCCAAAGGCTTCACCTGCTTTAACAATGAAGACTCACGGAAATAAGATTTTCCCAGATAAATGCAGCAGCTACTAAAATCTGTTCTTCAGGGGTAAGTTTCCATCTTTAAACAGGTGGAAGAAAGCAATGGAGATGCTTTTCCTGAAACATATTTGTAGCAAAACAGCGCTGACCCCTACAAATGCATCCTTACATCATCATTGGTGGCAGTACCACTAAATGGTATTAAGAGCCCCCGGGTCCAATCAGAGATGAGGACTTAGATCTAAGACCCTTCTGTATCTAGCAGGAGATTCGTAATGTAAATTATAGCAAATTCATTTGATAAAACAGTATGAATGCCATTAAGATGGTTTTTATAGATTTTATTGTAATAACATGAAAAAATTATAATGTGGAAAAGTTTTTTACTCCTAGACTAAACATGTTTCTCTTTTCCCCAGAGAGTAATTCCAAAACAATTCGTAGAGCATGAACATGTCTCTGGTTTTTTAAATTATGCTAAGATATGAGTCTGGAAGGAAACACTTTCAAATGTTCGCATAGGCTTCTTTGAGGATTGAGACAATGGGATATTTTTCTTCTTTCCGTCTTTCCATCTTTTCTGCATTTTTTCATAAAGAGCCTTATTATTTTATAGTTGGGAAGAATAAAATAAACAAACAGGCAGTTGCTAGGATGAGAAAATAGGGTGGGAACTTCATTATCTAGCTTCTCCGTTGTTCCAGGATCACATTAAACCCGTGGTCTGAAAACTGGCAGTTGGGAACCTTGCCCAGGCTACACAAGATGAATACCCAGGACCTCTTGGCTGACTCCAAATCACATCAGACGCCGAATTTAGAGGTTCAGCAACCTCTGAATTTCACCAAGTTGGGGTTTTACCCCCACTTCTGGCTCTACACACACACACACACACACCCCAGAATCTACACATTTTGGTTTGTGGGGTTCACCATGGGTGGCACTCTTGCAAGAAACCGGTTTGCAGTAACTGACACAGTCTTTCTGCAAGAAAGTAGACTCTGCAGACGCTGGAGTCCCAATTCTGTTCTTCTCCAAGGGTCCCTGACCCTTGAAGCCTAGCTGAAAATGAGACAGATTTCAGTGATAATTCCCAGAGTCATGGTTTCCAACACAAAGGCTGCGTTCCAGAGGCGACTTTGAGAGTCAACACAGGGCACCTCCCCAAGCTTCCTGCCCTGGTCTAAGAGCAGGATGGGTCCCCAGGAGGAGGGGAGCACCCTCACGGCCCGGGAGATGGGCACGCACGGTGACAGGCTCCAGGTAAACCTGCCCTCATTCCCACTGCGTCAACTAATTGAAACCTGTGGTTTGGGCAGCTGCAACAGCTTGAGACATTCTCTCTCGCCTCACTCCTCTGATTATTTATCCTGTTTATTTTAACAAGAACTGCAGCTGAGTGTCTGAGGTCAGAATGGTTTCCATTACCTGGACGCCAGGGGGAATCTGATTCTGTACCCCAAACTGGCTTCCCCACCTTTACACACAGGGAACCCTGAGCCTAGAATGCCGCGCCCTCCCTTGTTTTCCTGATACTCACTGACTCTGTCCCTAGTGTCATCTCTGGATGACGCATTCCCTGCCACCCACAGGCAAGGGGAAACCAGTAACGCCTGGTACAGAAAACCATTCATTCATACGACAGATATTTATTGAGCACTCTTCATGCGTCACACACTGGGGATACAGCCGGGAACCAGTTGATGTGGGTTGTAGAAATGGGTGGATACTTAATAAATGGCCAAGAGGAAGCCAGTGGGAAGCCAGCTCCACTGTCAGAGCAGAGCAGACATCCAAGCTTACCACCACACCACTGAGATGAAGTGAGGCAACAGCTTGCTTGAAATAGGGTTGAGACTCCCTTGGGCTGACTTTACAACAGACTGAATGTGGCTGGTGATTTGTTTACTCAAAATTTTTTTTTTATTTTTGGCGGTACGCGGGCCTCTCACTGCTGTGGCCCCTCCCGCTGCAGAGCACAGGCTCAGCGGCCGTGGCTCACGGGACCAGCCGCTCTGCGGCATGCGGGATCCTCCCAGACCGGGGCACGAACCCATGTCCCCTGCATCGGCAGGCGGACTCTCAACCACTGCACCACCAGGGAAGCCCCCACTCAAATATTATTAAAGATGAATTACCATCTGAATGTTAACCCACCCTCCTGGGACCCTACTATTCCTGCTCCTGGCAGCACCATTCTACCAATCGCCCAGCTCATCATCTGAGTCACTTTGACTCCCCCCGCACCCCAGTCTCCTGCTTTCCAATTAGTGGCCAAAGTTTTGGGAATTGCCTCCAATTCTTTCATCATGGCCACCACCCTACTTATCTCTACATTATCAACGGTTGTCTTTCCTTCCTTCCACAAACACTTATTAAACACCTGCAGTGAGCCACGCACTGTGTTAGTGCTGGGACAGAGCAGTGAGCAAAGGAGCAAGCGCTATCTGCTATCGTGGAAAGTGCCGTCTAGCGGGGGAGACGAGCATTAACCAGGGCCCGTAGAGCACATGAGTGGATGAATGAATGAATAAATGACCGATTGCTCGGACTGTCATGGTTCCCACTCTGAGCCATCCGACAACCGTCCTGCCTGGATAACCAGCCCCTTGTATAGCTTTGCTCACGTTCCCTGCCTCAAACTCTCAATGGCTCCTGAACACACACTTGTCAAGTTCAAATTCCCTAGCCTGGTGGCTCTCCACGGTCTGGTTTCAACCTACCTTTCTAGCTTTGTTTCCTTCTAACCCTCTAAGATAACCTGTGTACTACTCAAACTATTGCTGTTTGTTTTGCCTGCCTAGAAAACTCACCTCCAATTCTGCTGTTGAAATCTTATCCATCTGAAGGAGGAGAAATGTGTAGGATGCTGGAATTGGTGTAGAAGAACCAAATCCTCATCTTCTGAAGTAGGAAGTCACAATGTTAAAGTAGAAAAATCAAGAAGGAAGTGTATTAGCATACTTTTTAAGAACAATGAAGGTAAACAGCAGAAGAAACAGCTAGAGGACTTGCAGATGTTTGCTTCTGGGGGTAGAAATTCAGAGGGAAGAAGGATGGTCATGAGATTGGGAGTTTGTTTTAAGACCAGGAGTATGTAACTGCCTTTTTTCTTTTTTTTTTTCTGCTTTTGGCCGTGCCCTGTGGCATGTGGGATCTTAGTCCCCCGACCAGGGATTGAACCCGTGCCTTCTGCATTGGAAGCACAGAGTCTTAACCACTGGACTGCCAGGGAAGTCCCTATAATTGTCTTTTTAAACTATATACATGGATTAGAGTTTTTAAATTGTTTTTAATGCTTACAATGTAGCAAGATAAAAATTTTTAAACATTAAGTGAGGTAATGTGTATAAAGTGCATATTGTAATGCCTGACATGCAATAAGCAAAGAAGAAAGGGTTATCACTACGTATTTTTGTCTTTTCTATGAATCTCACCATGAAGCAGAGGCAGGAATGAGGAGGCCATGCCTCTTCACATTATGTCATGTGACAATCCCTGCAACAGCTTCCGAGCTACTTTCTTGTCCTTCAGTGATTCTCTCCCTCTTACTTCATCACCTTACTGACCAATGGCATATTCATCTTCCCAAGAGTACTTTTCTCCTGAAATCCCTATTGAAAGACTTTACAAAGGTTTTCTAATATGGGTTAGGGTAGCAGTAGCTGCTGGAACTAACAAACCCTGAAGTCTCAAGGGCTACATCTAATACATGGTTTCAATATGTGAGCCTGAAGAGTCTGGGGTTTGAAATTTGTTTCCATAACAAAGATACAGGAGTATATTTTCCTATTAGGTTTATTTGTTTGTTTATTTATTTATTATTTTTGGCTGCACTGTGTGGCTTCTGGGATCTTAGCTCCCTGACCAGGGATCGAACCCGTGCCCCTTGCAGGGGAAGCTCAGAGCCCTAACCACTGGACGGCCAGCGAAGTCCCCCATTAGGTTTAATACACCACAGACAACAAATTAAAATGTCATACTATTAATATAGAGTAAAACAATAATTTGTATTCAAATACCTATTGAGTTCCAAAAGATTTAGAAACAGAATTTCAGACCCAGGAGGAATCTTAGGCCACTTCAACTTCATCAAAAAAAAAAAAAAAAAAAGGTGGTAATTCCCTCCACTTTTTGCAAACCATGCTCCCCATTTCTCACATGCATGTGCGTGCACACATACACATGCCTCTGCAGCTATCTCCCCTGTCTCCCTCTGGTCTCAGTAAGACAAGTGACCCCCTCCCCACCCCCTATCCCCACCCCCTCACCCCTGCATCTACTCCTTACTCAACCCCTTTCAAACAAACAGACAGGGCTTCCCTGGTGGCGCAGTGGTTGAGAGTCCGCCTGCCGATGCAGGAGACATGGGTTCGTGCTCCGGTCCAGGAAGATCCCACATGCCGCGGAGCAGCTGGGCCCGTGAGCCATGGCCGCTGAGCCTGCGCGTCCAGAGCCTGTGCTCCGCAATGGGAGAGGCCACAGCAGTGAGAAGCCCGCGTACCCCCCCCCCCAAAAAAAAACCTTCCTCTTTGCTGTGTTCCCTTTACTGACTATTTCCTCTCTGCATATTAAACTGCTCACCTCTCCCTCTTTAAAAGAGTAAAACCAAACAAACCAATCAAAAAAAACTATCTCTTAGCCTCAAATTCCTCTCTAGTCATATTCCCTCCTTTCCCTTGTCTGCCAAACTACTCTGTGTAACAAAGTACCACGTACCAGGTGGCTTAAACAGAAATTTACTGTCTCACAGCCCTGGAGGCCAGAAGTCCAAGAACAAGGTGTTGGCAGGGCCAGTTCCTTCTGAGGCTGTGGGGAGAACCTCTTCCACACCTCTCTCCTGGCATCTTTGGCTTTCCTTGGCTTGTAGGCACATCACCCCTATCTCTGCCTTCATCTTCACATGGTGTTCGCCCTGTGTGCATGTCTGTGTCCAGATTTCCCCTTTTTACAGGGACACCAGCCATATTGCATTAGGGCTCACCCCAAAGACCTCACCTTAACTTGACTCTATGTGCAAAGACCCTATTCCTCACATGCTGAGGCACTGGGGGTTAGGACTCCAGCAAATCCTTTTGGGGGATCACACTTCAACCATGTGCTCACCCTTCCAGCTCCCTCTGCAGCCTGCTGCCCCCGGCTCCCCCACCGCCCCTGCTGAGGACTAAATGGCCTCATGGTTGCCCAGTTTGGTGGACACCTTCCTGTCCTTACCACGTGGGCCTCGCAGTCACACCATCGACCACCGAGTCCTTCCTCAAACTCCTTCCCCTTCCGGCCTCTCCCGTTACACGGGGTCACCACTGAGGATTCCGAATCTCGGACGATTCCTTCTCAGACTCCTTTAGGGCTTTCTCCTCCTCCTTGGTGTCCCTCAGTCTCAGTACTCAGCCTTCACATCTTCCCTCCTAACCAACACCCCCAGCTAATCATCTATGCCCCGCCTTCAACATCCACCCCTATGCAGACCACCCCAGAAAGATTTCTCCAGCCCAGACATCTCACTTGCAGATCTGACCATGCCACTAGCTGTCCCCCGGTGTCTCCAACTCCAAACGGACCCAAGCAGACCCACTCCTTGTTTCCCAAAGTCCCACCTAAGGCCTCTGGCTCAACCTCCTCCTCTTCCTGTAGCCCCTCCCTCACCATCCTCCCACCTCTCACTGAGCAAGAAAACTGGGCATCGCCCTTTACCATTTTCCTTATGTATATACCAGACCCCACCCCCTGCCCCCAGAGTCCACTGGCATTCAAATTATCTTTCAAAGGGATCCTTTCTGTTTGACTTCTAGTGTCACTCTAGTTCCTTCCACAGTTTCTCATTTCCTGGCTGCGTGACTTTGTGGGCATCCTACCCTGTGCCATCACCCCCTGCCTTACCTTCCCCGTCTTATCCTTCTTCTCCCTGTCATCCACAATGTTCCCAGAGAGATCTCTAGGACAGCCAAGTATAAGGTTTAGAATTATTTAAGGGCCCTCCATGGCCTTCAGCATATAAAGTCCAAACGTCCTTAATGTGACATGATATGCTCCTTATAACCTGGCCCCTGCTCACCTCTCCCACTTCTCCTTATGTATTCACTGTTCCAACCCTACTGACACTCTGCAGCCCCCTGAAAGTGCTGTGCTGCTCTCTCCTATTTCTTTTCCACTGGCTGTTCCCTCTGTCTTCAATACCCTTCCATCAGCTCCTGGTCATTGCAGCATTCTAACCATGGCTCCCCTTGCATCTTTCAAGACTGAGATCAGAGGGCCCTCTGGGAGGTCTTTCTGAGCATCTCAGAATGACCTGGGTCTCCCCTCCTGCCCCCTTCAGCACCATGGATGTACTGTAATCCTAAATCAATCATGCCTTTCAGCTTTAAATCCCCAGCACCTAGTCCATTGCCTGGCACAAAACACAGGTTCAATAATTGTTCAGTGAGAATCTCTAACTCAGTGAGGGGTACAAAGGAGAAGGGTCAGGCCCAGAAAACTGCCTAAGGTCAAATAGCCAGTGAGCAGTAGCGCTGAGATCCAGCCTTGCTCATATCTTAAGATTCTGGTCTTTACTCCAGTATTTTCCTCAGTGCAGTGGGAGGACGACTGCACCAGAACCACTTGCGGGGGGGTGGTTAAATATGCAGCTTCACAGCCCTCACCCTAGACCCACATGAATCTGTATTTTAAACAAGCTACCGTGGTGATTCTTATGAACAGAGTTCGAGAATCAGCACCCCATGCCTCGCTGCCTGCCTGAGAGGCCTTTTAAATTCATCATATTTTTTTCTTTTTTTGGCCGCACCGCATGGCATCTTAGTTTCCTTACCAGGGATTGAACCCACTCCCCCTGCATTAGAAGCGCAGAGTCTTAACCACTGGACCACCATTCATCACATTTTTTTAAAGGCCAAGTCAGTAGCTATCTGCTTGGTGGTTAGCAGCCCTTCTCCATTACATTTTCATTGAAAAGCAATCATTTGTTGAGTCTTGAAGCTTTTCCCTTTTAGAGTTCACTGTTAGGATGCAAATTCTACTTGCAAAATCAACATAGGTAGAAAGATGTAAGGAGGGGCTTCAGGAGGAAGCAAAGCAGCCCTGTGTGGTTGGAAGTAGCTGCGAGTGGAGGGCAGGCAAGTATCGCACATTAATAGGACCCTAAGGAAACGTGCCCTTTATTATTATTTTTTATTCTCCAATTTTAGCGTGCATCAGAATCACCTGGAGGGGGACTTCCCTGGCGATCCAGTGGTTAAGACTTTGCCTTCCAGTGCAGGGGGTGCGGGTTCAATCCCTGGTTAGAGAGTTAAGATCCCACATGCTTTGTGGCCAAAAAACCAAAACAGAAAACAGAAGCAATATTGTAACAAATTCAATAAAGACTAAAAAAAGAAAAAGAATCACCTGGAGGGCTTATTAAGCTGCAGATACCTACCCCCACCCCCGAGTTTCTGATTCAGCAGATCTGGCCGTGGGGTCCAAGAAGCTGCATTTCTAACAAGCTCCCAGGTGATGCTCATACTGCTGCTGGTCCAAAAAGCACACTTTGGGAACCACTGAGCTAATTCAACCTTTGTGCTCAATGCAGACATTTATTTTGCAATATCTATGGAGATGAGGATGTGATCAGCCTGTCTTTCTGCTTAAAAGAGATGTGGCATCTTGTTACATTTCAAGCTAGAATTTCTAGGGATAACTCTCATGATTCTTCCTTGAATGGAAACAAAATTCACCTCCAAACCTTCCACACACTTATCCCAGGCTTGCCTCCTACATTCTCCCAGATGTGTCCAGCCAGGTCTTCTCCATCTGTCCTTTACTTGACATTTTTTTTTTTTTTTTTTTTCAGAAATTTAAAAAACATATCTGTCTGCGCCGGGTCTTTGTTGCAGCATGCGAACTCTTAGCTGTAGCATGTGGGATCTAGTTCCCTGACCAGGGATTGAACCCAGGTTCCCTGCATTGGGAGTGCAAAGCCTTAGCCACTGGACCACCAGGAAAGTCCCTTGACCTTTTAACTTAAGAGCTACACTTAATATTTAATCCTCTTACATGTAATTCTGTGGGGTTTGCCCATTTTTATAGGTTATAACCCATACCTTAGTTATGAGGTGGTAGTGGCAGGGCTGATAAAGGGATAACAGACCCCAAATCTGCACTGACCCATTTTACAACTTTGCCTGGGGGCTGCTCATACTTTATTCAGCCCAAATAGCCACTGATAAGTGACACTGCAGTCTCCACACTCATGGCCATCATATACCTCAATGTTTCTGGATCAGCCCTAATTTCAAGTATTCTTTCTGTTGCTACAGGCCCACATGCCAAACCATGAGTCTAATTTTTGGTTCAGAAACTATGGTCAATATAAGTGCTGCCTTTTCTCCAGGTGTTTACAGTGTAAGATAATAGGACAGGACAATTATTTTGCCTGGTTGAAGCTGAGCGAGGGGGACAGTAAAAAGAACAAGATGAAGAAAAGTTGAGAGGTTACAGTCACAAATTCAACATCAAGGACCAATATTAAATCGTGTAATTTTGGTTCAGTTTTCCAAAAAGCGAAGTTCTGCTTATTGCAATGATGGGTCCACCCAGGTATCTGGATTTCTCATTGATTTAGCAGTCTACTTAGTGGACGCTGAATATTTTGAAGATGTTATTATTTTGAGCTCCCTCCTGGAGCATGTCATGATACCTTTATCTTTGAGAAATACAAAGGATGCAGGTTTCTCCGAAGTCAGGAACCAAATTAATGTAAATAAAACGTTGAGTGGAAAAGGCAGAAGCCTCTATGTCAGCTCCGGCTGACTTCAGAGCTTTCTCAGTGATGAGGGTTTTCGGGAGGCGAAATACCCAGCACAGACAGACATTTGAAGATGATTTTAGAGCGTGGGTTGTGACTCTGACTACCGGAGAGCTTAAAATATGGCAGTAAGAAGAACGGAGGGCGCCGAGCTCATGGGACCCCGAAGGGAAACGAGAAAGAGGAATTTGTTGTGTCTCTTTCATCCACAGACGTTTCAAAGCAAGACACTCGCGGTAATAAAATTGCACTGCGAAAGTAACGTGTCATCTGCTCTTCAAGACGGGGACACGTAGACAGAGAATGATCTCCAACACGAGCAACTTTCAAGTAGCACCGCTGAGCCTCCACCGCACAAAGGGGAAAGCTGGCCTGCTTCCACCACGCTTCACGAAAATGGAGAGAAATCTTGGTTTCAATATCTTCTCGTGACTTGAACCGAAAGTTAAAAAGGGACTTTTAAATTGCACATCGCCCCTGACCTTATCCACGATTAATGACTAGTGTATATGGAAGAGGAGCGGCGGGATGGAGGACCACTACCGGGTGCATCGCGCCGGGAAGGAACCGTGGGCGGTGGGAGCCGGAGCGCCCGGGTTCTGCCCAACAGCTGTTTGCGCGGTGGGGTCGGGATGCTCGCGCTCCGGGGACAGGGATGTCTCCCGGGGACTGTTTCGCAGCGAAGCTTGTGTGGTTCGCAGAGGGCGCGCGGGGGCAGGCTGGGAGGCGCGCGGCGAGCAGGATGCTCCCTGGCCCCGGCCGGCGCGTGTACGTGTGTGTGCACGGTGGGGAGGTGCAGGGCGTGTGCACGGCACGGGCGGGACGCGCGCCCGGGCCGGCTCCGGGTTCCGCCGCACAGAAGGCCAGCGCCGCCGGGTGAAAATACAGCGCAAAACCCTGGCTGGGGAGCCGCAGGGGGCCGGCCGGCTGGGGGAACCGAGCGGGCGCACAGAGCCGGGTCCTCGCCGCGCGGTTGAGCGCGCTAATGCGGACTCGCAGCAACCTAAGGAATGACGCCGCGCGAGTTTCCACGCACACCAAGCAGAGCGCGAGCCCTCTGGACTCGCGCGCACCCGCTAGCCCCCTGGCGCGCTCCCCGCGCGGTCTGGGGAACTACAGTACTGGCGGGTATTAAGGGGGGAAAGGGGGCGCGGCTTAGCTGGAAGTAGCCAATGGGCCGGGGAGGGGCGCGCGGGGGCGGAGCTCGGGTTTAGAGTGCCGATTGGCCAGTTGGCCCTCCGGTATGCAGATACGGTGGCGTCACGTGCCAGGGGCCGGGACGACTTCCTGTTGGAGGCCAAGGCGGGGCGGGGTAGGGGGCGCGAGCGCCCCGTCTGGCTGGAGCGGGGGGAGGGGGGGTTCTTGTCAGTTAGAGCAACAAGATGGCCGCGGTGGCAGCTCCGCACCTCAGCGCGACGGCCCCGGGAGCCGCAGCCGCCGCCGCCGGCCCTGCCGCCCCGCAGCCCTGAGCGCCTCCCCGGCTGCTCCCACCGCCCCTGACAGGGCCGCCCCTGCGCCTGCCGCGCTCCTGTCGCCGCCGCCGCGGGCCCGCCCGAGCCGGAGGCGGAGGGAGCGGAGCCGGCCGAAAGCAGAGCGCTGAGCGCAGCCGCCGCCGCCTCGGATCCCGGGCCGCGCCGGAGCTGCCGTCCCGCCCGCTGGTGCGAGGAGGAGGGCGCGTCGCGGCGTCGCCGGGGCCGGACCTGGACCCGCTGGGACGCGTCGCCGCCCACCCGCCCGCGCCGCCGCCGCCGCTCGCGCCGGGACCTGAGCCCGCGGCGCCGGCGCTGAGCGGGCCCCCGCCGCCCGAGCGCCCCGCAGGCCCCGGGGCGGCTGCCCGAGTCGTTTTTGCCGCCGCCGCCGCCAGGCCCGCGCCGCCGGAGCCCCGCCGAGGAGCCGCCGCCGCCGCCGGGGACGGATCCCAGGTGAGCGCGGGCCGGGCCTCCGAGCTGCCGCAGCCGGCGGAGCTGTTGGCGTCGCCTTTGTTCGGCCGGGCCCGGAGCGCGAGGGGTCGCGGGTCCCGGCGGGAAGGGTGAGCGGCGCAGGGCGGCGGGAGGAGCTGCCTGCTGCGCGGGGCCGGGTGCGGGCGCGCGCGGGGCGAGAGGCTCGCGGTGCTCTGCGCGATCGGCACGGTCGGCGCGGCCACACGGCGGTTGCGTGTGTGGTGTCTGGAAACGATGCGGTTGGTGGAATTGGCTCCCCTGAGCAGTCACCCGCGGGCTTTGCATTTCTGATGGCATGCATGAACCCAAGCGTTTTCGGTGTGGGGCCTCCCGCGCCGTTGTTTGGGGGAGAGCAGGCGCGGGCGTGTCTAGGCGAGCGTGGAGGAGCCCCTCGGCCTCCCACGGGTCTGGAATCAGGTGGGCTGCTCGCCGCTCTGCAGGCTGCAGGACGATGCGCACGGGGGACGGGAACCGACCCGCAGTTGCCCCGCTCTCGGAGCGCGGAACCCGAGCGCCTCGGGGCCACCCCCGCTCGAGCGACGCCTCGTCTGCACCTTTGCCTGGTGGATAGGATTCATTAATAGATTCGTGCCTATTAAATGTGCAGATGCGGATACAAGGGTTCCCTGCGCGTTAACTCGGTGGAGAACCTTTCGCTTGCAGGTTACACGCAGCTTTGGGAATCTCACGGAAGATGCAGGATTGCTGCCTCCACGTCGCGGGGCGGGGGAGGAGGAGCCGCAGATCCTGGCTGCACCTCTTGCGGTGTAAGACGCTCGACAGCCTCAGGGATTCTGTGCAAAATGAGTGCAACTGTCTCGAACCTTTGCCTCTGTCAGATTGAACCTCCATTTGAGTGGTCTGCTCGGTTATGTGTAGGCATGAACTGCAGATTCTGAACTCAAAATGGTGCTCTGTAGATGTCCAACTTAAGCGTCTTTAAGGAGTTGCAAGTTGGAGGCGTCTGGCTGGTTTAATCCATTGTGTTGCTGAGGTTCGGGTTTTCTCCTGTATCCGGTGTTCACGTGGATGTGCTGCGGTGTAGGTGGTCAGTTTGATGATCACTGTGTAGAGGCTGCTACGTCTCTGAACGTAATTTGACCCCGCAGGAGGCTTATTTTATGCAAGTTGTTTCCTACATTTAGAATTGTGTGACTATGGGGATGAGTTGAGGCACTGGAAATGTGGCTTGAGTGATCTTCGAAGACAGGGGTGGCCAGTTTGAAATGTGTAGGGGGTGCGACAATTCTACGCATAGATTCCAGACTTCCTTCAATACTGCAAGAAGGAATAAAGGATAAAACTTAGCCCCAGGCCAGATGAACTTGGTTGGCAGAGGGCACCTTGAAGAAATTTACATTATTCCAGAACCACGGAAGGTGGTGAAGGTCTTTGAACACCTTTCAGTGTGGCACTCCTAGGATGCTTTGTTGGGGGAAATGATGCAAAATGAGGTTTTCAAAATGACTAACCCAGTTATATTATCCGAATTAATATTATTATTGGTGTTCACAGATGATAATCGTCTGAATAGTTGTTACTTTGTTCTAAGTCTTTCATACTTCTTGTCCAAATCAAAGACCTTACTGTCTGGTACCTCTGATTTACTATTAAGGTATGAAATTAAATAAAGTTGACACTGAGGCTGTCATGAGACTTAATCCTAACTACTTCATTTTGGATTCTGGCATTTAAATATTTTAGTAGTAACCTGGGTACACGTCAAAGTTGATTTTAGGTTTTCCTCCTCACATTGTTTATTGTTGCTCTTTTTCAAGTGGCATATGTTTTAACACTTTGACAGAGATTATTTTGTAACAGGTTTATGTTTATACTTAGTTGGCTCAGGAATTTTGGAACAAATAGTTGCCTTAGAGTGCTGATTCTGAGGGAAAGTGGAGCAAATTGTTTCATTTGACTCTCAATGATTAAATATAACTAAACCATGGGGGGAATACAGGAAACTTTAAATTACAGTATTTCTCACCACCACCACCTTTTTGTTAAACAGCCGGCTTTACGGAGATAAATTTGTGCTTTTCCAAATGCTGTCATCTGGCTCACTTCCAAAACCAAGCTGGAGGAGGAGGAGGTCAGGGCTGGAAAGGCGGCAGCCTTTTTCCTTAGTGAAGAGAGCTTTCAGTTGGAAAGGAATGGAAGATAAAATTCCTACAGTACTGGCTGAGAATGGGTTGTTTGCATTACTTCCCAAACTCCAAGTGGGGGTGATAAGGTCCTGAATGTAAACTTACTATTGCTTGACTCAAGAAAGTGATGCTAATTTTAAATTTAAAAAAAGAGAGAGTACTAGTGAAAGTCTATTTCTCTATTATTTGATTTGAGCATATAGAATGTCTTTGACATCGTATAACTTCTTTAACAACTTAACATTTTCAGGCTTAGAGCCATTTTAAAGACTGTTTTATGGGGTGTATTTTTGGCCTTCCCCAGTAGGAATTAGATCCATGAGATTGCATGCTTATGTTTTCCATGATATGAACCTCTCAGTCAGGGTTTATTGTGTAAAGGTGATATCTGAGAAGATTTTGTAAGAAAGAAAATAGATCGGCTGTGAACTCTGAGGCTGTTCCACATATCAGAATAGCATATGAGTTAGTTAAGATTTGGGGATGGAGCAAGCAAAGATTACTTAGCCAGAGCAACTGAAGCCTGTGTGGAAAGCATGAGAAATGGAGAGGTAGCAAGGGAATATGACAAGGGACAGACTTATAGAAAGCCTTGGAACGAGGGTAGGCTGAGGAAGCAGGAGGTGGAGCCCTGAGGAGGCAGTGCCTGCAGAGCTGTAAGTGGGCAAGAACCAGGTAACTCTGTTTTTGTCTGTTTGTTTTGCTTTTCTTTTTCTGTGATTAAAACTGTTTTGGCTTCTTACTCCTGATTTTGAGACAATCAGGTGGGTTTTTACCTTTTATTCCAGCTTTATTCCAGAGGCTCTTCTGATGTTTTATTTATTTATTTATTTATTTATTTATTTATTAGATGAGCTGTAAGGAAATCTTTTCAAAGAGTATTGGCGTCGTGTTCTGTTTTGTATGATAACTGGCTTCACGGTGAAGGTGACTGGATTTTATTTGCTTAATTAAGACAGTTAACATCTGAATAATTTTGTTTGAAGGTGTCATAGATTTAAGTAGAGGGAGCAGAGTATCAAGTGAGAACTGGCCTTTTTTTTTTCTTTAGGACATTTTACAGATTTTCTTTCTTTAAGCCAGTCTGATCATGACTATCTACATTTTTACAAATTAGCTTTTATTATTTTTAAATTTTTTATTGGAGTATACTTGATTTACAATGTTGTGTTAGTTTCTGCTGCACAGCAAAGTGAATCAGTTATATATACATATATGTGTGTGTGTGTGTGTATCTATCTATCTATCTGTCTATCTATATATATATCTATATATGTATCTCCACTCTTAGATTCTTTTCCCATATAGGTCATTACAGAGTATTGAGTAGATCAAATTAGCTTTTAAATAATTGTTCATTCATGAGGAGAACATTCTTTACTTTGCAAAATAATATACAATAAGCTTTAAGATGTTTTCAATCATAAACATTCAACTTATACACAACTCTTCAGGAATATATTACTTAAAAATATAAAGACTCCTTGTTGTCAGAAATAACTATAAAAGCTTACATAGAGAACGTATGTGTGACATTGAAACCAAAAAATGTGTACTCCTTGCCCAGTGAACTTGTTTGAATAACTTGATTAAAATAATCCCGTAACTTTTCTCTTGTGCAAATTATGTATTTGAACTGTAACTTATTTAATAAAAAGTAAAATAGTTATTTTTCAATTCTCCAACTGGAATGTGACAAGGATTTCCTTGTTAAAAACATGGTGAAAATTTATACCCTTTGTGCTATTTTTGGAGTTTTACTAAAAATGAATTCTTTTCTTGGCCACACATGCTTTCAGAGAATGAAGAAGCTATTGCAGGGATGGAGAGCTGTTTGTTAAGAATGCATTCTTCCTCTGTAGCCCTCAAAGACTATAGAGCTGTGTGCAGAGCTAGACAATCTGGGCATCCAGCCATAAAACATCCCTGCTGTAGCACAGATAGTTGTTCGCACCCTCCTGAGCCCTCCATGGCTGCAAACCACAACAGAAGGAATGGCCTTGGGAAAGCAGCGTTCACTCCTATTTTGAACTCTTAATATTCTGTGTGGCTCTCTGAGTTCCAGCTCCGCATTGGGACTTTGGTTTTCTAAGATGTAGTAATGGTTAAGGGTAGGCAAGAATACAGCTTCTGAAATATGTCTCTTCTAGGCCAGTGGATTTCAACATTTGCTGTGGGAAATGAGCAGCGGGTTGTCTGTCTCAGGGTCTCCCTCTCCTTGTTTGCCTCTTTGTTGCAATACTATCCTGTTGGGGAATTACCTACCTGAAGACACATCACCTGGCCACTGGGCCCAAAGGAGAGAGTTCTGTGGAATCTGTCCTCCAGAGAAGAGAGCCTATGGGCTAGATAGGTCCCATGTGGCCTAGATCCCACTTTACTTCCTCATAAACCTTTTTTTTTTCATAAACCTTTTTTGACACAAAATTTAAAAAATTTTTTTGTATGAAAATGGAAGAGTGTGCAGACATGTCAGCTCATCTTTGTTATAAGGTTACAGCATTTTCTGTGAACACCCATCTACTTGTATAAATCCAGATGATCCCCTATGCTCCTCTAGAATACAAACATCTGAACAGCTTTTTTTCTTCAGTCTAAAGACCTTCTCTGTTTTCCTTCTTTAGAATGTTTTAGAAATTATTACACTGTTCTATTTCGTAATGCCCTTCCTCTGAAGGCCTGAAGTGCAAACCTAGAATATCACAACATCAAGTCAAATTATTCTCAGCAGCGGGATAACCCCTGTCTGTGGCTGAGTCTTTTACTAACACACAGGCTGGCTAGTGCCAAACGTGGTTAGTGCCGAGGTGGTTATTGGGCGTATGTGTTTTGCCAGATTCATTTTATGTGTACAGTCTAGCTTATTAAGGATAAGATTTCTCACAACTAAAATCAGTTGCTTGGGTTGAGTCTGGCAAAAGCATTGTTTATTTTTATTACCAAAGATAATTTGTTTTTAATTTTTCTTTTAATAAACGAATAACTTAAGATAGCAACCAGGAATTAAAGTTAAGGTCTGAAGCTGGGAAATGGCAGCAGAGGCAAAACTTATCACCTTCCCAACCATTGGGGCTGTGAAAAGATGTTAACATCAGGAATTGGGGGTGGGTGGGGTAGAATTACTCCTTTGATTACATTATGTTTTCTCACACTGTATATGAAATGCACAGGGGGAGGGGAAAGTGTGTAGGAAGGGAATTTACAGCAACAGGCTTTATTCTTCAGGAGGCTGATGTTTTAAATGAGGTTTTGGGGAAGCAGGTGTTGGCTGTGTGGAAGCAAGTACATTTGAGTCACTGAGGACAGTGGAGAATTGTGTGTGCGTGTTGGGGGGTTAGGAAGCATCCTCTCAGATCGCCAGATCTCAGTTTAAAAATAATCTTCAAATAGGTACAGCTAACATTTGAGCATCTACTATGTGATAGTGTGCCAAGGACATGAGCGTTACTCTCTTACTTAATCCTCACAACACTCCCAGAAAATGGTTGCTTTAATTCTATTTTACAAAGGAGGAAAGGGAAGACAGAGAAGGAAATAAAAGATCCTACAGCTTGTAGGAAGTGAAGCCAGAATTTACACTCAGACAGTCCACTTCAAAGCCCTCACACATGGATAAATAGCTTGGATTATTTGAATACGTTTTTAATTAGTCTCTCTTCCTCTGGTCTGTGTCCCACCGATGCACTTTATGTATGTTTTCCATTCCTCAGCAGCAGCTTGTAAGGTAGGTAGTATATTGTGTTCATTTTCTAGATTGGGAAGCTGAGGCTGATGGAAGTTGAATAGTTTGCCCGAAGTTAGAGCCTTAATAACGTGTCTAGGTCCTCTGATGCCAGAGTCTGAGCCACTTTCTAAAGCCCAAGCCTGGTCATGTCGTTCCTTCCTTCACTCTACAAAAATTTAATACCTTCTGTGTTCAGTGGCCACAGTGAAGATTGACCTCTCTCTGCCCTCCATGAGGTGTCCTTAGTGAGGGAGACAGGCACCAAACAAGTAAAAACAAACAAAGCAAAAAACTGAGATACGAATTAAATGTCGTGAAGCTTCCTTAAGTTCACAGCAATCCACGTTGGTATATAATTATACAGCCGTGTTCCGCATCTCCCCTCTTGAAGCTGCATGTTAGCACGTGGGATGCTTAGAGAAGTCCAGCAGCAGAAGAAACGTTTACCTTCGTTAGCCCAGTCAGCCTTTCCCAGACTTATGTGACCACCAAACACTGTTTTCCCTTGGGTACTACCTTGTAGTGTAGTTCAGTGGAACAGACTTGGGAATGTGAAAAGAGAGTGCCCAGTCATTCGAAAGAGGGAGGGGACCCATGGGTCACAGTGGTCAGGCAGAACTTCACTTGAAATGGGCCCTGGAAGATTGATAGATAGCATTTGGCTGGATGGAAGGGATATTCTACAAGGAGACGAACGGGCAAACCATGTTTGGGGAACATTTTAGCAAGTACCTAACCATAGCAGCTGGAACTCAGTATTTTTATTGAATAAGTGAACACCAAGACCTAGCTGTAAGTGGAGTTTTCATGTTGGCAGTAAGGTTTAGAAGGGGCTATATGGGTAGAATCTCCATTCTTTGGCTGGTTAGGAACTTTTGATGGTTGTTGATGGGCATGACATTGAACCAAGTGGTAGATTAGAAACTTGCATGGAGCTGATATACAGTGGATGGTTGGAGGGGAGATCGGAAGCATGAAAGCCATGGTTGTTGTGGTTGTCTGTGTCAGGCGATGCGAACTTGGACAAGCATAATGGTAGGAGCACACTGAAACGGTGTTAGGAAAAATCAGCAGGACAAAACAATACCGAATGATTGGTGTGGGCTGTTGGAAAGAAAGAATTCTAAGAGGTCAGACACACCGTGCTCGCTGCTCTTTCTGGGATGTTCCAGAGAGGCTTTAAATTAAGTAAATAAAGAAGCTAATGTTAAACTGTTTGATTAAATACATAAGTGAGTCCTTTTAAAACGCTGATCGGGGAAAGATGGCACATAATATAGCAGTTTTAGGACAGTTTATTGTTTGAGGTTCTGGGGTGGAGATTTGACTCACAGGCATAAATCCCAGTATGTACTGAGCCATGTAATAATAGGGCTCTGCTGTTAATTATGGTGAGTACTCTCAACGAAATTGAATTTTCTTAGTACCATCCCTGTAAAAAAAAAATCTTAACTCAGACTTTATATAACAGTCCCAGATAATATTGTAAACTTTATGGATATGGAATATTGACAAAAGAAAGGGAGAAAACAAATCTTAAATATTTCCAGAAAGTATGAGATCAGATTATAATGTAAGTAGTATACCAGTGTTCTTGGTGGCTGTGTTGAAGTTACTAGAACTTTTTAAGTTAGGTGAATTTATTAGAAGTGATAATATGTTCTTTATTAACAAAGAAAAAAAGCAACAAAATAGACTTTTTTCTTTTTTTACTCCTCTAGAATGGGGTGGGGAAGCTTTAAAACAGACAAAAATATTATTTATTTGCCACACTCAGGTGATGAATAAGAACTTTAGCCACTGTTGTACCTTTGTATGTATTATGGTTTTGCATTTAATTGATGAGCACTGTTTATTCTCCCTGTTCATTTGGGACTCTAAACCCCAGCATAGCCACTTACAGAAAAAGCCTTAATTATCATCATCATTTCTCTATTAGGTTTTGAGTTCCTTGATAGCAGGGATAATAATGTTTTTGTCTTTGTAGTATCTACAGTATTTTGTGGATACTAAGGTTAAAAAATTTCAATTTTGAGTCATTTGTTTCTTCAGAGATGTTGCTTCCACAAATGATCATAGGGGGAAGGGAAGAGATTGATAATGACTACTTTTCGTCTGCTTTTTTTTTTTTTTTTTTTAGTCTTTTTAGGATAGTGACCCACCATATTTTCAACTAGTCAGCCCAGCATGGGAGCACAGGATGCACCTGCAGGTGTGAGGAGAGTTATGCGATGAGTCCATCTTAACAGTCCTTGGTGGAATGCCTTGCACCGTGTTTTCTGTGGGTACCTGTAGGAATGGGCAGTTCTCTTTTCAGGCCTCTGGTCATTGCCAGTAAGTGCCACCAACCAAATTGTAAAGAAGTAATATGTGACATTTCTTAAGGACATTTGAACTTTAGGTATAATTCCTGGTTTGCCTTTCACAGATCAGGTGACTATCATTAGATAAGAGCCATTGGAAAAATGAGTGTTATAACTAATAGGATCATTCTGGCCAATCCACAATGTCTGGTTAGCATATATTAAATGTATTTTTCTATACTCCTCTAGGGGGACTCTGGAAATCAGATCGAATTTTAAAAGGATGTTGTCAAAATTCTTTTTCTTAAAATCAATTTATGTTAACTATAATTTAAGTACTCTTTTAGCACAGTTATTAAATGTGGTTAATTAGTTTACACATATTCCTAATTAGCCGTTGATGGCAGAATTTTGAATATGTAGATCCCACGGCCTAAGAACATGGGGTTTTCTCTTTAGCTTGTGGTCTTCCAGCTAAATCTCAAATTAGTGGACATTGATTTCAGAATTCAGCCTTTAGGATTACTCAGAAGTTTTTCTTGCCTTTTATTTGTCTTTCCTGTAACCCTCCCCCTCCGCTTTTTTCATTTGCTCTTTTCATGTTTTTAGGGTTTGTTTTTTTTTCTCTCCTCAAACTTTGTACTTCAGAGATGGGAGTAAAGGCTTATCTTGAGGCAATAGGGTGAACAATGTGCTTTCTTTCCTTTCGATGTGTTGTTGTTCTGCTAAGCCTATTTGCTCTGAAGATATAAAACCACAACTGGAGAATGGATTCCGGACTTCATAATAGCTATAGTTTTTTGAGTGCTTGTTGTGTGCCAAGTACAGGGCACTTAATACATTACCTACTTTATTCTCATCAATAGATGTGGAAACCAGGGCACCTCAGAGAGGTCAAGGCTCCCTGATTGATGGGACTGTGCTCCTGGCTGTTCAGTTGTTCCCCCTCATTCAGATGGACAGAGTGATTTTTATTACCATTAAAGATAGATCAGGACTTCCCTGGCAGTCCAGTGGTTAGGATTCCTCACTTCCACTGCAGGGGGCACGGGTTCCATCCCTGGTTGGGGAACTAAGATCCCGCATGCTGCGCAGCATGGCTTGGGGCCCCAAATTTGATGTGTGGCATTTGGCTTCTTTTAATTTTAAAAATTTATCAAATGTTAACATAAATTACCTGTGTCTAATGGGTTCATAGCCCTAATATCAGTAGTATCATTTTGGGCTCTAAAAGTACATTGAAAGAAAACTAACTTTGATGTGTTTATAAGAAACGTTATTTCTCTTGGAAAAACCTGATAGTGAATTCTTTTTTTCTCCCTGATTTCTAACTCTGGCATCCAGAATGCAGCTGAGGCAGGAGCGTGTCTGTGAGACAAACATAGATCTCCTGAGATCTTATGGATTACTTTTTTTTTCTGCCACAGCAGCAGGTTTTTCTTAAAACATTGTTTGAAATTTATCATTACTGAAAATTTTAAGCCTGCTTAAAGGAATTCTAGTTTTGATTCAGATTATAAAAAGTAAGGCATTTTTATAAAAATCTGTGTCACCTTGACACTAGGATGCTTTAGTTATTAATGGGGTAAGCTAGAAGTAAGCTGCCTTTGATATATATGCGCAGTATATGATAACTGTCTGTCTTCTAATTCAACTACTTCCTGTTCAATCTCACATTCAGTTGGAAAGCAATTTCCTCACTTGACCCATTTTTCTTCTGTATTGTATCTTTCTTCCAGTTCTTCAACACAGAGAGTTTGAAGGAATGGAGTGTTGTAAACCCTAACAAGGTGAAGAGATTAAGATACCTGCTTTGGAATAAGCATTTTCTCTTTTGTTTCTTCCTTTGGCTCTCTGGTTGGAGGGATAATGCTTTTGCTTGTTTACTTTCATGTCACAGTTTTCAGAAGAGATACATATTGAATGACTGAGAATGGTAGAGAGGCATATGGGTAAAGAAAAACACAGGTGTGTGTGGGGGTAAGGATCTTGTTTTAGTAACGGATAATTTAAGGATATTATAATTTTAGTAAATACATATGCAGTAAGCCTGGCATTAATAAAACTATATTGTAAAATGTCTATTTATCTGGAGACATGGGTCTCTTGATATCATTATCTTGTTATCATTAATGCCACCATTAGTCACAGGTTTGATGTTATCATGTGATGACATTTGTTTCGCACCCATGGCTTTATAGAGTGCTTGAATTGGCTCTGTCCTTGCCAGATCAAATTCTAAATGTCCTAACATACCTAACAGAACACCAGTCTCTTTCCTGAAACCGTCTCTAAGTTCACTGTGTAAACTTTCTCTTTTCTGTCTACACTTAGGCCTTTGGTGACCTTATTCAGTCCTGTGACTTTAAATACCATACATACCCTGAAGACGCCTACGTTTTGTTTTGCCAGCCTGGGCTGCTCCCAAGACTCAGTATTTGCATAGCTAGTTGCCTTCTCCACATCTCCACATGACTGTTTAGTGAGCATTTCCGCCCCACAGGGTCAGGACCTGACTCCGCTCTTGCCCCCGCATCCACTCTGCCTGTACTCCTCCCTGTCTTACTCGAGAGCACTTACATCCTTCTAGTTGCTCCAGGCTCAAACTTTGGAGTCCTCCTTGGGCCCCTCTTTCTTTCCATGTACAGTACATAGGACATTAAACAGGTGATTTCCAGGGCTTCCCTGGTGGCGCAGTGGTTGAGAGTCCGCTTGCCGATGCAGAGAATGCGGGTTCGTGCCCCGGTCTGGGAGGATCCCACATGCCGCGGAGCGGCTGGGCCCGTGAGCCATGGCCGCTGAGCCTGCGCGTCCGGAGCCTGTGCTCCGCAACGGGAGAAGCCACAGCAGTGGGAGGCCCACATACCACAAAAAAAAAA
This sequence comes from Mesoplodon densirostris, assembly GCF_025265405.1. Lineage (NCBI taxonomy): Eukaryota > Metazoa > Chordata > Mammalia > Artiodactyla > Ziphiidae > Mesoplodon > Mesoplodon densirostris. Next base: position 17,102,441 of record NC_082678.1, on the reverse strand, counting down.
AAAAAAAAAAAAAAACAGGTGATTTCCAGGTAGTCCATGGGTCAAAGAAGAGATCACAAGGGAAAGTCTGAAAATACTTTGAACTGAATTTAAAAAAGAAAACACAACATATCAAAATTCGTGTGATGCAGCTAAGCTGTACTAAGAGGGAAATTTATAGCTTTAAATGTCTATATTAGAAAAAGAGAAAGATCTCAAAGCAATAATTTAAGCTTCTACCTTATGATTCCAGGAACTGAAGAACAAACTAAACCCATAGCGAGCAAAAAGAAGGAAATAAAGATTAGAGTGAAGTCAATGAAATAGAAAACAGTAGAAAAGATCACTAAAACCAAAACCTGGTTAATTGAAAATATCAACTAAATTGAGAAACCTGTAGCTAGATTGACCAAGAAAAAGACAGAAGATACAAAGTACCAAAATCAAGAATGAAGAGGGAACTTGAGAATTGATCTTACAGAAATTAAGTAGATACTCTGGATCACTTTGTGCAGACAAATTAGACACCATAGATGAAATGGACAGTATTCTAGAAATAGACAAATTACCAAAAGTGACTCAAGAAGAATGAAAAGTCTGAATGGACATCTAACAAGTGAAGAAACTGAATTAGTAATTAACAGTTTGGTACAAAGAAGAGCCCAGGTCATCTTGGCTTCACTGATAAATTCTGTCGACATAAAAAGGACTACTACACAGCCTTCACAAACATTTCCATAAAATACAGGAGGAAGAAACACTTCCCAGCTGATTCTGAGGCCAGTATTGCCATGATAACAAAGCCAAAGACATCATAAAAAAATTAAACTACAGCCCAATATCTCTCATCAATGTAAACACAAAAATCTTCAGTCTAATATTAGGAAGCCAAGTCCAGCAACATATAAAAAGGATTATGACCAAATGGGATTTATCCTAGGACTGCAAGTTTGGGTTAACATCCTAAAATCGTACCACCATCCTTAATGTCGTACCACCATATTGATAAAATCAAAGACAAAACCACATGGTCATCGCAATAGATGCTGAAAAAGCATTTGACAAAATTCAGCTTCCATGCATGATTTAAAAAAAACAAAAAAACCTCTCAGCAAATCAGGTAAAGAGAACTTCTTCAACTTGATAAAGGGTGTATAGGAAAAACATACAAAACACAAGGAGTTAACTCATATTTGAGGGTGAGCAACTAAATGCCTTCTCCCTAAAATTGGGAACAAGACAAGAATGTCCATTCTCCTCACTTCTGCTCAACATTGTACTGGAGATTCTAGCCTCAGCAATCAGGTTAAAAAAAAAAAAGGCATTTATTGGAAAGGAAGAAGTAAAACTTTGGCATGATTCTGTATGTAGAAAACCCTAAGGAATTCTTACACACACACACACACACACACACACACACACACACACACACACAGCTACTAGAACTAGTAAACAAGTTCAGCAAGGTCACAGAATACAAGATCAGTATACGAAAATCATTTGTACTTCTGTATATACTAGCAAGCAATTTGAAAACGAAATTAAGAGAACAATTTCGGGCCTCCCTGGTGGCGCAAGTGGTTGAGAGTCCGCCTGCCGATGCAGGGGATACGGGTTCGTGCCCCGGTCTGGGAGGATCCCATGTGCCGCGGAGCGGCTGGGCCCGTGGGCCATGGCCGCTGAGCCTGCGCGTCCGGAGCCTGCGCGTCCGGAGCCTGTGCTCCGCAACGGGGGAGGCCGCAGCAGTGAGAGGCCCGCATACCGCAAAAAAAAAAAAAAAGAGAACAATTTCACTATGGCATCAAAAAGAATTAAATACTTGAGAATAAATTTAACAAAAGAAGTGGAAGACTTGGACACTGAAGACTGATAAACATGGCTGAGAGAAATTAAAGAAGATCCAAATGACTGGAGAAACAGTCTGTGTTCATGGATGGGAAGACACAATGATGTTAATATAGCAGTTCTCCCTAAATTGATCTATAAATTGAATGCAGTTCCCATCAAAATCACAGAGGGCTTCTTTTTTGCAGAAATTGACAAGCTGCTTCTAAAATTTACATGAGAATGCAAAAGACTTAGAATAGCCAAAATCATTTTGGCAGAAAACAAAGGAAGGTCTTAAAATTTCCAATTTAAGAATATACTATAGGGGCTTCCCTGGTGACTCAGTGGTTGAGAGTCACACGATGCAGGGGACACGGGTTCGTGCCCCGGTCTGGGAGGATCCCGTGAGCCATGGCCGCTGAGCCTGTGCGTCCGGAGCCTGTGCTCCGCAACGGGAGAGGCCACAACAGTGAGAGGCCCGTGTACCACAAAAAAAAATTTAAAATATATATATATATACTATAGGGGGACTCCCTGGCGGTCCAGTGGTTAAGACTTGGTGCTTCCACTGCAGGGGGCATGGGTTCGATCCCTGGTCTGGACACTTAAGATCCCACATGCGGTGTGGTGTGGCCAAAACAAATAAACAAAAAGAATATACTATAAAGCTAATGCAATTAAGACAGTGTGCTACTGGCACATGGACAGACATATAGACAAATGGAGCAGAATTGAGTGTTCAGAAATAAACCTTTATCTTTATGGTGAACTGATTTTTGACAAAGGTGCCAAGGCAGTTCAGTGGAGAAAGGATAGTCATTTGAATAAATGTTCTAGGACAGTTAGTTGGCTGTCCATATGCAAAAAACAAAAAAAAAAGGTGATTTAGACCTCACACCATATGCAAAAATGAACTCAGAGTGGATCATAGACTTAAATGTAAAAACTGAAACTATAAAACCGTTAGAAAAAGTGCAGGAGAAAATCTTCAAGACTTTTGGTTAGACAAAGAGTTCATAGATAAAACACCAAAAGCATGATCCAAAAAGAAAAAAGTTTATAAAGTGGACTTTATCAAAATTAAAAATATTGTGCTTCAAAAGATACCATTAAGAACATGAAAAGACAATCCACAGACTGGAAGAAAATATTTGCAAATCATACAGCTGATAAAGGACTTGTTTCAGATTATATAAAGAACAACTCTTGTAACCCAATAATAAGACAAAATACCCAGTTAAAAATGGACAAAAGGGCTTCCCTGGTGGCGTAGTGGTTGAGAGTCCGCCTGCCGATGCAGGGGACACGGGTTCGTGCCCCGGTCCGGGAAGATCCCACATGCCGCGGAGCGGCTGGGTCTGTGAGCCATGGCCGCTGGGCCTGCGCTCTGCAACGGGAGAGGCCACAACAGTGAGAGGCCCGCGTACCGCAAAAAAAAAAAAAAAATGGACAAAGGATTTCAGTAGACATTCACCAAAAAAGGTATACAAATAGCTAACGAGCACGTAAGATGCTCAACATCATTAGATTTCAGGAAATGAAAATTAAAACCATATCCACTTCATATCTACTAGAATGGCTACAATCAAAAGGACAGGCAATAACAAGGACTTGAAGAAATGGGGAACCTCACCCATTGCTGGTGGGAATTGCTTGGTGCAGCAGCTTTGGAAAACAGTTTGGCAATTTCTTAAAAAGTTAAACATAAATTTAGCTATGATCCAGTAGTTCCTTTCCTACATATCTACCCAATACAGATAAAAACATATCTTCACACAAAAACATGAACATGAAAGTTATTCATAATAGCCAATAAGTGGAAGTAATCCAAACTACCATCAACTGGTAAATGGGTAAATGAAATGTGGATATCCATATGGATATCCATACAATGGAATATTATTCAGCAATACGAAGAATGAAGTTGGGATACATGTTACAGTGTGGATGAATCTCAAAAGCATTGTACCAACTGAAAGCAGCCAAATTTCATTTACGTGATATTTCCAAAAAGGGCAAATCTGTGGGATCCAGAAATGTGTTAGTGGTTGTGTGGGGCTAAAGGTGAGAATGGAGATTGGCATGAAGGATCTTTGGTGGCTAATGAAATTGTTTGAAAACTGGATTGTGGTTATGGCTGTATAACTCTAAATTTACTGTGCATCTTTTTTTTTTAAGAAGGAAAAATGCTATCTTAAGGCTTTGATGCATGTTAAAATATATATACTTATTATCAGACATTTTCATCTTATTTTTTATTAAAAATATGAGAATTGTTCTTTGTGTGATTTGTGGGGTTTTTTGGTTTTATTTTGGGGGTATATTACCATTGCTATTTAATGTTCTTTATAGTCAAGGTGTTAATGGATTAGCGACCAGCATTATATCTTGTATATCTGCTGCATTTCCAAGAATGAGTCTTAACTAATTTAAGCTATTTAAAATTTGCAGGGACTTCCCTGGTGGCACAGTGGTTAAGAATTTGCCTCCGAATGCAAGGGACGTGAGTTTGAGCCCTTGTCAGGGGAACTAAATCCCACATGCATGCCACAACTAAAGGTTTGCGGGCCACAATTAAGACCCATAACCAAAAATAAATAAATGAATAAAATTTGCAGATCTTTGGGGTTTATAGAGGAGAAAACTGCGATCCAAAGAGGTGGTGTGACTTGCGTAAGATCAGACAGTCCTGGATCCAAACCCAGGTCTTGCCAAAAAAACCCCACTAGCTTTATGTCTTTTGACATAGGTAAATGAGCAAAGAAAAAGATAATTTATAAAAGAGACTAGTAATCAAACATTTTAAAAATTTATCTTGCCAGTAGTCAAAGAAAAGCAAATTAGAGAAACCAGAAAATTTTTTTGACATATTCAGTTGGCAAAGCTCAAATATAATCCTAAGGAGAATGAGAAAAGAGAATCTTCCACTCACATGGTGCTAGTGAAAATGTGGCAGTGAAAATGGGTACAAACACCTGTAGGCAGTGAAAATGGTAGTACATATCAAAAGATTCAAATACCTTAATACCCCTAGTGAGGTTATTTATTGGGCATCTTTATTAAGGTATTTTTCCCCACATATACTAAACTGCACATATTTAAAGTATACCATTCAATAAATTTTTATATACCTTTGAAACCATCCCCACAATCAAGGCAATGCACATATCTGTTGAGGTTAAGTTTTGAAGTATGTTGGTAGGAGTGGTGGGACAGTGCACTGGAGGGGGATGAGAAGCAAAATTTTAAAACCACATGACCACTGGAAAACGATAGTAAGAGGGAATGGGGATGCCTTCCTTATAATTTTGCCCATAAAGGTGAGCTAAACATAGCAGTTTTTGAAATATTTGTCATTCTTGTAGGAAGGTAATTATCTCTTAAATATTATTTAATCAAACCTTTCCTTTTGGGCTAAAATCTATTCTTTTGAAAGTATAGAAAAGCATTGTGGTTAAGAGATTTGGGGACTTCACACACAAAGTTTTAACAACAGAAGTGGGAGCTGACGTATGGTTGCCGTCTTTTTTTTTTTTAATTGTTTGATTTAGTATTTATTTATTGTTTATTTATGGCTGCATCGGGTCTTAGTTGCGGCACGTGGGATCTTTTGTTGCAGTGCGTGGGCTTCTCTCTAGTTGTGGTGGGTGGGCTCCAGAGCACATGGGCTCTGTAGTTGCAGCACGTGGGCTCAGTAGTTGCGACATGCGGGCTTAGTTACCCTGCGGCATGTGGGATCTTAGTTCCCCGACCAGGGATCGAACCCACGTCTCCTGCATTAGAAGGTAGATTCTTAACCACTGGACCACCAGGGAAGTCCCGGTGGTCCCGACCTTTGAATGAAAACCACCATCATCCGCTCTTATCATTATTTTATAAAACAAAAGACGTTCCCATGCAAAGAAGTAGAAAGGACACCATCTTAGAGGAGAGTCCTATAAATTAAGTGAATGTAACTTGGTGAAATATGTTCCTCATCCTTATTTTTCTAATTTTGTGGCGTTATCTGGAGTTACTTGATAGTGGGGTTGGTTTCACAGCTGTATACATATATCAAAATTTACTGAATGGTATACTTTAAATATGTGCAGTTCATTCTCATTAACTGACAACCAGCATTTGAGGACCACTGGTATAAGCATGGTCTTGGGAGTATAAATTCCGGGATAGATTTCTGGGAATGCCACTTATCAGCTCAGTGACTTAATTTCTCTGAGCCTTTGCTCATCTGGAAGAAGTGGATAGTAACGCCCACTACAGGGAGACTATACAGATTAAATGAGATAGTGCATAAATTTGATACATTGTAGGTACACGTTATCTTCCCTGTATTCAGCCCTGCCAAGTCTATTCCTCCCTACCACACATTTGTGCTATCATTTATTTGTGTGTATATTACTGTAATTTCAAAGGAGTGATTCAAGTCTAGAGAGTGGTATTGTTTTAACCCTATCATAGACGTGACCCTAGTAATCACTTTGGTATGATTTGTAAGGTGTGGGAGAGGGTTGTTTTATCCTGAAAAGATCCACAGATGGCCTATAAAATTATTGCTTGAACAAAAGGCATGGAATAGAGATTGAATTTGTATTCTTTGTAGACTGTTAGGATTTGTTCTTGTGATGATTATATTGTCCGTTTAATTTACTGTATTTCACACAGAGAAGCCCCATTCAGGGTTCCAGAAGTGCTTATTAAATCGATCTTCTGTGGCATTTAATTATCATAATGTGGTAAAACTTTGTTCAGTACGATCAGATACCTAAGAAATATACAGTCACTCAGTCACATATGTTAAAGAGAGAAAGGAGAGGAGGAGAGTAGAGGGAGCAATAATATCCCCTTTTCAGTTCCACTAATATCTTTCTTAGATCTGTAATCTCCAGTACTTTTAAAGCTTTGGGTAATGAAAAGCAACTTCCTGATTCAAGAACAGTAGTTATTTATGCCCTGGTGCGAAACAAAAAGACAGCTTCTTAGGTCAAAAGGAAACATTTATTGAGCCTTAACCTTGTGGTAGGACAGGATCTTAACCTTTTAAGTAGTCACAGAACGCTTTGAAACTCCAGAAAACCTAAATGGAATGAAGAAGAAATTTTAATTATAAAAGAATTTCTCTCCAGAAAGTTTCTTCTTTTCAATAATGTTAATAAAATTCTTTCATGGGAATTCCCTGGTGGTCCAATGATTAGGACTCGGTGTTTGCCAGGGCCCAGGTTCAATCCCTGGTTGGGGAACTAAGATCCTGCAAGCCATGCAGTGCAGCCAAAAAATAAAAAATAAAAATAACATAAATTATTTTATACTTTTTAATATTTACTATTTGAATTGTCTCAGAATTTTAAAAAGAGGGAAAGCTATTGACTTTCCTTTGTGAAGCTAGCATAATTATACCAAAAACATGAAAATGATACCAACAAAGCTATCTTTAGATTTCTATTAACATAAATATAATCTGAGACTCTTAAGTAATTTACAGAAAGTATAATTCATCAGTGATAGCATTATTTCTTTAACATCTCTTTCTAAAGAGAACTAGAGACATGCAGTAGCATAAGATTATCTTAACTGCTACCTGGGAAGTCACTGAGTAAAATTCAATATCCTTTCGACTCCTGCTTCTGGCTAAGGCAGACTAGCTGTATCAGACCACCCCTGCTGCCAAGAACTAAAAAAGTTAGGTGGAATATAAAAAGCAACTCTTTGAAGGCATTGGAAGCTACCAGGGTATTGAGGACTTTCTTCCCTCCCCTCCCCTCCCCTCCCCTCCCCTCCCCTCCCCTCTCCTCTTTCTTTCTTTCTTTCTTCCTTCCTTCCTTTCTTTCTTTCTTTCTTTCTTTCTCTTCCTCCCTCCCTCCCTTCCTCCCTTCCTCCCTTCCTCCCTTCCTCCCTTCCTTCCTTCCTTCCTTTCTTATTTATGGCTGCGTTGGGTCTTCGTTGCTGTGCACAGGCTTTGGTTGCGGCGATTGGGGGCTACTCTTCGTTGCAGTGTGTGGGCTTCTCGTTGCAGTGGCTTCTCTTGTTGCGGAGCACGGGCTCTAGGTGTGCAGGCTTCAGTAGTTGTGGCTTGCGGGCTCCAGAGCGCAGGCTCAGTAGTTGTGGCTCACGGGCTTAGTTGCTCCGCGGCATGTGGGATCTTCCCGGACCAGGGCTCGAACTGATGCCCCCTGCATTGGCAGGCAGATTCTTAACCACTGCCCCACCAGGGAAGTCCCAGCTTTGAGGATTTTGAGGGGCCAAGATCCCCCAAAAGAAGGGAGGTAAGAGGCAGAATAAACATTTGCTGCCACATGACCCCTCAGAGGCATTTGCCAACTCAAAAGCTGTAACTGAAGAGCTGAACAGAAAACTGAGGCTGAGAAGCTAAGTAGAGTGTTCAGATTTGGCGGGGTGGGGGGGCACAAGAGGAATGTCAGGGATGACAGTGGGGAAAGGACCCTGATAAACATCCCAGGCTTTTGGTTGGGCCTCCCTAATTGCTTTCCCCCACCCCCAAACAAAAGTTTTATCCTAGGAGTAATGATGAACATACAGATCATCCTGAAATCCAGCCCTTGCAGAAACTGAAACTTAGTTTTGAATTGGTTAAAAGAGATTAAAGTGATTTCACCTCTACTCTGAAGTGCCTGTCAGAAGCAAAAGTAAATAAACGTTCTCTAGAGGGAGATAATATCATCCAGTCTCAGATATCTCCACAATTTTTCCATGCAGTGACTAACATTCAGTCCAAAACTAGGCATGTAAAAAGACTGAATATCAAGAGAAAAGACAGACAATAAGGACACCCACAGAAGATCCAGGTATTAGGGTTATCAGACTTGGACTTCAAGATAACATCAATTAATATGCTCAGAAAATTTAATGACATAAGAGTTTCAGCAGAAAACTGTAAACTATTAAAGAAAATTAAATGGAAATTCTAGAATTGAAAAGTACAATAACAGAAGGGTTTCATAGCAGATTAATCACAGCTGAAAAAAGCATTCATGAACTGGAAGACAGATTAGAAGAAAATATCCATGCTAAAGCACAGAGACGAAAGGATAAAAAAGGAAAAGAAAAAATACATAGACAAATGGGACACTTTGATGTCTAAAATACTTATATTTGGAGTCTCAGAAGGAGAGGAGAAAGAAGGTCAGAAGTAATAGTTAAATGGCTGCAAATCGGAACTTCCCTGGTGGTCCTGTGGTAAAGAATCCGCCTTCCAATGCAGGGGACGCGGGTTTGATCTTTGGTTGGGGAATTAAGATCCCACATGCCATGGGGCATCTAAGCCCATGTGCCACAACTACTGAGCTCACGCACCTCAATGAGAGAGCCCGCATGCCACAAACTACAGAGCCCGCACGCCACAACTACAGAGCCCACGTGCCCTGGAGCCCACGTGCCACAGCTAGAGAGAAGCCCACGCACCACAACGAAGAGCCCTCACGCTGTAACAAAAGATCCCACATGCCTCAACGAGGATCCCGCATGCTGCAACTAAGACCTGACGCAGTCAAAAAAGAAAGAAATTTAAAAAATGGCCGAGAATCTTCCAAAACTGATGAATGCTATCAAGCCATAGATTTAAGAATCACTATGGACCTTAGCAGGATTAAAAAAAAAAAAAAAGGGAGGGAGGGAGGAAGGAAAGGAAAGGAAAAACTGCTAAAAACCAAAGAAAGTCTTAAAATTAGCCAAAGAAAGAAAAATGCATTACCTTCAAAGGAGTAATAGATGATTGACTTTGCAGAAGAAATGGAAATTGGAAGACAGTGGAATATCTTCAGAGTTTTGCAAGAAAATAACTGCCAACCTAGACATTTATATCAAGCAAGAATCAAGGTAGGATATAGACATTTTCAGACAGATAAAAACTTGTGAGAATTCATTACCAGGAGATCCACACTAAAGGAACTATAGAGTTCTTTAGGTAGATGGAAAATTATCCCAGATGGAAGCATAGAGATACAGGAAAGAATGAAGAGCAGTGGAAAGGGTAAATGTTGCATAAATCTAAAGTAATATTAACTGTATAAAACAGTAGAAATAATAAATGACAACAATAGCACAAAAAGCAGGAAGAGGTTAAATACGGTTTAACTACTCTAAGGTCCTTGTAATTTTTATTTTTAAAAAAACCTAACGAGTCTGGAATATATGATGTAATATCTAAGGAGGCCCTTCTCAGCTATGTTTAGTGAGAGAATCACATCCTAATGTCCAAAGATAGGGATCGTCAGACTTCAGCCCATGGGCCAAATCCAGCTTGCAAGCTGTTTAAATACCGTTTTACTGGAACACAGCCATGCCTGTTAGTTTATGTATTCTCCATAGCTGCTTTTAGGATACAATGCCAGGGTTTAGTAGTTGCAACAGACACAATATGGCCAACAAAGCTCAAACATTTACTCTCTAGCCCTTAATAGAAAAAGTTCTTCAACTCATGTGCTAAAATATCCTTTGTATGTAATGAATTAATCCCTGTGCTTCTAGCATGGCGCTAGCTATGTATCATCCTTGGAAGAATTGAAAAATAGTCACTCAAGTTATTTTCTGTAAGGCACAATTCTCTCATGGAACTTTAGTTGGAAAAAACTGCTCCAGGATAGCCACTAAAAGGATAGAAAGAGAATTTATAGATACCAAGCTCATAGAGGAAGAGAGGGGAAATGGAATAATAAAAAAATCCTGGTCCAAAAGAAGACAAGAAAGGAGAGAAATAAAGTGTAAAACGAGTAGTAAAATGGTCAATTTAAGTGATATCAGACAAAATAGACTTCAAGGCAATACACATCCCTAGAAATAAAAAAAGGAAATTTTGTAATGAAAAATGAGTTAATCCTCTCGGAAATTTGTATGCACATAATAAGATAGCTTCAAAATACAAAAAGCACAAATCAACAGAATCAAAAGGAGAAATAGATAAATTCATTATCACTATTTCTTCTGTTAGACACAAATTAGGAAGAGCCGGGTATTTGTTTAATGTGGTATAAACTCTCAGACCAGCTTTCCCTATTGTACTCAATAGTAAAACCCTAAAAGCTCTCTCTCACTAATTATTATACCAAATAACTCACTTGCAGAATTTCTGCTTTTCATCCTAGAAACTATTGAGCTCTGCTGGAGTTTGGAGTTCTTACTTTCCAAGTGGGGAATGCTTCTACAAGAGTTCACAGAATAGTTTCATTGAGTTGGACTATGAGGCTGCCACCCATTTGGGGCACTAGAGAGACAATGGAAGGAGGAAGAGAGGGACAAAGGGGGCTTCCCTTCCTGGTTCTAATGTACTTTTTTGGTGCAGCAGTCAGCAGATTAGCTTCTGGGAGTCCTGGTGGTTCTCACCTCAGTGGCACTTAAGGAGCAGCTTTGGTCCACCCATAATACCCTTGGGGAAGATTATTTGCCACCTAGGAGGGCCCTTGTATGGACCATCTCTGACCTGGGCCCTCTGTTAGGTCTTTTTGCTACTCACTAGCTGTGTGTCCTATGGCAGCCACACTGCCTCCAGTCCACATGGAGGGATCCTCTTCTAAATTCTTAGCCCCTTATTTATACTCCCTCAGCCTAGAGGTAGTAAATTTCTGCTCTCTGCATTTGCTGCTTCTGGACCACTTAAAGACCTTTTTTGCCCCTCTTAAAAGTTAGCCAACTTTTACTAGTTAACATATCTATTAAATCTACCCTTTTCAAATTATTGGTGTGGTTTCTGATGCCAACTGTTCTCTGACTGCTAAGACTTACTGACATTAGTATTTAATCTTCTCTAACATTGCTTTCTAAGTCCCTGCCAGTTAATAAGGTGTGTTAGTTTTCTATTGCTGCATAGCAAATTACCACAAACCTAGCAGTTTAGAAGAGCAACCAATGTTAGTTTAGAGTTCTGTGGGCCAAAAGTCTGGCATGGCATGACTGAGGTCTCTGCTTAGGGTCTCACAGGGCTGAACTCAAGGTGTTGGCCAAGCTGAGCTCTGGAGGCTCTGGGGGAAAATCTGCTTCCAGGCTCGTTGTTGGCAGAATTCAGTTCCTTGTGGTTGTAGGACTAAGGTCCTTGTTTCCTTGCTGGCTGTCAGTGGGGGTTGCTCTCAAGGCCACCATGTTCCTAGCCATGTATCCTCCATCTTCAAACCAGCAACTGTGTGTTGAATCCTTTTCATACTTTGAACTTCTGGCTTCTGTCTCTGACCTCTAAACCTGGATTCAGAAGGTTCATGTGATTAGGTTGGGCCCACTTGGATAATCTCCCTATCTTAAGGTCAGTTGATTTGGGACTTTAATTACATCTGCAAAGTTCCTTCACAACAGTGCCTAGATTAGTGCTTGATTGAATAACTGGGAGAAAGTATGTATAAACCAGCAGGTAAGTATGGGGAGAGTGTCTTAGAATTCTGCCTACCACAATATGAAATAGAAACGAGAAATAAAAAGGTGAAAAGAAGATGGTTGTTTACAGATTGTATATCCAGAAAACCCAAGGTGGTCTGCTGTAAAGTTATTTGATGCAGTATAGATAAATCAATAGTCTGACTAGATACCTACCATCAGTAACCATTTAAGCAATACATAGACTATTTGATCCTAACATAATAACAATAAAGTATCATAAAATACCTAGAAATGAGCTTAACGTGTATAGGAAATAGATATAAAGAAAGTGACAGTTTCACTGAAAGAAGAAAGAAATACATTGAGAGATTTCCTCAATTAGGAAAATTAAATCCTACAGAACTTTTGGTTCAATTAATTTGTAGGATTAAAGCAATTCTAATTTTTAAAAAAATACATGTTTTTCTTTTGGAACATGACAAAATGGTTGTAAATTTCATCTGCAAGGATAAAAGCATAGTTAAGTAAATTTTTAAAAAAGAATAATGAGGGAAACTAGTGGTAGCAGATAACCAAAATTTTATGAAACTGGAATAATTAAAGTAGTGTGGTCCTGGCAGAAGCACACAGAGATTAATGGAGCAGAATGGTCTTCAGGCCCATCTTTTATATGTGGTTTTGATATATGAAGAGTCAGATGAGTTGGGAGAGGAAGGACCATTCAGTCCTGGGCACTAAATGACATCCAGGCACTCAGTTGATCTAAAAGGAGGCAAGATAAATCCTAGTGTCTACCCTACACCTAAAGAAACATTAAATAAAGCATCATCTGTATAAGGCAATTAAGATATCTAGAAAATAAAAACAGAATTTGAGGAATGTTTCTGCACTAAAAATCTCATGAAAGTTTTTTGTGGGATTTTATAGGAATTTAAAACTTCTAAATGTCAAAGATAATTAAAATATGACATGCAGCTCAATATCAAAAGAAACCCAAACCAATCAAAAAATGGGCAGAAGACCTAAATAGACATTTCACTGAAGAAGACATACAGATGGCCAACAGACACATGAAAAGATGCTCAACATCACTAATTATTAGAGAAATGCAAATCAAAAAACTACAATGAGGTATCACCTCACACCAGTCAGAAGGGCCATCATCAAAAAATCTACAAACAATAAATGCTGGAGAGGGTGTGGAGAAAAGGGAGCCCTCCTGCACTGTTCCCGGGAATGTAAATTGGTACAGCCACTATGGAGAACAGTATGGAGATTCCTTAAAAAACTGAAAATAGAGCTACCATATGATCCAGCAATCTCACTCCTAGGCATATATCTGGAGAAAACCATAATTCGAAAGGATGCTGCACCCTGATGTTCACTGCAGCACTATTTACAATAGCCAGGACATGGAAGCAACCTAAATGTCATCAACAGAGGAATGGATAAAGAAAGTGTGTTTCATATATACAATGGAATATTACTCAGCCATAAAAAGGAATGAAATACTGCCATTTTCAGAAATGTGGATAGACCTAGAGACTGTCATATGGAGTGAAGTAACTCAGAAAGAGAAAAGCAAACATTGTATAATATCACTTATATGTGGAATCTAGAAAAATGGTACAGATGAACTTATTTGCAAAGCAGAAATAGAGTCACAGATGTGACTCTATAGAGTCACTCTAGAGAACAAACTTATGGTTACCAAGCGGGGAGGGGAGATGGGACAAATTGGGAGATTGGGATTGACATATATACACTACTATGTATAAAATAGATAACTAATGAGAACCTACTGTATAGCACAGGGAAGTCTACTCAGTGATCTGTGGTGACCTAAATGGGAAGATATATGTATACATATAACTGATTGGATATAAAGAGTAGATATATAAAAGAGTGGATATACGTATAACTGATTCACTTTGCTGTACAGCAGAAACTAACACAACACAGTAAAACAACTGTACACCAATAAAAAAATAATAAAAACTAAAAATTAAAAATAATTAAAAGACAAACTAAAAATGGGGAAAATGTTTGCAGCAACAGGATAAAAGTTTAATCCATTTAACATATATAAATTCTTACAAATTGATAAAGAAAAAACCAATTAAGAACCCAAGGGATAGACCAGAAAATATAAATGGTTGATTCACAGAAAACAAGATTCATGCAGGTTAACAATATATGGGGAATTAATAGTTAAAGAAGGCTTCCCTGGTGGCGCAGTGGTTGAGAGTCCGCCTGCCGATGCAGGGGATGCAGGTTCGTGCCCCGGTCCGGGAAGATCCCACATGCCGCGGAGCGGCTGGGCCCGTGAGCCATGGCTGCTGAGCCTGTGCATCTGGAGCCTGTGCTCCGCAACAGGAGAGGCCACAACACTGAGAGGCCCACGTACTACACACAAAAAAAATTATAATACTCAGTGCTTGTGAGGATATTTTGAATTAAGCACTCTTATACTCAGCTAATAAAAGTACAGATTATTGGGCTTCCCTGGTGGCGCAGTGGTTGGGGGTCCGCCTGCCGATGCAGGGGACGCGGGTTCGTGCCCTGGTCTGGGGAGGTCCCGCATGCCGCGGAGCGACTGGGCCCGTGGGCCATGGCCGCTGGGCCTGCGCGTCCGGAGCCTGTGCTCCACAACGGGAGAGGCCACAGCAGTGAGAGGCCCGCATACCGCAAAAAAAAAAAAAAGAAAAAAAAAAAAAGTACAGATTATTAAAATGCCTTTGGATAACAGTTTGGCTATAAGTATTGAAACTCTTAATTATACCCTTTTGTTTTAGTAAGTCTGCTTCTGGAGACCTCTCTTAAGACAACAATCACAAATACAGAACAAACTACACATGAGGGTTAGTGATGAAAGCAGTATAAAAAGGAAACACCTGGGGCTTCCCTGGTGGTGCAGTGGTTGAGAGTCCGCCTGCCGATGCAGGGGACGCCGGTTCGTGCTCCGGTCCGGGAAGATCCCACATGCCGCGGAGCGGCTCGGCCCGTGAGCCATGGCCGCTGAGCCTGCGCGTCCGGAGCCTGTGCTCCGCAATGGGAGAGGCCACAACAGTGAGAGGCCCATGTACTGCAAAAAAAAAAAAAAAAAAAACCAAAACAAACAAACAAACAAAAACTAAAAAGGAAACACCTAAGTAAATAACAGGGGAATTGTTAAGAAAATTATGGTCTGTCTACACAATGAAAATATGTTATCTGTCATTAAAAATTGTATTTGTGAAGCTTGCTTAGTGTGAGAATACCTTGTTATAAATGAAAAAAAGCAGAATATAAAATTTTATATATAGAATTATTTCAATCATAATCTTTTTTTTTCTTTTTTAAGTTTAGAAACTTCCATGAACTGAACTGAGCGTTATTGAGAGTGTAAATTAACACTGTGGTCAACCGTGTACCAGTGGTACTGTGCTAATTAGCAATATTTACCAGCCCTTTACTCTATCGCATCTTCTTCCCAACATCAGAATTTTTTCTCTGCATCTGCCCATCTGTGAATCTGTTCTCCATGGAGATCACTTCTGTACTTTAATGATTCCCTGGTTAAAAATGCACAGCTCCCCCTCCCATTTCTTTTATGTCTGAGCATATGTAGAGTCCAAAAGGGTTTGGTTATAATTAGCATCTTTTCCACTAGGTGCTACTATCTGTTTTTCAGACTGTAAAAACTTTTTCAGTGCGATTTGAAAGTACACAATTGCTTTTTCAGTGTTGGATGTCATTTGTTGGGTGCTGAATGTTGAAATCTCTATTATGGTACATGTGCCTACAAATGACTACAGACAGTTAATGGAGAAAATAACATTAATTTTCAAGGAAACTCTTTGTACTTTTACCTGAGAGATGCCAGGGTGTATAGATTTTAAATATAAGAACCACATTCTGGATCGTCCTTATTTCAAGTAGTTGTGTGTTTATTCCAGTTTTCTAAAATGTAAGCTCAGACTTCCCTGGTGGCGCAGTGGTTAAGAATCTGCCAACTGATACAGGGGACACGGGTTCGATGCTTGGTCTGGGAAGAGCCCATGTGCCATGGAGCAACTAAGCCCGTGCACCACAACTACTGAGCCTGCGCTCTAGAGCCCACAAGCTGCAACTACTGAGCCCACGTGCCACAACTACTGAAGCCAGCGTGGTCTAGGGCCCACATGCCTCAACTACTGAGCCCACATGCTGCACCTACTGAAGCCCGCACACCTAGAGCCCAGGCTCTGCAACAAGAGAAGCCACTGCAACGAGAAGCCCGCACACCGCAACAAAGAGTAGCCCCTGCTTGCCGCAACTAGAGAAAAGCCTGTGTGCAGCAACAAAGACCCGATGCAGCCAAAAATAAATAAATAAGTTACCATATGATCCAGCAGTCCCACTCCTGGGCATGTATCCAGAAAAGACAAGAAACTCTAAAATGTAAGCTCTGTGAAGGCAGGGACCAGAACATTGTCTGGCACATAGTAAGTACAGTTGACCCCTGAACAATGTGGGGGTTAGGGGCGCCAGTCCGCTGCACAACCAAAAATCTGCATGTAACTTTACAGTCGGCCCTCTATATAGGTGGTTCCACAACCTTGGATTCAACCAGCCTCAGATCGTGTAGTACTGTAGTATGTATTTGTTGAAAAAATCTACATATAAGTGGACCTGCGCAGTTCAAACCCATGTTGTTCAAGGGTCAACTGTATATATCGAATGGAAAAGAGTGATTGATTGCCACTTCATGGAAGTGTCTACAACTAGAATTCATTAGTATGGATACCTCAGTGCCTCTCCATTTCTTGGAATTTGTGTCATTTAGCAGGGTGTACTTCGTTGCCTTAAAGCAGCAGTTCTCAGCAGGGGAGGTACCAACTCCTTTGGGGGGCATTTGGAAATATGGAGGTGTGTTTAGAGCTATGACACGATTGGGTTCAGGCACAGTGGCATTTAGTGGGTTAGGAGGCAAGGATCCTAGATGTTCTGTAGTACCTGGACCAGTCCCATACAGTAAAGACTGGTACTGCGTCCTGGATGACTTTTGGATAGCCCTCTGGATATTTAGGTAGGTGAAACATTTGTTTATCCTCACACAGAACCTATTTTACATGAATATACAGTTTGCGTGTGTGTGTGTGTGTGTGTGTGTGTGCTGTTGTGATATATAGTCAGTTTCCTAGGAAAGCAGCTCTCATGTAAGTTGAGGGAAGATTATACTTTGTCTGGAACGTTCTCAGTAATTACTCATCATTTTGGAAATCTTATCACTGATGTCATGCCATCATGGAATTTGAGTTGCGATGCCAATTTTATTTTCTTCATAGCACTATCACAAACTGAAATTATCTTATTTTCTTGTGTTTTTTATTTGATTACTCACTAAACTGTAAGCTCCTTAATAATAGGAAGCTTATGTATCTTGTTCACTGGATATTCTTATACCTAAAACAGAGTCTGGCATATTGTGGCCAGTTACTAATAAAGAATTGATGCATAAATAATGGGTGGGTGTTTGAATGACAGTCTCATCCTCCTGAGTCTGACCTCTGAATGCTGATGTTCCTTAAGTCTTTGTCCCACGCCCTCTTTTCTGTTTACTCTAACCCCATCCCTACCTGATTTCAGCTGTGGTCATGGCTTTGATTTATCTCTGCATTGACAGCTCCCTAGATTTCTCTCTAGCCCAAATCTTTCCTCTGAATCCAGAATTATATATCGAGCTGCCAGCTCCCTTCCCAGTTTAATGCTCAAGCATCTCAGATTCAGGGTGTTCTTCTCCAGTGTTTATCTTGAACAATGCCATACACTTAGTCACACCGGTGAGAAACCCAGGGGCTGTGCTCGATGCCCCCTCTCCCTTATGCCCATATGCAGTTAATCACCACGTTCTATTCATTTTATCTCCTAAATAATTTTCAAACCCTGCTTTCCATCCCCAAATCCTCTGCTGCTCCCCAAATCTAAACTACCAATTCTAAACTCTTAAGACTGACAGCAGAGCCTACTCATTGGTTTCCACTTGTCCACTCTTTTATCCACGTATATTCCATTCTCCATGTAGTAGCTAGAATGACCTCTCTTGCTGAAGATTCTTCATTAACTTCTCACTGCTCTGAGGATAAGACCAAAAACTTTAACTCACGTTTATCCCACCAGACTTGTTTTAGCCATTTCTTCATTGTCCCCATGCTTTAGGCTCACTAGCCATCTTGCTGTTCTCAAAACGTGCCGTATTTCTTTTCCACCATAGAGCTTTCATCCATGCTGTTCCCCTGCCAGTTCAGCTAGTTATCCTTCAGAGCTTAGCTCACCTCCACAGGAAACCTCCCATGCTCTCCTGACTAGGCCAGCACCCTCCTCCCTCATGTGCTCTCACAATGCCCTGTGCTTCTTTTTTTAAAATATATATATATTTTTAAATTATTTTATTTTTATTTATTTTTGGCTGTGTTGGGTCTTCATTGCCGTGCATGGGCTTTCTCTAGTTGCGGCAAGCGGGGGCTGCTCTTCATTGCAGTGCACTGGCTTCATCGTGGTGGCTTCTTTTGTTGCGGAGCACCGGCTCTCGGCGTGCGGGCTCAGTAGTTGTGGCTCGCGGGCTCTAGAGCACAGGCTCAGTAGTTGTGGCACACGGGCTTAGTTGCTCCGTGGCATGTGGGATCTTCCCAGACCAGGGCTTGAACCCATGTCCCCTGCATTGGCAGGCAGATTCTTAACCACTGCACCACCAGGGAAGCCCCTGCCTTGTGCTTTTTAGCAAATTGTAATTCATGTGTTATGAAATTAGCTGTCTGACTTTCCCATAGAATTGAGTTGGTTTTTTTAAAATTCATGAAGTGTATGTTTGACCTCCATATATTTATTTATATTATCATCATAAAGAATGGCCTAGTAGCAACAATTTATTTTCTAAAATTTAATTGGTTTTTGTCCAGTAATTTCATAGGGTAGACCACTTTGATTTGTTATTTCAGGGGCATACTGTATTTTATTTGTTCTAAGAAACACATTTTTCCCACTTTTAACATCTCTGAAATTGGCATGCATCTTACAGACAATGGTATGTCATGGTGTAATTGGCAGCGTTTTTCTTTCTTAGTGCATAAGAAATAATGGTACATCTTATATTTGAAAGATCTTAGATTAGATAAAATTTGGTATTTTTATAACAAATTCATTCTGGAAGATTTACTGGAAACCTTGTGATGCTCAGTCATTCTGTAGAAGCATTACTAGGATTTTTCTGTAGCCATAGCAAATAACTGGTGACATCTTGATCCCTTGAAGAAGTTTCTGCCCAAAAGCATTTTGCTCATATGCTATAGAGTTGAATGTTGGGGACTTGATTTATGTATCATTTGTTCAAGTAACACACAAACTCAAATCTGTATCTGTGTATGTATATCTGTTTTGTTTTGGAAAAACTACCTACTTTTTATCTCCACATAGAGATGGGGAAGCTCTCCATCAGTTCTAGAAACTGTTTATTTTCCCCCAGGAATGCATTTTCTCCTTCCTTTTAGAAGAAGTTTTAGATGAGCACACCTAGATTTCCCCAGCTGTACTTGTATCTAGATATGGGCATATGAATAAAGTTCTTGTTAATTGGATATGAGCAGAAATAATGTATGAACTTCCAGGGCATGAACCAAAAAGAAAATGACTTGCTCTGCAATTCTTCTTTTCCCTCCTCTAGTGAATGAAAAGAACTGGGTCCCTAGATGATTTCCTGGAACAAAGGTACCTGGCCAGCCTCCGGACTTGGGGGAGAGATGTTTTGAGGACATTGTATTTTGGGGTCTCTTAGTTATAGTGGCTCTGCCTGTACTGTAACTAATGTATCATCTTAGAGATTGTCTTAATTGGACTCCTCAATTTCCAAAAAGTGGGGTCAGCCTTACTATCAGCTTCTCTTAAATCTGAAGCACATGGCTCTTGCTCTTGGACTACGTACAACAAAGCATATGTGCTCTTTAGGGATGTATTGTGCATGATGAAGGAGCATGTGCTGGAGAGTCAGTCACTTACTGTCTGTGTCACAATGGGCTACTCACCGAGATCCTCTGAGCTTCAGTCACCTCCTTTAAGATGCAGGTGATGTCCATTTTAACAAAGTTGTTTTGAGGAGTCATTGGGGTCGTCTGTTGAAGAGGCCTTGCAAGCCCCGTGTTTACTAAATGATAGCTATTGCTATCATTAGTTTTTCCAAAGACTACAACCTCAAACTATTTTTCTGCCCTAGTATTTTTCAGTTGAACTTGGTATCTATGGAGGATTGTTTGATTTTCTAGGTTTTATCTTTGGATTCAGCAAAACCATCAGAAACCTTCGTATCTGGACCATGTACCTTGGCTCCCCAGAAAATTGCTGAGTTTTTGACAGTTCTCCTGAGTTTTCCCATCATGCTTTTGGCTATGTGCATGCTCTAGGGCCTGAAAGAAGCTGTCCAGAGCCTGACTGTATGTCACCTGGGAGAGGTATCCCCTGGAAAACTTATTTCTGGACCTGAGTGCTAGGGAAACTTTTTCTTCCTTTGTAGAACTGGTGTATGTTCTCATGGTTTTAATAAGAAGCCGTAAAGGACAGAGTGAGGAATAGAATCATTAATAGTAACATAATTTAGTAAGTTGCTCATTGCTTCACTATAAGGCAGATGGTAGGTTAGCTCTGAGCACTTATACTAATCCATTACCAGATGTGGTTCCATTAGAGTCCTTTAAGGAGGTGAAGTCTGAATTTTTTTTTTTTTTTTAAAGAAATCAGAAAGCCAAAATGGTGGCAACTAGCAGAGAGTTGACTTTGTGAGAGTAATAAGAAACATTTGCTCTTTTAAATTGGTATGTGAACATAGTATTGGACATCCAGGTCATACAAGTGTACATACTTTGAGTATTAGAGTTGTTGATTTAGGACAGTAATTCCCAGGCTGTAGTTTAAGGTACTGACACAACAATCTGTGACTAGTAAATACTTCTTACTATCCAAAGTATAGAACTGAACAAGTCAGGGTCCAGTGGACAGTTCACTGCTTTGTGTTTGTTGAATGAATGACTAAGGACTAGACCTGATTATATAAGAGCACCATGGCAAATTATAGAACACTTTTTTTTCTTAATTAGGTTCCCGTAGGATCTCTGTCTAGACTTTGTTGTTTTGTTTCTTTGTTTTTGGTCATATGAACTTGGTGTATGTTTAAAAAACAAAACAGAAAATTTAATTCTTTTACTAACTGATATTTTTCAGGTAGGTTTTCTTCCTAATCATTTCTGAAATGAGTCTTTGTATTTCACATTTTTAATGTGAAATATTAACAATCCCTTTCAGTACCTGTGTTTTTTCTGCACAAATAAAATTTGTCATATAATTTATCTCCTGCCTTAGGTTTCTTTGTAGAAACTGTTTAGACAGGCATCTGACGCCTTTATCACCTCATGACTCCAGCACAGACCCTTGAAACCTTCTTTCCTACTATCCTTTCATATAAACCCTGGCTTCACAGATGTTTCTGGATCAGGGGACTGGGTGGATGGTGGTGGTATCATCTCCTTTTATATTTGACTTTTCCATTGTGCAGATTGTCATAAAGCTATTTCTGCCCAGGTCTTGTGCACTTGCCTGCTCTCCCAAATTAGAAT
Source organism: Mesoplodon densirostris (assembly GCF_025265405.1). NCBI lineage: Eukaryota > Metazoa > Chordata > Mammalia > Artiodactyla > Ziphiidae > Mesoplodon > Mesoplodon densirostris. Next base: position 17,080,701 of record NC_082678.1, on the reverse strand, counting down.
CCAACTTTGAGCACAGGTTAGTTTAATGGCTCCGGAAATTGAGTCCACAGTTAACAGTCCTTTTAGTTCACAGAATTGCAACTTTTTTTTTTTCTTTTTTTGTTTTTGTTTTTAAATTTTATTTATTTATTTATTTTTGGCTGCACTGGGTCTTTGTTGCTGTGCACAGGCTTTCTCTAGTTGCGATGAGCTGGAGCTACTCTTCGTTGCGGTGCTTGGGCTTCTCATTGCGGTGGCTTCTCGTTGCAGAGCACGGGCTCTAGGCGCGCGGGCTTCAGTAGTTGTGGCAAGCAGGCTCAGTAGTTGTGGCGCACGGGCTTAGTTGCCCCGCGGCATGTGGGATCTTCCCAGACCAGGGCTCAAACCCGTGTTCCCTGCATTGGCAGGCGGATTCTTAATCATGGCGCCACCAGGGAAGTCCCAGAATTGCAACATTTTTAAACAAAGTTACCCTGGAAATGATCTGCAGTCCAGCTCTCTCATTGATAACTGCCCCAGGTGTCTGTTTCATCATTTTAGTGGCTGGCCTGCGGTTATATGGTGCCAGGACTTTGTTCTTTCTTCTTCATAATCATGAAGGAGAACCTTCTCTAAATTTGCCCAGGTGTATCACAAGTTTTAGAGCATAGAAATATTATTGAGTCAAACAAAAAATACTGGGCAAGTGATATTAGGCAAATCCAGGCAAAAAGAGTCTCTTTCCCCACCTATCAGGTTTCATACTTCAGGTCTATGTGCTATTAATTAAATTTAACTTGTCTTATACTTGATGTCATTTATTTGTTATTTAGGCACATCTGTGAATTTTACTTATTCATTAGTGTGGCATTATTAAAAAGTCTCCGGTTTGTTGACAGGATTGAAATAGGCTTTAATTTAAGGATTCTTCTGTCAGGAGAGAGAAACCAAACGGTAACGTGAACAGGGAAAGTTTAATATAACGAATTGCTAACTCTAACGGGATTGGAGTAATGAGGGATTTGCTAGTCAGTAGAAAAAGCTTTAAATTTTGCAGGCATGGCGGTATAAGGAGTAGCCACTGCCCGCAGGGCTGAGATGGGGTGCCTAGTGAGAGCCCCCCTGGCTGAGGTCCAGACCTCTGGAGAGGGCACAAGGGATGGCAGAAAAGTCACTGAGCATGGCGGGGGTGGGGGGACTGCTGGGAAATTCTAAGGGTGGGGGAGGGAGGGGGCTTTAGGAGTCAGCCAAGAGCAAAACTTTTCCTGCTGTGTCTCTCTAGCACCCTCTGTTGAAAAAGCTTAACATCGTGCCAGCTGGCAAAGGAAAATGTTTAAAGGTCCCAGTTTTCACAGAGTGGGCAAAAAGCTGAGCATGGAGCCAGAGCGGCAGTAAATCAATAGCCAGCACAGTTCCCCACCTCCCCATTCCTTAGTAGTTGGAAGTAGACACTTTTGGGTAAAGCATGCTTGTCATTGGTTACCCAATACCTATTTTAAAATTTTCTAGCAAACAGTGAAATCCTGATCATTATTAATAACCACTCTGTGGCTTACATACCAGGATGTGCCAGCCAGGACTACTGTATCTGAGAGATAGGTTGGAGATTTGCTTCTATTATTTTAAGCATATTTAAAGTACACATATTCAAGTATCATTATGTAAATTGACGATGAAAATGGAGCAACAATAAAAAGTATAGTGTCATTTTCTGACTTAATTTGAGGCTACTTTAAACTCAGAAATGAAATAAAGAAAAGGTTTTCACAAAATGGTACTTAGGGACTTCCCTGGTGGTCCAGCAGTTAAGACTCCACGCTTCCACTGTGGAAGGCACGGGTTCAATCCCTGGTCGGGGAACTAAGATCCTGTATGCTGTGTGGCTTGGCCAAAAAAAAAAAAAAAAAAAGTACTTATAACCTCTGTACTTGTAACTGACATGTGATATAGTAATTCTAAAGCAGTTTTTATAGTGGTTAAAAATGTTTACTGAACATGATTAGTTTTGAGACATCATAATTAAATAGTGCTAGATCCAGTCAGCACTTACTTTTACTGAGTAAGTCTAAATTAAATAAATAGATTGTTGAGAAACTGTATTTATCAGGATTCTTTGGTTACAAGCAACAGAAAGTGACTCTGTACAAATTAAGGGGGGAGGGGAAGAGGGACTTTGGAATGATATGAGGTGGCTGACATCATTGAAGGAAAAACTGAGAAGGCCGGGCTCCTCAGCCTGCAAAATCTAGGTAGCAAGTGCTAATGGACAGATCTGGAGGCTGCAGTCGCTGAGATGGATCTGTTCCAGCTGTTTGCCACTCAGTTCAGGATTCATATTCCAAGGAGTGTCTTGACTGGCCTAGTAGGACCAGGGAAGGGCAAGGCACTGAGGTACCAGGCCACAGGAACAATTTGTTCCTAGGCTCAAAGGACATACGTTACCAAGACTTAATTCTCACGCCATTTCTTTGCTTCTCTTCCTTGGCGTCAGCTTCATTTCCAGGCCTTCTGTGGTTGAGGCCTTGAGTTTCCGTTCAGCGTCCTTCCTGTGAGATTCACATGCAGAGTCATCCTGAATCTAATCACCGTGGTCCAGGAAATGCAGTGCTTTTTGATTGGCCAGACACATCTCTGGAGCCACTGTCCTAAACATTAGCGTGAGAGAAGGACTGGTACTCTCGGGGAAACTGGGGTACAATTTCCAAAGGGAGGAGTAAAGGAAGCTGAGCGGCAAAAAAAAAAAAAAAAGTTTGTCTGTGACAAAAAGCCAATGGAAGGAGATAATAAGAGGTAGAGAAGCATTAGTGGGACAGGGAAGTGGATATATCTGTTAGTGGTTAGACAGCAAGCACCATAATGTGTGTTTATCCGATGAGAGGGAACTGCTAAGAAGTCTGGTCAGTCAGACTGCTCCCTACTACGGGTGCTGCTGGCTTTCGTTCTGGTTTGGTGTTTTAGCCACAGTAGTAAGTCTGTATTAGCACTAAAATGAAAATAATGTCAGAGTTCTTTTGGAATACCTTGAGGCCAGCTGATGTGGCCATGCCTCTCTTCAGATCTCTGTGATGCTTCTCCGTCTTCTAAAGTAAAGGTTCCTGCAGTCAGCATTCCCAATCAGTGTCTCGTCCTTTTCTCCAAATCTTCCCTCTGTGTCTCATGGTACACTGGTCCTGTGGTAAATGAAGATCTTTATCTTTAACTCTGTACCCTCGCAACTCACTCCATGTCTCCCCCTCCATTTAATTGAAACCCCATCTCTCATTAGGCCAGGAATGGAGGGGGAAGAAGACGCATGAAGGAGGGATTCAACATTCTCCAGAACCACCGCCTCCCCCGACCCCACCCCGCCTGGTGACCATTTACAAATCATTATGTTTTGCTTTTGTTTTTGATTTTTGTTGTTTTTATTCACTTTTTAAAAAAGTTTACATACCGTACAATTCACTCTCTAGTGGACAGTTATCTAAGTTTCAACAAATGCATACAGTATATATATGTAATGTTTATAGGTGTATATAACCACCGTCATAACCAAGATTCAGGATAGCTCTGTCATCCTCCAAAAAAGTTCCCCTTCGTAGTAATATCTTCCTCCCTCCCCAGCCCCAGGCAATCACAGGTCTGTTTTATGTTCCTATAATTGTCCTCTTTTTCCAGATTGTCATATAAATGGAACTATACAGCACATATCCTTTTGAATCTGGCTGCTTGTACTTAATATATGATATGTCTGAGTGTGGTTTTCTTCGAGTTTATCCTAATAGGAGTTCACAGAGCTTTTTGAATCTGTAAATTTATTTATATCACCAGATTTGGGGAGTTTTCCTCCATTATTTTTTCAGATTTATTTTTCTTCACCAGTCTCTTTCTCCTCTACTCCTGGAACCCTAGTGACATGAATGTTGGACCTTTTGGTATCGTCCCCTGATCCCTGAGACTCTTCATGTTTCTCAATCTTTTTTCTGTCTGTTCTTCAGATCAGATCATTTCTTTTGCTTGAATTAAGTTCACAAACTTTTCCCTCATTCATTCTTTCATTGCACTCATCTAGTGAAGTTTTTAATTCAGATATTTTATTTTTCGGTTCTAAAATTTCCACTTGAGGGAATTCCCTGGTGGGCCAGTGGTTAGGTCTCTGCACTTTCACTGCCAAGGATGGGGGTTTGATCCCTGGTCAAGGAACTAGGATCCTGCAAGCTGCGTAGCACAGACAAAAAGTAAAAAATAAGTGAATGAATGAATGAATGAATAAAATTTCCACTTCTGTTTTTACAGTTTCTATTTATCTGCTGTGAACACCTATATTCCCATTTGTTTCAAGGGCATTTACCTTTTTTTTTTTTTTTTTTTTTTTTTTTTTTTTTTTTTTTTTTTTTGCGGTATGCGGGCCTCTCACTGTTGTGGCCTCCCCCGTTGCGGAGCACAGGCTCCAGACGCGCAGGCTCCGGACGCGCAGGCTCAGCGGCCATGGCTCACGGGCCCAGCCGCTCCGCGGCATATGGGATCCTCCCAGACCGGGGCACGAACCCGTATCCCCTGCATCGGCAGGCGGACTCTCAACCACTTGCGCCACCAGGGAGGCCCTGGCATTTACCTTTATTTGCCTCCTGGAGCATAGTTACAATAACTGCTTTAAAGTCTTTGTCTGATAATTCCAACACCTGGGTCATCTGGGAGTTGGTATCCCTTGTATTTTGTCCTGACAGTTTGCCCACATTTTCCTAGTTCTTTGTATGAAGAGTAATTTTGGATTTTATCCTGGACATTCTGAATATGTTGTATAGACTTTGAGTCCTATTAAACTCCTCTAGAGCATGTTGATTCTGTTGTTGTTATTTTGTTTTGTTTTTGTTTTAGCAGGCAATCAACCCAGTTAGGTTCAGACCACAAAGTCTGTCTCGCCTCCTGTGGGCAGTGGTCCAAATGTTGTTCAGTTTCCATAGCTTTCACTATGCTATGCTGCTTTGGGCCTGGCCCACCCGTGTGCCACTCAGGGGTTAGCCCAAGACTTGGGGGAGAAGAGGGGAGGGTAGTTGAAGTTGTAGTTCAGTTTTCAAAGCAGTTGCTTCGCTGTTTTGGGTCTGTCCCACACAAGCATGACTCGAAGGTGAACCCAGAGCTGTGAAAGTTTATGCACAGACTTTGGGGGTCTCCTCCAGCTGATTGCTCTCTGGGTCCCCCACACTGTCTAGGTCACAAGAGCTCAGTTTCCTAATTCTCTGTTCAGAAAGATGGGCTTCTCTCGGTTTCAGCTGCCTGGGCCACCACAGCACAGCACAGCTCTTTGACTGGGGCCAACCTTCTGTCAAAATTACAACAAACCAGCTTCAAGAGGAGGGGAGGTGAGAAACTCGCCCCCATACAGTCACCTCCCCAAGTTTTGACTCCTCTGCCTAGTCCACCTGCTTTTGTTTACTTTTCATAGTTTGTATTTTTGAATTTATATTGTACCTCATCCAGTCTTTTGTGGTAATCAGTGGCAGAGAGGCTGTGGTGGGCTTACTCCATCTTGGCTGGCCCCAGAAGTCTTAAATCACGACCTGTATTAGTTTTCTATGCTGCATGACAAATTACCACAAACTTAAAGCAATACATATTCATTATTTCACGGTTTCTGTGGGTCAGGAGGCTAGGCATGGGTTAGTTAGCTGGACCCACTGCAGGCTGCAGTCAAGGCCAGGTCTGGGTTTTCATGGGCGGGGTGTGTGTGTGAGGGGAGTTGACTGGGGAAAGGTGGGCTTCCAAGCTCACTAGGCTGTTGGGAGAATTCATTTCCTTGCAGCAGTAGGACTCATGGCAGCTGTTTCTTCAAAGCTAACACCTGAAAGGGAGACTAAAGCAAGTCTGCTAAACAGATGGAGTCTTATTAATGTAGTTAAGGCAGCAGCATTCCATCACCTTTGCCATATTCTAGCGGTGAGAAGCAAGTCACGGGTCCCTCCCACACTCACGGGGAGGGCGTTACACAAAGCTGTGAACATCAGGAGACCTTAGATTCTCTCTAACTGTGTTTTCCTTTAATCCTCAAATAAAAACTCTTCCTTCCACCCTCTGCTCCTATTTGTCAGAGCTGTGGTGCCCTTTTCCACCCCACGTCCTGGTGTCACGCTGAATGACTGCATGACAGTCCAGTTCTTTTACCCAGTCCAGCCCATACTTGAGCCTACAGGTTCTTGACCTCCTACACTAGTGACCTTTACTTTTGAACCTAGTTCTGTGACTCTGAATCTCAAGCATAAGCTATCTACTACAGCATTCTGTTTATTTCCATAATCTATCAAGTATTAAGGATAATTCAAGCTTTACTGTCACTTTCCTATTAGATTCTATGCCCCTCAAGGTCTAAGACTATTTTATGTCTTATCCTTTCCGTACTGCCCACAAGGCTGTATCGGGTATTCAAATACCTGTTAAAAAATTAAGAATCTTAAATATTTATTTGACGACTGGACAGGATACCTCTTCCTTCCCCTTCCCTTTTTAATTTTGTCTGATAACACTTAACCAGCTCTTCCTAACGTAAACCCTGCCAGGAAATTCTAATTGAATTAGCCAAACTGTATATAACAGAATATAACACACACACACACACACACACACACACACACACACACACACACACACACACACACACACACACACACACACACACACTGAATTAGTGAATATTTTAATGACATGACATTGGAGTCTAACTTCAGAGTATAAGCTGTGATGTGTCCTGTAGGTGAAACTAGGTTACAGTTTCTGGTGACTAAACCTCACAGGCAAAAACAAGCCCACCCTCTTTTTTGAATCCCGTTCATTTGCAAAAAGGGAGTAATCAACTAATAAAAGACTGGAAATTTGGAAGACTTTCCACCTAGAATACTTTGGCATAGGGTGGCTACAACTGTCAAATCATGTTTCCCTGGGAAAAGGTGTAGTTAGCTAGGAATACTGAGATGATTGATACCCATAGAGGCTCCACTTATGGGCGGTCACCTACCTCCCAACCCTTCCTTCTTCTAGCTGCCTCCAAAATATGAGTGTGGCTCTTTCTCTACCCAAAGCTTCCTAATCCAGTGATTGCTAAACTATTTGAGAATAAAAGAAATATGCATCTTGAAAATCCAGATTATTAAAAATATTTTCTTTCCAATAGAATTCAGTATACTAGGGACCCATGACAGTATACCTTGCCATACAAAGTATAGGTAATTTATGTCCACTTTGCCCCTTCAGACTTGCTCTGGGTCCTGAAGTTGAGCCCCGTATGAGATTTCTCCTTACCTAGTTTTCACTATTACTGAAGCATTAGCTATATCACTAATCAAAGCAATGCTGTTCTCTTTAGCAGAAGCTAGATAGACTAAAGCTGGAGTTATTTGTAATGGTGATAAACTGGAAATGAAGTGAATGTGTATGAATAGAGGAATAACTGAATAGAATATGGTAACATTCACACCATGGTATATTATGTAGCCATTAGAAATAATGGCTATGGATTAGATCTATCAGTTGGGAGAGGGGATGAGGAGAGAGACACATTGAATGACAAAAGCAAGATGCAAAAAAGTTTACATAACATGATCCCTGTGTTACAAAACAATGATCAAATAAAATCCTTTGTAAAAGTATATAGGTATGTATGTTTCCATATAATTACATGAGCATGGAGAGAGGCACAGAATGATATGAACTAGGTGGCTACATAGGTCATCTGGAAGAGAGGTGGAGAAGTGAACCTTTGAGATGGATGTGGAGGGAGAAGAAAGAATGAGTAAGGGATGCCAAGCAAATGAGAAACAAAAGCAAAGGTTATATTGGGAAAAAATATATGCTTATATGTACACATGTATATAAAATCATATGTATTTAAATTTAATTTTTTAAGTTGAAATTAAAATTTAAAAGTGAAATTCTCACAACCTGGCTATCCCTCTTCTTTATTTCCCTTACAGCTTGACTTGTAAATCTCACAACTTCTCCACATAGGAAAAAAAAATACAGTTTATAATCTTACTAGCCTCAAAAGGTAGATAGAAATTTATTAAATATTACTTGGTCATTTCAGAAAATAAAGTTTCCCTTGAAAAGAAAATATAGAAGATTTTTTTCCAGTATAAATTTCACCTGAGATTATGGACCAGAAGTTGGTCCTAGAAATGTCCTGAATGATGACAGGCTTTTCTTGGTGCCACAGAGACAGAAGACAGTCCTGCCACCAAGATACTTACAGCCCAGAGTACAGAAGGAAGCATACAATGTTCATTAAAAGCAGGACAGGGCCTCCCTGGTGGCGCAGTGGTTAAGAGTCCGCCTGCCGATGCAGGGGATACGGGTTCGTGCCCCGGTCTGGGAGGATCCCATATGCCGCGGAGCGGCTGGGCCCGTGAGCCATGGCCGCTGGGCCTGCGCGTCCGGAGCCTGTGCTCCGCAACGGGAGAGGCCACAACAGTGAGAGGCCCGCATACCGCAAAAAAAAAAAAAAAAAAAAAAGCAGGACATAAGGTCCCCTTAACTATAATAGAAAGATAACATAAGCAGGAGGGCATCACCCAGCAGACTTTTATGTTCTCGTTGCATTTTGTACATATCGCTGTTATAGTAGTGATCATTTATTTGATGCATTATTTATATGAATATCCTTAAAAGCTTATGGACTCTGCCTTGTCACTGCTGTAATCTCTGCTATAATATTTGTTAAATGAATCAATTCCTCTCTTTGTCCCTGGTGCCTACCACAGTAAATAACATATGCTAGTTGTATAGTTCCTGAGTGACTGAATTAGTGAACATATGAGATGATCTTAAGGTTTAGGCTCTGTAGCAAAGGAACTGATGAAAATAGCTGAGAAGAAAATGGAAGACAAGGAATAGGAGTTTCTGGTAAAGATAGTGAATGGGTACAGTGGAAATAGGAAAGGAGATTATGGTCAGAATTCAGAATAATGACATCTAAAATTTCAGCAGTTCTAGGTGGTTAAGGTCTAGTAGCTAATACTTTGAATAAAGCACCTTGGTAATCAGGGGAAAGGCTGCATGTTTTAGCCTTTGAGGCTAGTTTAGCAAAATGGCCAGCTCCCCAACCTGTCTCCCTAAAGCAAAGCCAATGAGGAAACAAGTCCAGCCCATGCACACAAAACTAATTGGTTTTTTGGTTTTTTTTTTTTAAGCCTGAACGGTCAAACCAAAGATGACCAGACGATTGAGAAAAGTCTCTCACATCAAACGGAGTCTAAGGGAAGAACTGTTCAGAAAGGAAACAATGCAGAAAATTTAGCAGAACTTCAGAAAAACCCTAATTAATATCCTCTGCTAGCATAAAAATGATTTGCATCCATAAAACAAGAACCCAGTATTGTGGGAAAAAAGCAACTGGAGAATAAGAAAGTTATATAAAAATTTAATATCATGGAATAAGAAGCTCAGTAGAAGGACTGGAACACCAAGTTCAGTTAAGCACTCAGAAAATTGAGAACAATAACAAAAAAGAGTAGAAAACATAAAGATAAATTATGATGATCCCTCCAGGAAACTTAATATGTGTCGTCTAGAAAACAGAAGATGTTTTCAATAAAATAGAGAACTGAAAGAAATGTCTCTATATTGAAAGCATCAGCCAAATACTAAGCACAAATAATGGGGGAGAAAGATACCAAGGTGCACATCATCATGAAATTTCAGAATCCCATGGGTGAAAAGAAGCTTTGCGGGGGTTGGGGGGAAGCACCTAGAAAGGACTAAAACAGCAAAATGACATCAGACTTTTCTTGAGTAGGTATTGGATGCGAGAATACAGGGGCACTGTGCCTTCAAACTTGATTTTCAGCCTAGAATTTGTGCTCAGCCAAACCATCAGTGAAACAAAAAGGTAGCCAATTCCAGCATAACTGAGGGCATCATTCAAGGAGGAAGAGAAGGGAAGTCACAAGATGACCGAGTTGGTAAGTTCAGGTCAGCATTCATGGGTGGGCAGTGATGAGGAGTTTGCACACAGTGTTCCTTCCGCTTAGTCTGTTAGCTCCTCTTTTCCCACTGTATCAATCTGGATTGATAGAAATGACACAGTGATACAGAGTTAAAAATAAGGAATATGTAAACTACGATAAACGAGTAGGCTCCAAAAAGATACACAAGTGTCCAAGAAGCATATGAAAAGATGCTTGATATCACTCTCATTAGGGGAATGCAGATCAAAACCACAGTGTGGTGCTTAGGGTTAGTCAAACTAATAGAGACAGAAAATAGAATGGTGGTTGCCACGGCCTGGGGAGAGGGGTGTGTAGTGGGGAGTTATTTCTTGGGCACAGAGTTTCACTTTTGCAAGATGAAAGGAGTTCTGGAGATTGGTAGTACAACTATGTGACTAACATTACTGAACTGTACACGTAAAAATGGTTAAGATGGCAAATTTTATGTATATTTTACCACAATTAAATTTTTTTAAAAAAATAAAATAACTAGAGGATATTAGAAAACTCTAGCAGAGTGCTCCCGGCCCAGAGTGAGCTGGACTGAGGCTCTGGAAAGGAGTTTGGAGAATGCAGTTGAGGAGAGAGCTCATGTTTTTAAACTGGAGGAGGGTGGATGTGTAAAAAACAGAAACAGTTTTTGTAAGGAGGATATTGCAAGAGGAAAAGAACAGTTAGGAACTCTAGAAAAAAAGCAGCTACACAAGAAGAATGTCCTCACAGTACCCTACCTAGCTCTGCAGCGAACATTAACATACTGTTTTTAAAGCAAATGCCATTCATCGTTTGAACTCAAAGCAGTGATGGGGTGGAAGATAGGGGTCTGAAGAACCAAATCCGTATCCATCATTGTAGAAATTAAATTGTTACTATCTCAAATTGATAAGTCAAGAAATAGGGATCCAAGCGTTTTTAAAGATACACAACCATATATTCACATAGAGAGAGAACGTTCTTTAAAAAACTCCTTACCTCAAAGGAGAGAGCCTGCGGACACTGGAGAAGGAAGAATCTGTCTTTTTGTTAGCATATCTTTTGTACCGTTTATGTTTTCTCATGAGCATGTATTACTTTACAAGTAAAAATGAGATTCAGTGTTGATTTTTTTTAATTATTAATGAAAAATTGCAGGAATTGTATACCAGGAGTTAGAGGTAGAAGAAATTAGTGCTAGTTAGGGGGATATTAGATAAAACTGTATTAAAGTTCATACATTTGAATCGCGCTTTGTCATAGGAACATGAGCTCAGGCAGGAAAGTGTAAGATATCTCAGGGCTACGTGAGCTGTTTATTTACAGCATTTTATTTTACCAGTACAGTAAAACCTTAACTGTACTGCTGGGGAAATAGCTGGTTCTAATTAATTTAACTTTCAGAGTAATCCAATCAAGCAAAAATCATTTTTATTCCATCTTCTATAGAATACCTTTTTTAAAATGTAGCTCTGCTTGCCTTCTTTATTAAGTTTAATATCTGAAGATAACTTAAGGCTTTCGTTATGCTGTAGATTAAGAAAGTATAACAGTAGCGGTGGATAGCCACTACATTCCCAGTTTTTATCTGTTCACTTTTTCCCTAGATGTGTGGCAGTAGCGTGGTGATTACAGCAACAGCCCATCACTCACAGGCCTTGCCTGTACCTTGTAAGAATATTTAAACACAGATTTCTTAGTGTCTCTGCATCCTATAACATGAAAATATTCCTGGAAGGTATCATCTAAGGTAATGAATAATAGCTGGCTCCCAAGCTTGGGAAATGTACTGACTTCCTTTTAAAAGTTGTTTCTCAGCCTTGGTTGGACATTGGAGTCATCTGGAAGCTTTTAAAACTGCTGATGTCTGAGTTCAATTCCCTGATTTCACTGAAAAAGGATACAGCCTTGCCATTGGAAGTTTTAAAAACTTCCCAGGTGATTCTGATGAGCAGCCAAGAACTACTGTTTTAAAGGAAGAATTATCTCTAAGTGCCTCCCATCACCACCACCTCGTTGATTTAAGTTATTTTTATTACGATGGCATTCAGATACGTACAAACGGACACTAGGTTGAGATTCCTATGCATGTGGTAGTTGTCAACACATTTACAGGTTAAAAACAAACTCCAAAATTAAAAAGTTAAACAACAGTGATGGGTGGACAATGATGTTTGTTTTTTTTTTTTAAGATGTTGGGGGTAGGAGTTTATTAATTAATTTATTTATTTTTGGCTGTGTTGGGTCTTCATTTCTGTGCGAGGGCTTTCTCTAGTTGTGGCAAGCGGGGGCCACTCTTCATCGCAGTGCACGGGCCTCTCACTGTCGCTGCCTCTCTTGTCGTGGAGCACAGGCTCAGTAGTTACGGCTCACGGGCCCAGTTACTCCGCGGCATGTGGGATCTTCCCAGACCAGGGCTCGAACCCATGTCCCCTGCATTGGCAGGCAGATTCTCAACCACTGCGCCACCAGGGAAGCCCCTGGACAATGATGTTTTGCTGAGGCTTTTGTGCATGTTGTTCCTTCTGCTTAGTCTATTAAATCCTCCTTCCCACTTGTATCAGTCTGGCCCAGTGAGGAGACAGAAACTACATGGTGATATAAACAGGGTACGTTTATTATAAAGAGTAGTTAAACTGTGGTAAGAGAACAACTGTAGAGCTAGCTAGGGCTGAGGGAGAGAACCTGAGGAAGGGCCGATTGGAGGGGGCCCCTCCCCAAGGCTGGAGCTCACACTCACTGAAGAAGCTGTAGGTGCAGCCCCCTGGATGGCAGAGTGGCTCCCAGCTTCGCCCAGGTCAGCCAGTGGGCAGTTGCTGGCAGCAGGAAGCATTCCTCCAGCCCGGGAAAGCCGGTAGCCCGCCACACGGGCACACAGGAGGTGGGAGCCCTGGTGGCAGCCCTCCTGGTGGTGAGCTGCAGTTGATGGCCAGGCGTGCAGGTGTGCAGACCACGTGGCAGTGTCAGTGCCACAGGCACGGAGCACATGGCATCCCCGTCAGGAGGGCCGTGGCCACATCATTGGGAGAAGGCCACAGAGACTCGTGTGGGAGTGGGGCGAGTAGCAGGAGGCCCGCAGTGCACAGTGTCTGTGTTGACAGGGTCACTGGAAGGTGACACTAGATCACGCCAGAGCTGCAAGGTTGCTAAGAGACTGCCCTTTCTTAGTCCTTGGCTGGGGTCCTCACCAGGTGTCCTCAGCCACATGCTGACCCCACCCTGCAGCTTCCAGAGACAGTGGGACGGCCCCTCGCTGCTACAAGCCCCTCTAGCGCCCTTCATTGGGAAACCTCTGCATTGCGCTCACAGGGAAGGAGAAGTGCTTGAGGGGACGGGTCCATCATTGGCAAAGCGTGTGCTGGAGGGTGAATCTGGAGCTGACAGGCAGTAAATTGATAACCGACACAGCACCCCATTCCAGCCAGACACTTTTGCCACATTTAAGCCGTCGCTCATAGGCTACCTCACTCTTCCAGGTGTTGCTCTATGCCATGTTCCAGTGTACCCTTACAGTAGCTCACCATGCTGTGTAGGCATCTTTGTTTAAAAAACAATTGTTTTGTCCAGCCCACATAAAAGGGATGCATAAGAATCACCTGCAAAGGCTCTGATTTGGTTGGGCTGGTATGGGGCCCAGGAATCTACACTTTCAATAGGTAGATTCCGATGATGGTGGCCCCTGAGACAGCACTTCTAGAAGTACTGGTCTGGGGCTGGACTCGAGGGACTTGTACCCTTAATGCCTGGTACACTGCCTGATAAAAGGTTGGTGTTCAACAGACGTGGGCCAGTGAATGAACACCGCCAAAGAAGTCAGGGCCACGTGTTCTAGTACTTAACAGAGAAGTGGAGCTGACGGGGGGAGGAGTGAAGGTCCATTTCTAACACTGCTTCTCAAAAATGTCCTTCTTTATACCACACGTGAAACTGTTTGGCTTAAAACTTTCTGCAGCTAATGTTTTCTCTTTTCTTTTTTTTTTTCATTTTTAAATTTTAAAATGGACATTATACTAATACCACTTCATTTTTAATAGGGAGAAAGAAGAAGAAACACAAAAAGAGGAACGTTTGATGGAAGAAAAGAAAAAGAAAAAGCAGGAAGAAAAGAAAAAGAAGGAAGGTGCTCAGAAAAAGGTTTGGCTAGAGTTCCTCGTTCATTGTTTCTGTCATCACTCGTGTCTCACCGCGTTATAGCCATTGCATTACAGAGGTTCGGTTCTTACTTTTAAAATTCAGTGTGCTCAATCTACAGTGCTAGTGACATAGATAAAGGGTGACAGCCACAGAATGTCTTTTTTAAGGAATCAGAAATACTAGAGCTGTGTTTTGAAGGACTTTGATTTTAGTCATTGGTAGTAAAGAATGTCCATGCTATTTTACTTAAACTGAACTGTCCAGAGCAACCATGTCTAAGGGCCATTTAACTGATTTTATTTGAAAAGATAGAAATAATTTTTGCAGCTTTGGCAAGTGTTCTTTTACAACTTGTACTAGTAAATATTAAAATTTAAAGTCCTACTGTGTATCTTATGGTCAGGCTTGAATTTTAGGGCATTTAATGTACCAAGTTATGCCATTTGTATTGTTCTTGCCTAACGGTTTAATGCATCTTATAGTTGAAACTGTATACGTTTTAGTTTGTATTAAAATACAGAGCTTAAGTGAGCTTCCAGATAGATTTTTTTGCCTTTAGATCAATATTGGCACATAATTAATAGCATGTAGACAATTATACATTTTTCCCAGTAGTAAATTTTAATCAGATAACTGGGCAAAAACTTGTTTTTAAAGTTTCCAATATTAAGGTCTGCTTATAAACTTTCATATGGATGTGTACATCCTACACATTATTCCTAAAGAGTTTCTGATTTTTTTTTTTCAGGCTGCTGATCAAAAAACCAAAGGTAAGTTTACTTTATTTTGGGGGGATACATTTTATGAGAGTACCAAAGTTTATGATGATGACTTTTTTTTTTAATTGGTGATTAAAAACAAAGAATCTCACCCTGCCTTTGAATCTGCTTTTTACTATTCCCTGTGAAATTCCTCATTTATCACTGGTTTTACATCTGCATTTAATTGGCATATGCTTAATCGAAAATGCCTAAAGAATGTTACATTACCTTTCTAAACAATGCTTTATAATTTTCCTTTGGTTTGATTTCCACCAATCAAGGATTAAGCTGATAAAATTGGTCCAATTTGAGTAAGAACAACCAAAGATACTGAATTTTTTTAAAGCTTCCAATTTCTCTTTGCCAACTCTTTATAATAAAAAGAGGTATATTCTTTCTATATTCTTCCCTTTTTGCTTAATAATGTGTGAAAGGTTTCTTTTTTATTTTCCAAGTCCAGAATTGGCGTATGGTTGTCTTAATGAGTGTGGATGAGAACGTATGTGGTTCTCACAGGAACTTGGGCATCTCTGTGTGATGTGCTGGAGGACAAGCAGAAAGGAAGCCACGCTCGGAGCCTCCGCACTTCATACTTGATGTGTTCAGGGACTGTCCAGTGCTGGGAAGCACACACTCAGGACTCGCATAGACCAGCTCTGTTTAATTTGGGCAAGGCACTTCACATCTTTAAGCCTTGGGTATTTCATATTTACAATGAGAAGAGTAAGGGGTGAATGGTTCCCACCTCATAGAGCTATCTTACGACTGTATGAGATCCACATGGACAAGGCTTGGTGCCTGGCACAGAGCTGGTGCTCACTAGAGGTTGCCTGTGATTAATTGTAAGTTTTATTTCTGTTGGACTGTCACATATAATTGTAGACACAGACACATGCTCTGCAGAGGCTTGTGTCTCAGGCAGCGCCACAGCGAAGGGCTCCACTTTTGTTTGACATTTATGGTTTTCAAAGTAGAGTTTATGTTATCTCATTTGAACTTCATAATTGAGCAGGGCAGGTGTTAATTGACAATGAAGAAACTGAGGCCGATAGTGTGACTTACGTGGCTTGCTCTTGGCCTCGAGTTAGTGTAAGGACAGGCCTCGAGGGAGCCCGGGCATCTGACCCCAGCACAGGCGGCCGCAGAGCTTCCACAGCAGAGCCACGGTAAGAGATGGATTTCATGTAAAAAAATATTTAAAGACAGCATAGTTTTCAAAAAGGACGTTTTTCTTTCTTACACTCTCAGTGGTAGTGTGAATTTACAAAACACTTGTCAGAAGGGCCCAAAGGGCTGTGGCTTATGGTTGTTTTGAAATTATGATCTTGAATGAGAAATAATGGTTTCTTAAAATTGTCATTTAAAAGTACAGAATTATTGCTCTGAAGCATCCGTTTCCTTTTTTTTTTTAACATTTTGAGAAGTTTTTACAACCTGATTCAGTACCAGCAGTGTTCTGTTGTCACTGTCATAATGATTATTTTCTCTTGAAATAGTAACAAATTGCTTATGATTGTATAACGATCATGAATTACATTGTCCTGCCACCTTACACAGAGTTATTATTTTCTGTTACTGTTCTGATGAGTATTTTCATTGCTGACTTCAAACCCTACTGGGTTTTTATCTTTTCCTTTTATCTTCTCTAAAATACTGCTCCTTTGGATGCAATTTGTCAGTAACTGTACTAACTATAACTAGCCTCAGAACATAATGATGATTATTAACGTCCTTCTGAACAATAAAAAAATGCTTTTTGAATTATAAATAATCTAACAGTGCCGCTAGGTAATTCATTAATAAATATTAGCAGCACCGAGGTCTAAATTTTTCTCAGACTCTCCATTATTACTGGTTCCAGTCAAAATTAGCTGCCTGCAAGGTGGTGGTTCTGAATTTCCAACTGGACACGTGTATTAAATAACACAAGCTGGGCCTGACTGAACGTTGAGATATGTTGTAGGAATAGTATGAGTACTCACACGGAGCAATAAGTCCTCTTTTCTAACCTTCTGGCGTTTTCGAGTCTTTCCCCTACTCTGTTCTGTGTAGCCAGAAGGGCAGGGCCAAGTTTGCCTTGCGCTCTCTCACACGCCCAGCTCCTTGCTCTGTGCGCGCAGTCAGGAGGCCTGAGACCGGCACCCTCATCAGCAGCTGCTTTCAGACAGACCCTGTACATGTATTAGTTCTAGTTGTTGTTGGCACTGTCTGCAGTGTCCACACGAGTAAACTGAAGCTCTGAGAGTTTGCCCAATGCCCCCAAGACTGTATAGCTAGTGAACAGCAGGGCTGATGTGCCCAGAATCTTCCTGAACTTATGGCATCCAGGAAGGGCACACGACAGACATTCATCAAGCATTTACTGTATCTCAGTACCTACCATGCTTCAAAACAATCCTGTGTCGGGAAAGGGATGCTCAGAGAGGTATGGTAACTTAGATAAGGTCACAGAGCTAGTGAGTAGCAGAGCCGGGTCAGTCCTGCCTCTGATTCCCGAGCCAGGTCTCTGACTTCCTGGCCAGATGTGATGACCCACTTCAGAACCACAGGAAGCCGGAGAACCCTGCTCTCACCACAAGGCAGCACCCAGAAGTCTCAGGGCCCTGAGCTGTTAGAATGTAGGAAAGAGTTTAGCAATTTGAGTGAGTCCAGGAGTTGAATACTCTTAAGCGAGAGGCTACAGTTATAAATAAGGTTATATAATACACTGAATCAATTAACATAGTAGAAGTTTGAATTGATTTTATTTTGATAATTAGATAACTAGACCATATCAATTAGTAACTTCCTTGCTCTGCAGTATTACACATGGCATAAACAGTAGTATTAGTAAAGCAGTGCCTCCACTATTTAGCATTATATTTGACTTAATTTTCTCAATAACTGAAACTTAACTTCTTTAAATTTTGATTTATTTTAAACATTTTCAGGGAACTCTTTATGTTATACACATACATATACTATACCTTTCTGCTTTCTCCTAGAGAATAACTAGCCTAATCCATTCTTGATAGATGAGTCTTCATTATAGCATTAATTATGCTTAAAAAGTTTTTTATCTCTGGCTATAACCATTGAACTTGAACTATGAATCTTCATTTAAGAGACAAACGAAGAACTGAATCTCACTGGAAATTTTTTCATTAGCTTAATCTAATATATAGCATGCTTCTCCTCCCCTACTGCAGTCTGAAAACCAGGTGCTAGAAATTCTGCTTTACAAAATTACAAGTAAAATTAAATTTAGTACCTGTTTTTCCAAATCCTGCCTTGCGATTTCTTTGTTAAGGTCGTTTTCTTTTTGTTTTAAGATTCAGGCAAGCGAGAGTCAGTTTGTTTGAAACACTGTGCTGCCAGCATTTATGCCCAGCATCCACCCTGATGTCAGGGGAAGCTGCATTTTCTCTGCTTAGTTAAGCCCTGGAGACTTTTATGCAAATAGTGGATTCACCCTCACCTTTCACCCGTTTCCTCCTCCTTCTGTACCCCTGAGTATCCTGCACTCGTAGGAATCTGAGCATGTTTCTGTGACTGGAACTCTTTTCCTTCAGTGCTTTCTAGTCTTGGGTGGGGTTGTTTCAATCATCCTTTCCTTATTTTTCTCCCTGTGATGAAAAATGTAAGTAATAATATTCTCATTGTCTAAAAAGAAGTTAAAGTTGACATGAAACCCCTCCATCTTGAGATATTTAGCAGTTAACATTTTGTTGACCATCCTTGAAAGCATCTCTTTATGAATACATAAATATGCATTTTATATGGACTCTGCTGCTTCCCCTAATTAAGCATTTCCCCATCCCTTGCCCCTCAAGGAGCTGCACTAAGCAACTTGAGAACCTCTGTATAAGCCTATTCAGAAACAAAACAGCCCTTAGTAAATTCTTCTAAACATTGTCTTTGCATTGGTGACCAGTGAAAAAGCCAGCTGAACACAATGCCTTAGTGAGACCCTAGATGTTCTCATAGTTAGGGGGAAGAGGAATCAGATATAATCCTGTTTCGAAACACCATTAACTTCTGTATTGTATCCCTGCTGTGGAGTAGCTAGTGTCTAAGTGTTGGACACTTTATACTGGGTTTTGCTTCGGTAATCAGTAATCTCTCTTCTTTATTTGAGGCATTGCCCTTAATTTGGGCAGAGAAAATAATAGCTTTACATGTGATGTGATGACCTTATGAGCCTAAATTTTCCGTATTGTCTTCTGGGTTTTTTCATGGATTTAAAGGGGTTTTTTAGGATTAACTATAATATTCCTAAATGTGAAGTGAATTTAATTTAGTGGTTTTAGCCAGATTTTCTCAAGTTCATAAAATAGATAACTTTTCATACAGAAAGCTCAAAGTTAATTATATCATGTATAAAAGTGAATATTTTGATGACCCAACATGGCTCAAACTTCACATGATTAATGATTCATGGTTTTGAGTCATATACTTTTAAAAATTTGTACATTTTAATTAGTTTCCTAATCTTGCTTGAAAGGACTATAATTTAAGTTTTGCAATCAGATATTCAGCTTCTCCATGCATTCAGTTTCTAATTGTTAATTTTAAGCAGACTTTTATACGCTTTTGTTAATGTAAATCAATTGAAAGCATATTCTTTCAGTAGCCTTATGTTGAGTGATAAGGGCTTGGGGGGGGTCACTGTGCTGTACTGCTATTAAGGCTCATTCTAGACATATATACATTTTTTTTTTGGCCATGCTGTGCAGCTTGTGGGATCTTAGTTCCCTGACCAGGGATTGAACCTGCATCCTCGGCAGTGAAAGCGTGGAGTCTTAACCACTGGACCACCAGGGAATTCCCTAAACATATATTTATAAAGCTTTCCCTCAACATGAGTGAAAAAAGTGAGAATTGATGTTTAAAGCATGCCTTCCCAATTTCATAGTCAGATATAGATAAAAACAAACAGAAATGAACCCAGATTTCTGCACCTCACCAATTAGGTGGCACTTTTCTTTAGCTGAGGCAGTTGATTGCTGTTTGCTCAGTCCTTCAGGGGTCTCAACACAATAATCAGCAGTTAGTATTTAAGGAGCAGCAGATCTGTGTTTTCTTGAGTTATACTGTGTAATAAAATTGGCCAGGTTCCTTGAATTTACATGTATTCACGTTCACATTCACATAACCAAAGCAAACGTTATTTTGAGTATATGAGTTACTCTTAAAAGCAGCATCTAAAAATCTAGTCAGCATGCTTAGCACAATATTTTCTATAAAATATGGCATTTTATTTGCCTGTCTACAAGATTAATAAAATCTTAGAGCTTAAAGGATCCTTAGAGATTATCCAATTCCTGTTAGATGGGAAATGAGATTTAAAGAGGTTAAATGATTTGTACACATTTTGACAGCTAGTTAGTAGCAGAACTAGAACTAGAACCCTCATCTTCTGGTTCTCAGTTATATATTTTTTCTGCTATCATGTGAAGGGACTGGAGACGTAGATATTGTTTATGTATCACCAGTACTGTGTGAGTTCCTTTTAAGAAGTAACTTAGGATATTTTCAAATAAGACTGGAAGAAATTCCTAAGAGATTTGTTATATGCGGGATCTTTATGGGATGGTATCTGATAGGATTTTAAATATTATCTATGTCATTTTTTAACCACATTGCTCTCTGTTTAAAGGAATTATTTAATTTTACTATTAAATCCCTAGGGAAGGAAGATATAATAAATGCATGAATATTTTTTCTGTGGGAACAAAAGAAAGTATATTAAGATGTGGTATTTTTCCCCTAAATATGTAGACAATTTAAAAGGATAAAAATTTATTGGAAAAAAACCCTAAGGAAATATATATATATATTCTTTCTTGATCAAATTTTAGAGGAAAGGAAGTAAACCCAGTGATAATTTATCTGTTGTCTGTTACAAGCCCCTTTAACTGCATTTCTGGCTAGGTCTCAGGTGAAGTCCACATCTCTATTTAGCATAGCTTCACTGAAGTGTTAAACATAATCATGATCTCCAGGCGTAAAGTTATAGTTTATAGCTTAAAGGAATCTGGCAATCTTCTTTCTGAGAAATCATTTGTTTGCCCAGATTGCTTTCTTTTTTTTGTTTTTTTGTTTTTGTAAAAGCTTTATTGGGTTATAGTTGACATACAATAAACTGCATGTATTTAAAAGAGAACAGTTTAATAAATGTTGGCACGAGCACACCTGTGAAACCATCCCTGAAATCAAGACAGCATCCATCACCCCTGAAAGTACCCTGTGCCCCTTCCCAACCCACCTCCCCTACCCCTCCGTCCCCTCGCCAGTCTCTGGGCAAACACTGATCTACTTCTGTCACTACAGAAGGTTTTCTAGACTACTGCATAAACGGAATCATACAGTATGCACCCTTGGCCGCTTTTACTCAGCCTAATAGCACTTGTGAGAGTCATCCCTGTTGTTGCGTGTATCAGGAGATCATTCCTTTCTATTCCATTCTGAGTAGTATTCCATTTTTGGATTTTTCACAACATGTTTATCCATTCGTCTGTTCATGGACATTTGAGTTGTTTTCAGTTTTTAGCAATGATGAATAAGATGCCTATGAACATTCATGTACAAATCTCTCTATTGATATATATATATATATACTTTCATTTTTCTTTGGTAAATCTGTGGGAGTAGAATGGCCAGATCTTATGATAGGTGGATGTTTAACTTTTCAAGAAACTGCAGAACTTTTCCACAGTGATTGTCCCATTTCACAGTTCTTCGCATCCTCATCAACACTTGGAAAGTCAGTCTTCATAATTTTAGCCTTTCTAATAGATGTGGAATCTCCTTGTGGTCTTGATTTGCATTTCCCTAACAGCTAATGATGTTGAACATTACTTTTTTTTTTTTTTTTTTTTTTTGCTGTACGCGGGCCTCTCACTGTTGTGGCCTCCCCCATTGCGGAGCACAGGCTCCGGACGCACAGGCCCAGCGGCCATGGCTCACGGGCCCAGCCGCTCCGCGGCATGTGGGATCTTCCCAGACCGGGGCACGAACCCGTATCCCCTGCATCGGCAGGCGGACTCTCAACCACTGCGCCACCAGGGAAGCCCCTGAACATTACTTTTATATGCTTTTTTGCCATCTGCGTATCTTCTTTGGTGGATGCGTATTGAAATATTTTGCCACTGCTTCCTGAGTTATTTGCTTTCTAACTCCAGATTGGTTTCTAATATTAAATTGGCCCCTACACTCGGCCAGAAAGTCTCATCACTGCAGCTTAGTTTTCTGCATGCCTCAGTCATTTCCCTTTCTTTCTGTGCCTGCAGTTATTTGTATGTTAGTTATATCAGAAAATACGCACTTTCCATTGTGATCACATTTCATCTAGCTTTAACATACTAAAGATTGCATTAGTAAATTAGCTAAATATTAGTCACATTTTATCACCTAGAGTTGTCAAGTTAGTTCACTAATTAATTTAATAAATAGTTTATAAATACCCATCAGACAGCAGAGATAAGTTCTCTGTTCTCAAAGAGGTATATTAATGGGAAGAGTTGACTGTATTAGCAAATGGATCTATGAGCAAGTGAATGCAATAAAATGTTCTGGGTGTTGTGATTTATTTATCCCACATCTTCCACCTGAAAGGATTTAAGTTACATTCATTTGATCATCTTTTCATCCTATATTTATATTTCTATGAGAAAAGATAACCTGTTTTTAAAAATAAGTGAGAAAACTGGGGGAAAGGACAGTACTGATTGAGAGTGAGATAAATGCATGCTGGAGCTGGGCCGCTCTTCCCATTGGCCCCTAACTTAGCTGTGGAGACAAGGACGAGGAGGGGTGCCTTATGCCAGTCATCCCAAACCCATCCATCAGGTGTGAGCCTACCCTATGAAAAAGGAGAGTCATTGGAGAGTTCTGAGTGGGGAAGTGACATCATGAGATTTATGTTTTAGAAAGATCACTGAAAGCACCAGATTGAAGGTGGATTAAACAGTTGGAGAGAGAGCTGGAGGCAGCGGGTGCAGTGAGACCGCCGCACAGTTCAGCCTGCAGATGCTAAGCTGATGGGTGGGGGTAGGGAGGAGGGCTCATGTTGACAGAGTGGGCAGAGCCCAGAGGCCAAACGGGCCGCTAACCATCTGATCCAGCAGATATTTATTAAACACCTACTGTTTGCCTTACGCTGTGCTGTTCACTGTGGGGAGAAAAAGATTTTAAAAATAGATATAGGGGCTTCGCTGGTGGCGCAGTGGTTAAGCATCTGTCCACCAATGCACGGGACATGGGTTCGAGCCCTCGTCCAGGAAGATCCCACATGCCGCGGAGCAACTAAGCCCGTGCGCCACAACTACTGAGCCTGCGCTCTGGAGCCCGCAAGCCACAACTACTGAAGCCCGCAAGCCACAACTACTGAAGCCTGCGCACCTAGAGCCCGTGCTCTGCAACAAGAGAAGCCACTGCAATGAGAAACCCGTGCACCGCAACGAAGAGTAGCCCCTGCTTGCCGCAACTAGAGAAAGCCTGCGTGCAGCAACAAAGACCCAACACAGCCAAAAATAAATAATATAAAATAAAAAATAAATAAATTTATTATAAAACAAATAGATATATTTCCCACTCTCCTGGAACTTAGAGTCTTATGGGGAACAGACATAAACATCAGTCACAATGCTATAGGTATCGTTACCAACTGCCGTGAAGGAGAGGAGCATTGATTAATGAGAGCACAGAGCACAGGAGCCTGGACTAGGCTGGGATCAGGGAAGGCAACTGAGTGCTGCTTCAATTGAGACCTGAAGGATGCCGAGAACCTAGGCCTGGGAGAGTAGAGAGAGGGCGAAGGGCTCCCGCGTACGGAGGGAGCACCGGCCCGCAAAGGCTGGCTGGCTGGACCCTAAACAAACAAAAAGCTGGCAGGGCCTAGGAGCCATCAGCAGTGGGGAGAGAGTGGTGTGAGATGAGGCGAACGTGGTAGATGGAGACCAGGGCGTGATAGAGGTAGAACATTCCTTTTCCTAAGGACAGTAAGGAGGCTTTTCAAAATAAATTAGCAATATGGGCAGCTTCCCTCCCGATCCCCTGCCTCCTCTGACTAAATGTTGGAGAAACTTGGGCTCCCTCTTCTGGCAGGATGTAGGATTCTGCACTTTGTGGGGGAAAAACATCTCAGGATTATTGCTATTCCATGATTTATTTACTTTATTGAAGTGTAGTTGATTTACAGTGTTTCAAGTGTACAGCAGAATGATTCAGTTATACATATATTTTTTCTTTTTCAGATTATTTTCCATTGTAGGTTATTACAAGATACTGAATATAGTTCCCTATGCTATACAGTAGGACCTTGTTGTTTATCTATTTTACATTTGGGTTTTTCCATAAGACGGTACAGAAAAACCCAAACAAACTTTTTGGCCAACCCAGTATATAGTGGTTTGTATCTGCTAATCCCAAACTCCTAATTTATCCCTCCCCCACCCCCTTTCCCCTTTGGTAACCGTAAGTTTGTTGTCTATGTGTGTCTGTTTTTGTTTTGTAAATAAGTTCATTTCCACAATTTATTAATTTATTAAGACAAACGCACACAGCCCTCCTGCACAAGGCAATATACATGTCCTGGGAGAATACTGAAACACTGGTGAGACATAATCCCACTTAAAACCTCTGTTTCATGAGATTTCGGATTTGCTCTTTGCTTCCAGAGCTTATTCAGCTCCGGATGATTCTGCGTGTAGAGAGACGAAGTCAGACATAGAAGCTGTACACTCACTGGACTTTCTTTACCCTTCACGTCTGTCCAATGTGTCTCCTCTTTGGGAAGTATTTCAGTTGATGGTCCGTATTGACAAGGTTATAGAAAATCCAATATATGTTAATGCTGTACTGGCTACTTGGCTTTAACATATGCTGTTATCAAAATTTTCAATTTTGATATTCTAAATCAGCTAGCCGACATTTAAAATAACCTAGAAACATTTGCCGGTGTGACAAGTAATACATTTTCTTAGAGTAGAAGAATCCAAGGACTAGAACAAGGTAACCTTTTTTTTTTTTTTTTTCCCCAATTTATTTATTTATTTATGGCTGCGTTGGGTCTTCGTTGCTGTGTGCAGGCTTTCTCTAGTTGTGGTGAGCGGGGCTGCTCTTTGTTGCAGTGCGCGGGCTTCTCATTGCGGAGCATGGTCTCTAAGCACATGGGCTTCAGTAGTTGTGGCTCTCGGGCTCTAGAGCACAGGCTCAGTAGTTGTGGCACATGGGCTTAGTTGCTCCGTGGCATGTGGGATCTCCCGGACCAGGGCTCAAACCTGTGTCCCCTGCATTGATAGGCAGATTCTTAACCACTGCGCCACAAGGGAAGTCCCTAAGGTAACCTTTTAATGAAATGATTCTTATTGTTAGTAGCCTTTATTAAAATAATTTTACTGTAACATATTATCCAGTCTGATACATTAAGAGTAGCGTTTAATTTAATTTAATACCTTTCAGACAGGTAACTATAATCCATTAGAATAGAAAATAACTCTGAACAGCATTTCTCATTAGCAGCAGACACAAAGTTAATGTAGTTAGTAGCTAATGAATTTGTGCTCATTTGAGTTGGACTCTAAAAGTTGCTATGGTGACAGATCAGCCAGAAGCCATCAACAGAACAAACAGAAGGCCACCGCTTTGTACCCCACTGGGACTGCGATAAACACAGCAGATGGACCAATACTCATAGCTGTCTTCTCCTTGAATCTCTGTTGTTCTAAGGGAATGTCTCGCTACAATGTTTGTTGCTGTAGAGGTTGCAGAAGTAATTGTAATAATGAAAATATTCCTTGGAATCACTGATTATTTCAGCACAGGAGAATAGTCCTCTTTCTTAGTCACATTTTGCAAACAGTTAACATATACATTTCAGTAAATTTAAATTTTTAAGAAACTCTGAATCTTGGAGTATATATTCTGAAATGGCTAGAATTAGTGCATGATTTTAAAATATTTTTCCTTTTTTGTCATTGTGTGGTGTCTTATGCATAAGAGAAATTCTATGCTTTATCATATAAAAACATTTGTTTCTTAAGTTCTAAGATACCATCAATTATAGGGCATACTGTTGATTTAATAATGTCTTATTGATGGAGTTGGAGGGTGAATGAGGAAAGCATGTTAAATTTATACACCAACTGTAGAAGCATCCAAATTTCAGAAATAAGACATATTGAAATGTGTAGGTTAAAACGTCCCTTTAGGTTAACATTTATCTATAAAAACTTACTTTTAAAATATACTTCTATAACCCATTGCGTGCCTGCTTGTCAGCATACTTTAGGCTAATGGAGGTAGCCTCTGAGAGTCTAATCCAGGTGTACGTAGCTAAGTCCCATTACAGTAAATGCCATTAGTTGAATATCTAGCTCATACCATATACTGTGATACCGTCTAGGTGAACGAAAGATTTAAATGTCCTACTTGCTAAAAAAAAAAAAAAAAATCTGCGCTCTTAACCAGAGCTGAATTGAAAGGTATAGAAACCACTCTAGCTATTTTAAGCAGAAATGAGTTTAAGTACAGGGAATTGGGTGCTTATAAAATCAGTGGGTGGGGGGTACCCTAGGCTGGGATGCAGATATGACTCCCCAAAGGCTCCTCCAGAAGAGCTGCTCCCTGGGGAAGAGTCAGGAGGCCCCGCTGGTACTGCTGGCTTCAAGAGCACAGCGTCACTGCCGCAGCCCAGCCGTCAGGAAGCTGCCACCACTGTTGCCTCTCCCCACCACCAAGACAGTGATAGGAACCGGGACCCCATGCGGAGACTTCCACCATCTCCAGGGCCGCGCTTACACTTGGAGCTGGCGCAGCGGACGGACCTCCTGGTCACTGCCGGATCCCTCACGCACATGCCTCCCTGCAGCTGTGAACCGACCCCTGCGGGGCCTGTCGCTGGTGTGCCTGCCGTGGAGCAGGCACCTTTGATTGCTGCTCTGTAAGGCTTTTAAACGGCTGGGATGGCTGTTCATTAATCATATTTGTATAGTGCTTCACACCTCTCAAACCGTGGAAATGAGAGACCCAAATTAACGGGAGAGGTCTAGGGCCGGACTGGAGATCTAGTGCTCCGACGATCCTGAGGGCAACGGTCATCGTCTGTCCCAGTTTGTCGCCTGGCCTAACCTCTTTGAGTGTTGCCTCTCTTCTTCCCTTGTTTACTTCATCATCTGCAGTTCATTTCATGTAAGTTGGTTTTTGTTTTTAATCAGTCTAAAATACCTCCATTGCTTCTGAGAGGAGGAGGATTATTAAGACTGACAAAGATTCTTTGTTTGACCAAACCTTTCTCAGGCTCCTGGACCTTCTCTTAGGCCCATCTCTGCACCTCCCTGTAAAAATCTAGTTTTAGCAAGAGCCCCGCTGGGTCGCTTTAACCGGGTTCCTTCCTCCTCCACCATCGCCCAGGTGATGTCTGACGACCACCCCCACCCTGCCGGCCTGCAGCAAGAATCCTGTTAGGTTGGTTTAGCCAGAACACCCCCTCACCCCTGATGTTTCCTCTTAGTATTTTCCATCCACTGACACCCTCACCCCCTGCTCCTTAGCTCTCAGTTCCCACTTGCCCATGCTATATTCCGAGCTGAGCCCAGTCTCTCTCCCACACTGTAAAATCCCATTGCAATGGTTCTGTTGTGACGGTCCTGTATCAACTCTGCTTTACCATCTTCAACAAGTGTCATTGAATTTTTTCTGTAACATAAACACTTATCATGCACTCACTATGTGCCCGACACTATTCTAAACGACTCTTTACATATATTAATGTTCACTCCTCAAAGAACCCTCTCGGTGAGGTATTGTTACCCTCACTTCATCCTCCACTTACCTACATTTTTACAAGTGGCACCACTGAGGGACAGAGAGTTAAGTGACTTACCCAGGGTCACCAGCCAGTAAGTGGCAGAGCTGAGATTTAAATAGATGTCTATGCCCATAGCCACTACACTGCATCTGAAGAGAAGAAGCACATGGGAATGATAAACCCCAAATGCACATGGCCACAGTCTCCTGGGGGGAGGTGGAGTATGAAGCCAGGGAGGGGGAGAGAAGAGCCTTTGGTGGAATTGGGGACATTTTCTTTCTTAAGCTGGAGATTGGGTCCATGGAGGTTTGTTGAGTATTTGGTCTTTATGCCTTTTTGTACATCTTAAATATTTCCAAATAAATTTTTTTTTCACAAAGAACGTCTTGTAGTATGACTTGGGTAATAAGATGGAAACACCTCAACACACTGGGCACCCCACCCTCCCCTGCTCTGTTAAGTTTCTGATAAGAGCACAAGGTACCTCATAGCAGGAACCAAACCTCCCAAGTTTATAGAACAAGACAATGAGGGTGCTGCTGCTCTGGGCCATGGCTGCCGGGAAGGTGCTGTCGGGCGGGACCCCCTGGCTCTGGAGCCTGCACAGACAGGTTCTTGATCAAGGTCACCTGCTTGTTGAGTTTAAACAGCCAGTGAAGGTCACAACATCCCGGACTCCCTGTGAGTTTGTAATCAGAGGAGCCTGTCCCCAGAGAACTTCTGCCCGAAACCGGAGGCTCCAGGCTTGTCAGTGTGCTGCAGCCGGGACAGGAGCACCACGGGGTCACCCTCCACAGGCTGCCCCAGTGCTCTTCCAGCTGTCAGCCAAGTGATGGGATCCAGAATCTTTACAGAGTCCCCGCCTGCCTCTGCAGCCTTGTGTCCAGCAGCTCTTCCCTTGGGCACTAAGCTCCAGCCACACCAGCCTTGTTTCAGACCTTGAAAGCACGGAAGTCCTTTCCCATTTCAAGACCCTCCCATGCCCTGTCCCAGCTGGTGGGCGTGAGCTCGCAGACACGCTCCACCCAGCCAACAGTTTTCCAGGCCCAGCTTAGCTGTCACTTCCTCAGAGGAGCTTCCTCTGAGTCCCTAACCTAAGCTAGGTTATTTTATCCTATCACTTTTATCGTGCTTGTGGCAACTTGTAATTGTATATTTGTGGAATCATTTTTAAGATAGTATCTCTTACTAGACTATAAACTACAAGGACGGGAACCATTTCTATTTATTTTCCTCAACACACCCAATGCCTGGCACAAAATAGGCACTCATTATATATTTCCTAAATAAGTACATAAAGAGAGGATAAATGAGGATACTGACACGTGGGGTGTGAAAATGATAGGCAGGTAACATGAGAGAAGTCATCTTGAGCCCTTAGTTACCCTGCCCAGCTTTCCTCGTTTTTTTCACAGCACTTAGCACCTTCTGATGACTACTTATCTTAAATGCATCATGTTCATTGTCGTTTTCCCCTGTTGAGATGTGAGCGGAGGGGGTGAGGAGGTGGGAGTCTGCCTTTTTTGTTCACTGGAAGGTCCCAGCACCCGGAGCTGGGCTGTAGAAAGGCTTCGTGTGTGTGAGTGAGTGAGTAGCATCGATCTCAGGAACCTAGAGTCCCAGCCAGAGACAGAGAAGCGGGTGGGTATCAGGATTTGGAAGAGGTAGGGAAAGTTTGAAACAGTTACTATAAGGGACTTTGGGCAGACCACGTGAGATTATAAGAGGAACGTTGGCAACAGTAGGGGCTTGGAATAGCGTAAGTGGGTACAGAGCTCGTCGCTTTCTGAGCCTGCAGTTTCAGGCAGTCTGGAAACCAGACTGAAGGTTGGGATGGTACAGAGGTGTGGATAGCATAGTGGAAGGAAGGCCAGGGGGTCTGGGGGGTGGGGGGCGTCCAGATGGCAGTTTTGGGGCTTGGGCCATGTAAAATGGCTAGAGAAGCAGAAGAGAGAACGGGGTAGTCCAGAGTAGAATAAAAGTTAAGCAGGCTGGGTCAGCCTTCTGTCTCGGTCTCCTAGAGATGGCAAGGTGTAGTACAAAAGTTTGAAAGGAGATCCTTCCTGAAGTCACCCAGAGACCTGCAGGGACAGTCTAAACTTCCTGCCCATACTGTGGCCTGTTGTTTTGGAAAAGCAATGGTAGGAATTTATAAACTATTTGGACCCTGGTGTGACAATGTCCCCTGAAATTTTTAACTGAAAGCAGAAAATTGTTTCTTGGAAAGAAAATTGTTGAAAGGACTTGCTTTCTTATGTAAGGATTTAACATCTTACCTTTTCTCCAGCAGGTGTCGCTCTCATTTAAAAGAAAAAAGTAAAGGTTTATTAAAGAAAGGAACCAAAGTGTCCAGCTTGCTGGAAGTTCTTTATTAGCTATGTAGTTATTCACTGGCTGCTATTCTAATTTCTTCTAAATAAAACAAATCATTTGTTGACGATCCATATGAATCAAGCTAAAATTCCCATTGCCTTACTGTGTGAAAACAGTGATGTGTCAGGTCGGCTGGTTTGTAAGACTGTCATTGAGGTATCACCTTAGATCCGGGTCTGTTTGAGAAGAGGAATGTCAGAATTGCTTTGGTACCCTAGCCTAGTTCTTTGGGCAGCGATAGATTGAGAAATTTGGATCTGAAGAGAGCATGGATAGTCAAAACTGACCATTTGATTTATCTGTATTTTAAGAATAGATCCAGATTTTAAGATTCTCTGTTTCTCAGTTGAGATTGTTAGTTGCCTGCTAGTTTCAAAGATCTGAAAAATACTAGCTTAAAGAAGGTTTATCACTGTCTCATGTAAAAGAGGCCAGAGGTGCAGCTTGGCAGAGTCAGAATTCTTGGTTCCCTCTCCCTCGTCCCTCTGCTGAGTGACGCTTCTCTTCCTTTTCCTCAACATCCAGGGTGACCGCCCCCCCCCAGACCACCAGCCATGACAGTAGTATCTCAGGCAGCTAGAAATACAACCATGAGAGTGAGTGTGTGGGTAAATTGGGAATACTGTGCTTGCTCTGTGCTCTGGGCCCTTGGTCTTGCTTTTGCTACTTTGCAAATATCTAGCGACGTTTTTCTGTTTGTGAGATAAGGTACTAGTACTTCAGTTGGTACAGAGTTGTAAGGGGAAACCTCTCACCCGAAAAGGCTTGTGATCTGCCACGACTGATGGTCCTTTATGAAAACAGATAGTTATTTAAATTTAACATATTTCTGAGAAGCCAACTCAAACTTTAACTCCTTCAAGAAGACAGTGCTGTTTCTAGACCAGCGCTATTCAATAGAAATAGAATTCAGGCCACAGATGGGAGCCACATAAGGAACTTTAAATATTCTAGTAGCAACATTTTAAAACTAAAAAGAAACAGGTGAGATTACTTTTAATATTTTTAATTCAATATATTCAAAATTTTATCATTTCAATACAACATCAATATAAAAATGAATGAGATTTTTGTGTTCTAACTCTTTGAAATGCCATGTGTATGTACTTACAGCACATCTCAGTTCAGACATCAAGTGCTCAGTAGCCATATGTGGTTAGTGGCTACCATGTTGAGCAGTACATGGTTATCTTTCCTCTAAGTGACCAACTTCCAGTCTATACCACATGCTTCTGTGTCTTGTAACTTTTATTTCCCCTGTTGATTGTTGGTTCACTTAGGTGAGAAACACCTTATGCTTCAGTGCCTTCCTACAACAATCAGCACCATCCTGGGCTCAGACCAGGAAATCCTGTTTGGCCTTTGGGTACTTTCAGTTTGAAGGGTGACAGCTTCCAAGCATCACCGTCCAGTACACAACTGAAGATCAAGGCTGAACTAGAGCTGGGGGCAATATAGAACAGACAGTATTTGGGTGTCAGCCTAGAGATGATGGTCATAATTGTGAACCTGGATGACCTCTCCAGAGAGTCCAGGGCAGAAGTATGAGGCCAAAGATTCGAAGTCTGCTTCTTGCTTCTGGTCAGAGGGCCAGCAGAGCAGATAGGAAGAAGAAGAGGTGAGCAGCGCATCCAGTCTGTGTTGACAGTGTAACAGAAAGTGCGTTCTGTTCTCGCAGCTCAGTGCTAGGCTATATTAAAAGCACCTGGATTTCTAAGAGAGTGATCAAATAATCTCTTCAACTTAAAGTGTTCCCTTTGTTTTCTTGAGTAATAGCATCATATTACCCTTCGTTCAGTAATCATAAAGAGGGTGAGCCTCACAATTGGAGAGGAGACATGAAACTAATTAGTTAGTTATTTATTTATTAAAACAAAACAATGCCCACACAAGACTTTGGCATACATTACTTGGATTTTTCCCCTAAGAGATTTATATGTCTGATGCTTAATCTAATAGTACAAGAAGTTTCTAGTCCCTACACCAGGAGCTGGTCATACTTTTCCTGTGAAGGGCCAGATAGTAAGTATTTTAGACTTTGTAAGCCATATATATATGGTCTCTGTGACATATTCTTCATTGTTTTTTTCCTTGCCTTTTAAAAATGTAAGAAACATTTAGTTCACCTGCTGGCTCCTGCCCTAATCAGCAGTTATTCACGAGGAAAGGGAAGACTGGCCTAGAGTACTTTCACTCTTAGAATGAGGCTATCTTATAGAGACCGATGTAGAAAACAAACGTATGGAAACCAAGGGGGGAAAGCGGGGTGGGGTGCTGGTGGTGGTGGGATGAATTGGGAGATTGGAATTGACATATATACACATAATATGTATAAAATAGATAACTAATAAGAACGTGCTGCATTAAAATAAAATAAAATTTTAAAAAAAGAGGCTATCTTAGATATAAAAAGGACTACACATAATACATCAGGCAGATAACACAAGAAAAATTGAGTATTTCATATCAAATAACTTAGAACTGGTTGTTTAGATTCAAAACTAGTAACTGATAACATTTCATTTATTTCTTCATTTCTGTATCATGAATTCCTTTTCCTCTAAAGGTTTTGAAGAAAAATAGCCCTGAATTTGTCCTTTGATACTTTTGAAAAGATAACAGCAGTGTCATGGAAGACCAGCCCTGACTGCAGCTGTCATCTTGGTTAGCAGACTTGGGCCGAGGGGATCTGTGTGGAGGAGGGTAGGACAGGGTGATTTCTTAGGCTCAGTGTGGGTTCTTTGCTTCCGAGTCCTTGCCAGTTGTTTCCTCCAGGTTTTGAGTTCAGGTAGGTTTTCTTCGTTTCCAGCCTTTGAACAGGCAGGATGACGGGGTGGAAGCGCCTTGCCTGGTAGTAGCTGGCCAGCTGATGTCGGTTACTACAAAAGAGAAACAGGGTTTTGTAACAAGGGCAGGCAGAGCTCTCTGTACTTGCTAATGGTTCTCTTCCTTCCTTCCTCCCTCTCCTCCTCTTCCTCCTTTTCTACTTCTGCTTTTGAGTTTTGTAGTAAAAGGAAAGAACCAATTGCATTCAGACTCTGAGCCTCCTAAGAAGCAACTGCAAGGTCTAGAATAAAACCTTTGGGCCAGATACATTAAAATGTGCAGTTAAGTGAATTGATATGCTGATTACATGTTTTTAAATAAATTTAGTGGTTCTAAGTTTCCCAGACAAATGTACCTCTACTCTGCTCTCAATTTCGTTTGCAAAGTCCTAATGGAAAGTGAAAGAGACATCAAATTTGCTTCTCTGCTTTTCGTTTTTTGTCTTTTTAGTTAATAGACTTTATTTTTTAGAGCAGTTTTAGGTTTACAGAAAGACTGGGCAGAAAATAAAGAGTTCCCATATATTCCATCTCTCCACCCCCAACCCACCCTCAGTGTCTCCTATTATTAATATCTTGCCTTGGTGTGGTGCATTTGTTACAATTGATGAACCAGTATACGCAGGCCTCTCACTGTTGCGGCCTCTCCCATTGCGGAGCAACAGGCTCCGGAAGCACAGGCTCAGCGGCCATGGCTCACGGGCCCAGCCGCTCCGCGGCATGTGGGATCTTCCCGGACTGGGTCATGAACCCGTGTCCCCCGCATCGGCAGGAGGACTCTCAACCACTGCGCCACCAGGGAAGCCCTTGATACATTATTATTAACTGAAGTCCAAAGTTTACCTGGGCCTTCACTCTTTGTGTTGCACAGTTGATGGGTTTTGACAAATGCCTAATGTTGTGTATCCAATCTCACAGTATCACAGTGTCACCGCCCTAAAAGGCTCCTGCGCTCTGCCTGCTCATCCCTCCCTCCCTCCCTCCCTCCCCCGCAAGCCCCTCTCAACCACTGAGTGCCTATGGTCTCTGTAGTTCTGCCTTTTCCCGAATGTTATATTATAGGAATCGTAGAGCATGTAGCCTTTCCAAACTGGCTTTTACCTAATAAAATGCATTTAATGTTCCTCCATTTCTTTTTATGGATTGATAACTCATTTCTTTTTAACATTAATATTCCCTTGTATGGATGTACCACGGTCTGTTTATCCACTCACGTATAGAAGGACATCTTGGTTGCTTCCAGTTTTGGGCAATTATGAATAAAACTGCTGTAAACATTCCTGTAGAGGTTTTTGTGTGTGGACATAAGTTTTCCACTCATTTAGGTAAATATTTAGAAACTTCTGCTACTTTAATTAGCTAAAGGCCAATATCAGGAAAAAATATATTTGAAGGCCCCTGTACATTTAAAAATCAACCTATAGGGACTTCCCTGGCGGTCCAGTGGTTAAGATGCTGTGCTTCCACTGCAGGGAGTGTGGGTTAGATCCCTGGTCAGGGAACTAGGATCCCACATGCTGTACGACGTGGCCAAAAATTTTTTAAAAAAAGAAAAAAAAAAAAAGGAAGCGTTAAAAATCAACCTATAATAGGTTTTATCACTTTCTTTAAAAAAAAAAAAAAGATGTAATGGATGTTCATCTAAGCAACATACAATGTTGAATGCATTGGGAAACACCCAAACTGGCCTAGGAGAGTCAGGGAAGGTTCTGAGGGAAGTGACATTTAATTTGATATTGAAAGAATGACTAGGAATTACCATGTTCTATTGAATCTGAGATATGATCAATTGTTTTATGCATTATTTTATGCACCACTTAGAAAAAAGCATTGCCTTTTAAACTGATACATACAACATCAATTATAAGATGCATCTCAGTTTGAGAGATGTTGAAATGCAGAAATATGTTATTTTAGGACTGATGATACATGGTGGTTAGACAGAAGAGGGGGCACAATGGCCCAGAAGCAGGAAGTTCAGCATCGTGAAGTTAGAGGGGGCTGGAAAACTGGGCATTAGGACAGCTAACTGCTAGGACCTTGGACTTTATCGTAAGGGCCGTAGGAATCCCTGAAGCCTTCTAAACCAGGGAGGCGATCTGCATCTCAGAAAGATCACGCTGGCCGCAGTGGATGATGGATTAGAAACAGGCTCTGGTCATGGCAAAAGGAATGGAAATTGATGGAGTAGTTTGAGGGCTACTTAGGGGAGACATTTGGGAGCTAGAAATGTCAACGTTTGGTGGTTGGTTGGATGTAGGTTTGGGGAGATAGGGGGAGTAATCAAGGATGGAAGCCGGGTTTCTGACTTGGAGCCATTTGCCAGGAGAACAACGGAAAGACTCAGAAGAAGAATGAGTCGAGAAAGCTGATGAGTGTTTGGGACGCGTTGACTTTGAGGTGCCCGTAAGACTTCGATGTAGGTATCTAATAGCCAACCAGGTCTCAGACCAGGACCACAGGGTTGATAAATGAAGCGTTGTGCATAGATTAGATGACCCAGGATTAGTGTCTGCAGCACAACCTTAAAGAGGCAGAAAAAGCAGCCTGTCATTGGGGAGCAGAAAAGAGTGGCTGGAGAGGTCAGAGGAAATCCAAGAAAGGACTTCCAGTGTCGTGGAGGCCCAGGAAGAGAGGCTCAGGACAGCCACAGCAGTCACCGCCAGTACAGATGACTGAGAGGGCAAGCAGAGGAAGCTCAGGGGAGCATAGGGTTTCAGCGACAAGGAGGGAGAGGAGGGTGAGAGGACCTGGCTGAGAGGCACACAGCAGGTGAGGAAGCAGGACCAGAAGTATGATGGAGGAGGGGAGAAGGAGGCAAGTCAGGAGGCGGGTGTGGGTCGAGAAGAGCAGGAGCGCCGCTGTCTGGAGAGAGCAGAGGTGTGGGCATGTCTAAGTGCTGACCAGGAGGACCTGGTTGCAGGGTGGCCACATCCTGGCCTGGTTATCTTTGGAAATGTGCTCTCCTCCACTCCACACGCGAACTCGGTGGCTGGATTTCTCTTCTCTTGTACACTCAGCGATGTCCATCTACTAAGCCCTGGAAGAAAAAATATAAATATTTGTAAAACAAAGAATTAATCAAAGACCCAGTCTTCAACTTTGAGCCTTTATATCTGCTCTGGAGAATGTCATGAGTTGAAGATCCAGGACACACAAAGTCCCTGAGACAGGATCCAGAGCTGTGGAGGGAGCCGTCTTGTGGTGCCTCTCTGACACCATAGACAGTGAGATGCCCCAGTATTTCATGTGCCACTGAGGAAGGGATGTGCCGTCGACGGTAAGACACATGCCGATGCAAGTGATTTTAACATGTGAAGAAATGTGAGTCTTGGAATTGGTGAAATATAATACTAGCCTTGTATAGGAATAACAGAAGTGTGGGACAGACAACAGTGTCACGTGTATTGTAGGAGCAGAAACCTGGTTTTGCCTGCTGGTCTTTGTTTCTTTGGAGAATAAGGTCCAGTTTATCTTCTGGGGATGGGAGATAAAGGCGTTATCACTGGAGAGTGGAAGGTCTTTGAATGATTGACAGCAGTGGAACCAGGCAGACCCAGGAAATCATAGGCTGGTCAGGAAGCACTGAGCGTGTCCTGAGGTTAGGGCCCAGGAGTTCATAGTGATGCCAAACTGCACGGCTCTGTTTTCTTGAGAGACTTAGCAGCCCAAGTCCGGGGTGGAGAGAATGGACAGTGACAGTGGCTTCATCCAGAATTGAGGGTTTGCCAGGCAGGGTGACAGAAAAACAGTGGACAGAGGCCTCGCGGATACTGACTGTGTACAATGGGGTCGCGGGGTGGACAGCAGAACCCATTGCGGGAGGTGAGAAATGCAGGCTGATCTCAAGGGATAATAAAAGGCAAACAGTGTCGACTGGAAAGGTTTTTATAATGCTGCTTATACAAACAAGATATACAGAGAACTAGGTATAACTCGTTTTGCACATAGCTTTTACTCAACTCTGAAATCAAAGACATTTATAAATTAAATCGAAAAAAATTTTTTTCAAATAACAGGATAATATAATGTGGATATTAATGTTTCAAATTCAAGATGGAAATGAACTTGAGGCTCAGATTCTTTGGCACTTGACAGGCCTGTGCTCCCTTCCTCACTCAGGGTCACCACTCAGATCACCTTTTGCATTTGGCATGCTGACTAGCAGGGCTGTCACTCAACTCTCCTGCTCCTTTTTTCTGTTTACATTGCTGTGAAACCTTTGTTTATGCAGCATACTCTGGTAGCATTTTGGCTTTCACTTAACGCATCATTTGCAAATTAGTCTACCTGCATTCTTTTCCAATAAATCTGAGAGGAGTGTAGTGGTGCTATAGATATCATCACCACAAATGCTTTAATTATTCAGATAACCCAGAATGCATATATATATATATTTTACATTGTCTTCAGAATTAAAACAAATACATATATATATAAATTCATGGACATCTAATGATCCCTTAAATTTGAGAAACACAGACTGAGAGCGGTGGTTCTCAAAGTGTGGGCCCAGGCCCCGGGGCATCACCCTCACCTGGGAACTTATCAGAAATGCAGATTTGCAGTCTCCCCTCCCTTCCAACCAAGTGAATTCCCCGGGTGGGGCCTAGGAATCAGGCCTTTAACCTGACTCCAGCTCAAGCTGAAGAGCTGCTGCTCTAGCCAAGCGTGATCACCTGTCTTATAGATGAGGAAACTGGCCGAGAGCTACAGCTCAGGATCGAGGTTCATTTATAGGACAACTGGGTCTCAAGCCTGGAACTCTGGGCTTTCGTGCAGTTCGACTCCAAAGCCCTCCATTGTCATTTCTTTCTCAGTTTTTGGTTTTGTTTTCTTTGGTTTGGGTTGAAGGAGGTGATACTAAAATGTTGGGGTCTTTTCCTTTTGTTCCTTCTAGTGCCAGAACCTACTAAGACCTGTTCAAGCCAGCCCCAACCTGCCGGGACCAGTACCAGTACTTCCACCAGCACTCTCTCCAGCAGCAGCAATGGCAAACGTGCGTCTGCCGGCGGCCAGCAGCCAGCTGCATCCCGTTACCTGCCTCGCGAGGTGCCTCCACGCTTCCGCCAGCAAGAACAGAAGCAGCTGTTAAAGAGAGGTCAGCCACTGCCCACGGGGTCTCTGACCAGCGTGAGCCCCACCCAGGGTGCTGGGCCTGCAGGGCTGAGCCCTCCCCCACTGCCTGGAGCCGGAGCACAGCCGCACCCCAGCAAGCCCCAGCCAGGTAAACCTCACAGAACCCGGCATTCTTTCTATCTGAGAACTGGTTTGCTACTTTCAACTTGCTGCCCAGAAATAGAAATGGACATATTTTGATCCATGTTTACTATACACTTAGTAAAGCTAGCTAGCTAGATGATAGCTTGATACATTTCAATTAGATTTTAAGGTTTACTTCTAGTTCCCCCACTTATTTATATTGTTCATCATACACTTTCAGATGGCATTAGCTACTTCAGCTAAGTTTGTTGCTCACCAGAAACTAAAGGTCTATGTCAGTACATATAAATCTGTCAAGGCAGATGCTTTGGAACCCTGCAGTGAACACTTCAAAATAAAACCCTTTTCCCTCAGGTTACTAGGATGTCTCATGACTGCACACATACCTTCTGTGCAGGGAGGTAATAGCATTTTATGGGGAGCAGTGTTCCTAAGTAACTTATTCAAGCATCCTGAGGCAACCCTCCCTGCTGTCTTCCCGTGCTCGGCCCCTGCGGTGTCTGGGGCTCTGCGCCGCCTGCTGCTTGTTGTGTCCTTGCCTGCAGTTCAACGATAACTTTCTCTGGGCTCCCAGGAGAGCTCGCCACTTGCTCATTTGCTTTCCAGCTTCCAGAATGTCAGCATCTCTCATCTTCGCTCTCTCCTGTTCCCATCTTCTTGACCTCATGGATTTACACTTTTAAAAATTTCTTTACTGGAGTTTGAGGGAAATTTTTGGAAGAGAGCAAAGTACATGTGTTTGACTGCCGTGAATCTCTTATTTTCTTAAATCTTTACGTTTCAAGTAATTTAACTAACAATTGGCAATGGTTCTAGCACGGAAAGCGTATTTGCTGATGGTAGTGAAATTCAGGTCTGTAATTAGAGAGTCAAGGAGGCTTCTTGTGTTAGATTAGCATTTAAAAGAAACATGTCACAATTCATATTAATATTTGTTTTCCTTCATGTGCTGCCTTTTTATATGGGGAATAATTCCAGCATGACATAGAAGTATTTATAGCAGAATTTCTCAAAACCATGACTTTGTGGTTTTATTTGGAACAAATATTTTTAGACAGCTTTGCCATGTCTCTTCAAATAGTCTTTACTTTCATCTGCTAAATTCCTGGTAGAGAGGATGTAGGTCAGTGATTTTCAGCAAAAAGCTAGGAAGAAAAGAAATGATCACATATATTCACTGAATACAATCCCATCTGCTTAACTGCAACCAGTTTATAGTCAAACATATGGTTACTTTCCACACTGAAATATGGTTCTCTGACCAATCTTAACAGAGACGAAGACTGTATAGTCAGACCTGTATAGCTTGGGGTATTGATTTAAGAAGCTTATATAGAAAAACTGAAAAAGAAGTGTAACAGCCCTGCTTTTTTCTGGGCTTATCTCATTGTTATAAGATTAGTTGGCAGCCTTGCATCAGTGTTCTCACCAAATGCGAGAGGTGCAAGATGTTACTGGTATCTTCTTAGATAAGTAGAAAGTAATCAAGAAATTGATTCAGTAAAATTTTATATGAAAGAAATATTCTTTAATAAAATATTTGGCTCTGTAATTATAATATCCTTCTCCAGAAAGTTATTCCTAGTTGTTTGTACTTCTTAAAATATATACATTGAAGACTAAATCATCATTTTATACATAAAAACATCTTGAGAAATGGAATCAACCTATATATTTATATTAATAAAATAAGAAATGATTGATTTTTTTGGCTCCCAAGCAAAAGTCTTTGTTTTACAGCAATTTCATCTCTTCACCAGCAGTCTCTGGTATCACAGCTTCAGAGGTCCCCTCGGAAACCTGTGCTGGTTTCCTAGTTCCTAATGCAGTCTTCGTCTCTCTGCCTGGCTCAGTGCCCTTCCCAGCCTTGTCCAGCCAGCATGTTTCCTTCTGTCCCCAGGTCCTGCTTTCCGTTCTGATTGGGATTGTTTCCGTATGGCTTCACAAATAGGGCACACTCATTGTTGCCTTTCCCAGCACATGCACACACCTGATCGCCCTGCCCCTTTCTGTCTGCAAATCACAGTCACCCACCCTCCGTGAAGCCCCTTGAGTATTTCTGTCCTCAAGCTCCTCTTGAAGCTGTAGGATACTCCATTCGTCCGCAACATGCAGCCTCACACGCACTGTATACTGTGTAACCTGTATTGTATCCTAAAAGGACAGTGTCTGAACCTCCTCTCTGTGACTAGTTGAGCAGAGTGAAAGGAACTGAACTGAAGAAGTCCTGGCAGCCGGCACTGGTTATGCCACAGCCAGTACTTCCATTTCTCACCTAAAATGAGACTTCTAAGGTCCTTTCCCTGGAATCTCCAACTCAAACCCGCTTCAAGAGCTCACTTGATTTTGTCAATGCAAAGCATTGCTGGGACGCCATCCCGTGTCCTAGTGGAATCAGCACAGGGACCTAGGTGGGCGTCCCCGGGCATGGAGGCAGTGTGGCAGCGTGGTCAAGAGACAGGTCCGATTCGTTTTCCAGACCCACGACCCCTGTGTGACCTTGTCATTTAGCCGACTGGCAAAAATTTTAACTGATAAATGTATATAGTCGTATGTAAGTGTAGTGATTCACCCTATTAAGCTTCCAGAAAATGTTATTTTCTATTCAGACTATGTTTTTGCCAACCTGCAGTATAACTCCAGCTTGAAACACTTGAGAGCTTTTATCTTTTTTAAAAACGAAAAAACTCTTTCTCGCTGCGCTTAAGGCAGAACAATGTATTGTTTTGCTGGCTACTTTGTACATTCATAAACTGAGGCTTTGATTAATACGTGGTAGTGTTTGCTACTTAGATCTTTTGTAGATAGAAGCAGGAAAGTAAGAAGTTGGACACGTGCCAATTTACATATGGGGCTCATTTAGAAAATTATAGCTAGTGTTGGTATGCCGAACGTTTAGTGGGTGTTCAGGAAAAGCGGGAAAGAGGAAGGAACGGAACACAAAGGAGTAGGAAAGGGCAGCGGTTTATTTGCATGCAGCCAGTGGGCAACGCGCCCTTACTCTTTTGGCAGACTTTCAAAAAACAGGAAAAGTGGCTCTGGTGCTGCTGTAACTGGGTCCTGAAGTGAAAATGGTTGCGACAATTGAACGAATTTTAAGAGGCAGGAAGATCGGTTTAGTGTCAGCTGCAATTAGATAAAGCTTTCATGTCCTCTACGCGGATGCCTCCCCCCGCCCCTCCCGCTGGAGGGGGTGATCGGCTCCCTCCCGGGAAGGGAAGGGCAACGCCAGCTCCTGCCCCGCGGGCGCCTGCAGGTCGCCGGGCCGCAGCCAGCACGGAGCCTCCCGGTGACGACAGCCGGCGGCCCGGGGCGCGCGGCGACAGGGTGGAGCTGGGAACCCGCGCCGCCCTAGATGCGGGCGCCCGGGCGTTAGGCGCGCAAGGTAGCGTCTCCAGGGGGTGGGCGGCCCCTCTCCGCAGGTACTTTCGCCCCCGCGGCCCGCCGAGCCGCAGAAACAGAGCCGACACGGAGCAGACAGCAGCTGCTTCTCCCGGGCCTCGGACGGGGCGCGAGGGGCGCGCAGACGACGCGTAAGATGGCGTCCCCGCCGCTGCGCGCGGAGTTGCTCCGGGCCCCGCGCCGCCGACCCCGCGGCCGCCCCGCTCGGCAGGGCTTCTCACAGGGTCTGACCCCGGAGGAAGCAGCCTCGTTTTCCTGCCGTTTTAAAGAAAAACAAGGCAATAAGCGTTTTCTTTTGGACACTTTCATTATTGTTTTCAGTAAACCTTTCACTCGGTTCTGCATTTCATAATTCCTTCCATTGATAGAAGTTGACGGAGGAGATGTCTCGGAGTCTGTCCAGTGACGGAATTCTGAACTCAGAGCACTTTCTCCACAAGATTTTTACGCACACTCAAGGCAGTGGAGGGGGAGGTGGCTTCGGTTCTCCAAAGCTGAAAACGGTGGTTACGTTGATCCCGCCCCTTGAAACCGAGGACTGTGTTTTATCAGTAAGCATAGCACTCATGTGTTTTCAACTATGGAAGGCATTTGGAATGACTTTGTAATTTATTATTCTGTCATTTCGGTTAAAAGGACTGCGGTGAGAAAGAATGGACTACGTACTGTTTGTCAGTGTTAGCAATAATTAAGCATGCCGCCACTTCTGAGTAAATCTTGTCCACACTTCCCTATCTGATTAATTTGATACCTAATTAAAAGTTCGCTTACTGTAGCTTTAGGAAGCTCTTTGTTAAATACTTTTTCTTGAAATTTTTATCTTTACGTGGTAACATTTTGGAATTTAAAAAAAGAAGAAAGCTTTTTTCTTTAAACCATGCTATCGTGTGATCCTTTTTAATCACTTAAGACTGTTTATGTTACTTACATTTTTATAGAGACACCTATTTTTAGAACGTGTAAACCATTCAAATAGCAGGAAAAAAGTGAATTTAACATTTGGTGATAGAATGTTGTAATGGAAGGAACACTAGAATTTTATCCTGAAGATAGGCATTCTGTTCAGTCCTTACTGGTTATTGGTTATAACACCTTTTCCAAATCTGGCCTCTGAGCCTCTGTTTCCCCATCTGTAAAACAGATGTAATTTGTAAGTTTCAGTTAATTTAATGTGTGTGGAAATACTTAGAACTTCAAAGTGCTATGAAATATGTGATGTCTTTGGGATAGGAAGACTTATTTATAAACTCTCTCAAACTTGCTGCATAACAGATGCGTTCATTTTAGCCTTGATAACAGTTCCTGGGCTTATACTGGAGAGTTGAGAATAACCTACAAGAGAATTCAGTCTTGGTTTATTTTAGGGCTTTCATTCATTTCAAAATGCCTGTTCCCAGAAGTCAGTCATTTCACAAATTTCTTTCATAGAGTCTTTTAGACTATAACTAAAAGATGGATTTTTGAATTGATAGCACAGTCAAGAGACTTTGGTTTATGAAAATCATGTTATTCAAATATTTTTGAAGTCATAAATTCTCCCAAGAAGAATCGTGTGCTTTAAACATAAAGAGAGTACTAGCCTTAAAAATGTAACACGTTTTCATTTTGGGGATAAATTCTAGTGTCAGAATATGTGGTGGTGGGGGGGTATTGCTGCTGCTACTGGTGATGATGGTGGTGGTGGTGGTGGTGGGAGTGATAATGCTGTTGATGTGATGGTGATGTTGGTGATGATGTCGATGAGCGGCAAGAGAGGACAGACTTTAGGGACTCCCCAGAGCAGAACTAATCAAACTGTGCTCCTCAGATACCCACAGAAGACTTTAAAGGAGTCTAAGTGGGGAAAGGATGGTGGGGAGTGGGGAAAGCCTAATTTTTCTGAAGTGGCTTTAGGTTTAACTCCTTTGTGTTTCGGGAAATAGGTTCTGCTCTTTGTTTTCTGTTGTTTGGTTTTTTGTTTTTTTTTTCTTTTTG
This sequence comes from Mesoplodon densirostris, assembly GCF_025265405.1. Lineage (NCBI taxonomy): Eukaryota > Metazoa > Chordata > Mammalia > Artiodactyla > Ziphiidae > Mesoplodon > Mesoplodon densirostris. The sequence continues at coordinate 17,037,332 of NC_082678.1, read as the reverse complement.
CTGTATGCGGGCCTCTCACTGTTGTGGCCTCTCCCGTTGCGGAGCACAGGCTCCGGATGCGCAGGCCCAGCGGCCATGGCTCACGGGCCCAGCCGCTCCGCGGCATATGGGATCCTCCCAGACCGGGGCACGAACCCGTATCCCCTGCATCGGCAGGCGGACTCTTAACCACTGCGCCACCAGGGAGGCCCTGTTGTTTGGTTTTTACCACTGCACTAAGAAGACGGTGAGTGGTATTTTCAAATCAACTTAAGTCTATATTTGAAAATCATAAATATTGCATTAAAATCATAACTTTCTGCTTTTTAGTTTTCAAGTCCTTTCCAGCTTTTAAATGCATTTATGTGTTCAAAGTATTTTTTTTTTTTTTTTTTTTTTGGCTGTGCAGGATATGGTATCTTAGTTCCCCAACCAGGGATCAAACCAGCACCCTCTGCATTGAGAGTTCCAAGTCTTAACCACTGGACTGCCAGAGAAGTCCCCAAACTATTTTTTATATATATATTAAAGTACATAGGACACAGTTGATTCCCATTTTAAAACTTTTTGAGAAGGAAAAAATGAGAAAACAAGATAAAGTGAAAGAAGGAAAATAAAAAACTAGAGCGAAGAGTGGCACTTTTGTGCATCATGCCTGTCTCAGCACAGAAAGTTCTTTGAGGGGAGACTAGGTCTTGTTCATCTGTGCAGTATTTGTAAGTTCATCAGTAGGGCTGTTGAACATGCATGTTCAGCAGAATGTGAGTGTCTCAGGGAACTGTCATCGGAGAACACTGTGACTAGAGTCACACAGGAACAGGCTCTGTACGGGGCCCCAAACTGTAGGAAGAGAGGACCCTGTAAAGAAAGCTCCTGGGGCTAAGAGCTTTCTTTAATGTACCAGAACTGGGAACACTAAGGAGTAAGGCCGAAAATCAAATTGTAGAACCACGACATAGAGTAATTTTTACCATTTAGCCTTAACTTTTTGGTTTTTAATGTATTTAATGTTCATTTTGACCCTATTAACACCCCCAAAAGTGGTATTATCTTGGAAAAATCCGTATATCATTTTGGTGTTCTTGAAGTTTTAATTACAGTGAAAGACATCGTAATATTTGTCTCTTTCATTTTGTTTCCTTATCCACTGTTTCCATTACAACTAAAAACATTTTAAGTAGAAAAATATTTTTAGTGGCTTACATGGTAATAACACATACAAATGTATGTAGCAAATAACTTGTTAGCCTCACTTTAAGCCCCTCCAAATAGTTCCTTATGTAAGGGTGGCCGTCTTTGCAAGCTTAGGACAGAAGTCCTCACCTGAAAATGGACTTGAGCTGTTCCGTGCACTGGTGAGAATTGAGCTTCTCCTTTAGGTTCCTTTAGTAGCAGTGACCCCCTGTCCTTTATACCTTCTGTGCCAAAACACAGGTGTAAGTACCCGTTCAGTAAAACTCCTTTGGTGTTTGGGGGACATTTCTTTTTTTGTTCCTTCCTTCCTTTTTTTTTTTTTTCCACACCACACAGCTTGAGTGATCTTAGCTCCCTGCCCAAGGATTAAACGCAGGGCCACAGCAGTGAAAGCACCGAGTCCTAACCACTGGATTGTCAGGGAATTCCCAGGGGGACATTTCACCTCATGCTTTCACCTCCTTCCCTCTTTTATCTCCTCTCCTCTAGCCTTCTCTCTCTCGTCTCCTTTCCCACCATCTGTACTGCGTTCCAGAACACTTAGCTCACCTTTGAGTTAGGAGCACTGGTCTCCTGATGTGCACCACTTGCAGACACATTCTCGCCTTTGAGAAAAGTGTCCTGTTGAGTGGATGACAACACATAGATTCCCCAGTGCTTGTTGGACGTAGCCCCCACTTGATCCAGCTACTGAAGCAGGTGATGGAGGGGAGTGAAGAGGGGAGAAGAGTGGTGCTAATGGCCTTTTAAGGAGCTGGATGAAGCACCTGCAAGGATGCGTGAGTCCACACGGAGGGACTGCTGATGAACTGCACGTTAACGTCTGAGCTTCTGACTTGCTTCTCCCAGGCCTGTGGACGGATCCGCTCAGAGGTCTTGCAAGCACCCCAGACTCAATATGTCTGGATCTTAGTCCATCATCTCCCTTTCTTCTTTCCTTCCCAGAACTGCTCTTACTCCAGTGTTCCCTATTATAGTTTAATATAGTTCCCTGTGCTCTACAGTAGGTCCCTGTTATTTATCTATTTTATATATAATAGTGTGTATCTGTTAATCCCAAACTCCTAATTTATCCCTCCCCCCCTCCCCTTTGGTCACCTTAAGTTTGTTTTCTATGTCTGTGAGTCTGTTTATGTTTTGTAAATAAGTTCATTTGTATAACTTTTTTAGATTCCACATACAAGTGATATCATATGATATCTTCTTTCTCTGTCAGTGGACATTTAGGTTGCTTCCATGTCTTGGCTCTTCTAATAGTGCTGTCAAGAACATAGGGGTGCATGTATCTTTTCCAATTATAGTTTTGTCTGGGTATATGCCCAGGATTGGTATTGCTGGATCATATGGTAACTCTGTTTTTAGTTTTTTAGGGAATATCCGTACTGTTCTCCATAGTGGCTGCACCCATTTACATTCCCACCAACAGTGTAAGAGGGTTTTCTTCTCTCCAGCAATTATTATTTGTAGACTTTTTAGTGACAGCCATTCTGACCAGTGTGAGGTGATACCTCATAGTTTTGATGTGAAGAACCTTTGGAAGTGTGTGAGTAGGCATTCATGATCTGCTGGAGGTGCATTTGGAAAGACTATTTGGTGCATTACTGAGAAGAGACTGGAGAGGAGCAGGAATGGGTCTCGGGGAGACAGTTAGAAATTCTCCTAGATCCTCATAGGAGAATCCAGTCGTAGTAAGTGAAAGTGTCCTAGAGACTCCAGTGTGTAAATGCACAGGCGAGACTTCATCCTGCCCTCTGTCGTCTCGGGTGCTGGGGCTCCTGCCAGCACTGCCTCGCTGGTGCTGAACTGGCTCTGCTGCCCTTGAGCTCTTCCTCTCCACCCCAAGGAAGGACTGAGCAGTGGAACTTGATCACTGTGGGGGTCATCCCTTCAGAAGACAGACACACTTGTTAGAAAGAGCCCAGGCTGCACAGCGCCGCTACATACCCTTGATACACCTTTATGGATGTGTATTTTTTTTACCTAATGACTAATATTTTTCATGAAATTTGGGATTTTTAAAATTTACGTGAATGAAAAAAATCCTTTTTCTCACAGGATTATCTCCTTAATTCCAAGGTTAGCCTTTTCTCTAGGTCCATCCACGTCTCTACAAGTGACTCAATTTCATTCCTTTTTATGGCTGAGTAATATTCCATTGTATATATGTACCACACCTTTATCCATTCATCTGTCGATGGGCATTTAGGGATAATCTCTGTTTTTTAACTTGGTCTTATTTTCAGTGTTAAATGATGAGTGGCTCATTGATCTCTTTATTTTGAGGGCCACCAGGGAAGCCCTTGTTGATCTCTTTAAATTGGTTATTACATAAGCTAGTTTTTATAGTATAGGCAAAACCAACAGAGGAAATTGTCATAAACCAGGGTAGCAGAGCCAACCCCTAATATCAATATTTGGCAATAAGGAACTTCGTTGTTTTATGGTAATTTAGATACTTAAAGTTTTCTGTTGCCTATCTTCATTTTCCCTTTGTAGTTTTCACCTGGAATTACCTGCCTACCTTTTTTTTTTTTTAATATTTACTTCTTTATTTTCTTAAGAACAAAAGCCTCGGATTTCCCAGGTTGTGCAGTGGTTAAGAATCTGCCTACCAATGCAGGGGACACAGGTTCGAGCCCTGGTCTGGGAAGATCCCACATGCCTCGGAGCAACTAAGCCCATGCGCCACAACTACTGAAGCCCACGTGCCTAGAGCCCGTGCTCTGCAGCAAGAGAAGCCACCGCAGTGAGAAGCCCACACTCGCCGCAACTAGAGAAAGCCTGTGCGCAGCAATGAAGACCCAATGCTGCCAAAAAATTTTTTAAAAGAAGAATAAAAACCTCTTACAAGTGACACAGTTGATTTTTTTTTTTTTGACCATGCCACGCAGCATATGGGATCTTAGTTCCCCTACCAGGGATTGAACCCGTGCCCCCGGCACTGCGAACATGGAACCTTAACCACTGGACTGCCAGGGAAGTCCCTACCTGCCTACTTTAGAATCACCTAGACCATCATTCTAAATTCATTACATTCCTTTTAAATCAGGCAACAAAAGTCATTTGTTTTGGGGTTTTTTTTTAAGGTTGAAGTTAGTATGTTCTTTCTAGTGATGGTGATAATTCTTTGAATACTTCCTCTTTTCTTTTAGCTCCATCAAACTATAAAAGAGATTGGGGGGGGAACCCAGCTGTACTGTCCATGAGTAAGATTTTTCTTGTTGAAATTAATTTGCAGAGAACATAATAATGAAAGTGTTCTAAAAGAGAAGAAATGTTTAATTATAGTTATCTGTATATCATACTATTTAAAGAAACTGTCAATGATTTCTAAACTGTGTGAGGTCTTGAGTGATGCATACTTCAAATAAAGTCTGTTGGAAAATTCGTTGGAATATAAGTTTGATTGCAATGTTAGAAATACTCAAAAAATTAGGAAATTAAAGGAGGTAAAATACAGATACCAAATACTAGATTCTTTAAAAGGATCATAAGAGTGAAAAGATATAAATACTATAAAGATATCGTATAAATTTATTCTGGGGATCTCCAAAGAAAAGACTAAATTAAGGAAGTAGAAAGCAAATGTAGAAGAAATCCATAGAGATCCAAGAAGATACCAGATATAGGGCTGAGAATATTTTTTATTAATGCACAGGAAACCAGGATAAACCATAATCACTGGTAATAACAGATAAAGTAGTATAAATGTAATCAAATCGTTCTAACTCTTGTGCCCTTGATAACATGAGAGATCATTTTCTAAAACCACTTCTCTCTCTCTCCCTCCATCCCGCACCCCCAAAATATCGGTTCTGTTATATGATTCTGCGGGGCATTTACAATTCTTTTCTACCAAATGAGCTGTGTAACTTCTATCTAATACTGTGACTCATCAGAAGTCTTGAAAAGAACTGCAAATTGCACTCAGCATCCATGTGAGCTTCAGTGTTGTAGCCAGCGTTTCCCAGAAGCTGAGTATTCACAGGTGTTGCACAGTCACATAGATTCCAAACTGCTTCCAGTTAAGCCACTTTCTTTACTACAAATGCTTTCAAAGATGCTCCTGTGCTAATGTGCATTGTGAATCTTCTCAATAGTATGGTGTAGTGGTAAGAATTAAAGTAATTTTAGAAGCGTTCACTCTTTTTTGAATGGGAGCTACTTAGAAGACAAATAACTTTTTTCTTGAAGTCATTTTTAAGTATTTGTCATTCAGAATTGAAAACTCGAAATAAAGAGCTTCCCCCAAAGACTAGTTTTAACAGTTGATTCACTAATAAGTGAGAGGAAAATCTAACTTTGAACTTGTTTCATCTTTTTCAGAAATCAGCCATAGCGGGCTGGCAGAGCATTATGAAAGTTCCCACTGGGGACAGCAGCCCACTTACAGAAGCGAAGCCAACGGCAGCTGGGATAAAGTGATAATAGACAGGACCGATAAGGAGGCGTGGCCTTCCATCACGGGAACAGAGGCTGAATCTGCCTCAGAATGTACGACAGACACTGACTGTACCTCCAGCTGTGGCTCAGAGAACAGTAGCATGGCTACAGGGAGTGCCCAGGGCAGCTTCACTGGACATGCCAAGAAGACGAACGGCAATAATGGCACCAACGGCGCACTCGTCCAAAGCCCTTCTAATCAGAGTGCCCTTGGGGCGGGGGGAGCAAACGGTAATGGAAACGCAGCCAGAGTGTGGGGCGTAGCTGCGGGCTCCAGCTCCGGCCTCGCTCACTGCTCCCTCAGTGGTGGGGATGGAAAGATGGACAACATGATCGGAGATGGGAGAAGTCAGAATTGCTGGGGTGCTTCCAACTCCAATGCTGGCATTAATCTTAACCTTAACCCCAATGCCAACCCAGCTGCCTGGCCTGTACTTGGACATGAAGGAACTGTAGCGACAGGCAACCCTTCCAGTATTTGCAGTCCAGTCAGTGCCATAGGTCAAAACGTGGGCAACCAGAATGGGAACCCAGCGGGCACTTTAGGTGCCTGGGGAAACTTGCTGCCGCAAGAGAGCACAGAACCACAAACGTCCACTTCTCAGAATGTGTCTTTCAGCGTACAACCTCAGAACCTTAACACTGATGGACCAAATAACACTAACCCCCTGAACTCTTCACCAAACCCTATCAATGCAGTGCAGACAAACGGACTGCCAAACTGGGGCATGGCTGTTGGTATGGGGGCCATCATCCCGCCCCACCTGCAAGGCCTTCCTGGTGCTAACGGATCATCAGTTTCTCAAGTCAGTGGGGGTGGCAGCGAAGGAATCAGCAGTTCTGTGTGGGGACTGTCCCCAGGTAACCCTGCCACAGGAAATAGCAACTCTGGGTTCAATCAGGGGAATGGCGACACTGTGAACTCAGCATCAAGTGCTAAGCAGAATGGCTCCAGCAGTGCTGTGCACAAGGAGGGAAACGGAGGGAACGCGTGGGATTCGGGACCTCCTGCCGGTCCTGGCATCCTCGCCTGGGGGCGGGGCAGCGGCAACCATGGCGTCGGTAACCTCCATTCGGGAGCTTGGGGCCACCCCAGCCGAAGCCCCTCTAACGGGGTGAACGGGGACTGGGGAAAGCCCCCAAACCAGCATTCCAGTAGCGACATCAATGGGAAAGGGTCAACAGGGTGGGAGGGTCCCGGCGTCGGCAGCCAGAATCCTGGCACGCAGCCTGGCAGCGAACACACGAACTCTTGGGCCAAAGCTGCATCTTCTGGAACGACAGCAAGTGAAGGAGGCAGCGACGGTTCTGGCAGCCACAACGAAGGAAGCGCCGGGAGGGAAGGAACAGAAGGCCGAAGGCGAGACAAAGGGATTCTAGACCAAGGGCACGTCCAATTGCCAAGGAACGATCTTGACCCAAGAGTTCTGTCTAATACTGGTTGGGGACAGACTCCAGTAAAGCAAAACACTGCCTGGGAATTTGAAGAATCCCCAAGGTCTGAGAGAAAGAATGACAATGGGACAGAGGCCTGGGGTTGTGCAGCTACTCAGCCTTCAAACTCAGGGGCGAAGAACGATGGGTCCATCATGAACAGTACAAATACCTCTTCAGTATCGGGGTGGGTCAGCTCACCACCTGCTGCTGCGCCAGCAAACACAGGTTGGGGAGACAGCAGCAGCAAAGCGCCACATGGCCCCGGGGTGTGGGGGGACACGATAAGCTCTACTGCTGTTAACCATGCTGCTGCGGCCAAGAGTGGCCACGCTTGGAGTGGGACCGTAAATCAGGAGGACAAGTCGCCCACCTGGGGTGAGCCTCAAAAACCCAGATCTCAGAACTGGGGAGATGGACACAAATCGAACCCAGCCTGGAGCGCAGGAGGGGGAGATTGGGCAGACGCGTCTTCTGTCCTTGGACACTTGGGGGATGGGAAAAAAAATGGCTCTGGATGGGATGCTGACAGTAATCGATCAGGGTCTGGTTGGAATGAGGCTCCAAGGTCTGGGACCGGTGGCTGGGGCAATGGCACAAATGCAAAGGTGAGTCCAGGGACAAGCTGGGGAGAGTCTTTAAAGCCCGGCCCCCAACAGAGCTGGGCGAGCAAACCCCAAGACAGCAGCGCGAGTAACTGGGGAGGAGCCACTTCCGTTAAACAGACAGGAACAGGGTGGATTGGGGGGCCGGTCCCTGTCAAACAGAAGGACAGCAGTGAGGCCACGGGCTGGGAGGAACCTTCCCCGCCATCTATTCGACGCAAAATGGAAATTGATGACGGTACCTCAGCTTGGGGCGACCCGAGCAACTACAACAATAAAACTGTAAACATGTGGGACAGAAACAACCCGGGCATCCAGAGCAGTGCCTCGGTCAGCACCACCACCAGCACCAGCACCACCACCGCGAGCACCAACGCAAACGTGGCCGAGGCGCCCCCAACGCACCAGGCCAGCGCCCAGCTGAACCGATCGCCACTGCTCGGTCCAGGTACGTGAGGGGGCTGTGTGTTCCTTTAGAGGCAAAGGAAAAAGGTTTATTCTCATTACATTTGCACACATACTCGACTAGTGTTTTTGTAGCAAATAACATTAAACTGATTCTAGTGCCCTTCACCTTACAATATCGTGTTGAATGTTACCCAAAGAGAAGAAAGTTAAGTAGCATTCTCTGATAGCTTTTGATTCAAGAAAAAAACATTAAGCACCTTCAAAAGAAAGGAGAGGAAAGAAGAAATACATCCTCTTCGGAAAGATTGAGGACCATTATGTTAGTTTGTATTTACTTATTACAAAGTCTTTTTAGTTTTTTGTTGGGTTTTTTTTTGGCCTTGCTGCACGGCATGCGGGATCTTAGTTCCCCGACCAGGGATCAAACCCGTGCCCCCTGCAGTGGAAGCTCAGAGTGTTAACCGTTGGACCGCCAGGGAGGTCCCAAGTCTTCACTTCCTTATGAGATAGACCACTGGTTCTCAACACCAGAGGGCTTTCGTTAGAATTACCCGGGAGCTTGGGGACTGGGGGATACCAATCTCAGAGATTGCTAGTGTCATTGGTCTGGAGGTTCAAACCCATTCTGGAGCTGGGACACAGTACAGTAATAATCTAGAGAAATACCCCATGCCTGCCTTCTGATCAGAGACGGTAAGCTGCCCTTCCCAGTCCTTCTCAGACTCAGGGGGGTCTCACTGGCGGCGTAGGGTGTAAAGTGGTGTCAGCTGGCTTGGAGCAGAGCCTCCTCCTCAGCTCTGCCCGGAGGCCTGGGGTAAGTCTGAGCCAGACCTGCAAACGTAGCCCTTACTTACGTTTCTAAGGAAGTGAAAGCAGATCCTGAAATACAGCCCGATTATCTTGTGCACTTAGAGATAAATATTCTGGGACACTTAAAAATCAATTTGCAGACACAGGAGAACATTGACTATTAATTAATAAAACATTTGATGAATAACTTATCTTCACAGTAAACTCTGAATCTAGCAATGAGATTAAGGGAGAATCTCCAGAGACGGTTTCTTTCACCCCTGAACTTTGTCAGGTTTCATCAAGACGTACAGAGAATTTGAGAGGGATTGGGAGGTGGTGAGGTGAGGGGTTAGAGAGATAACTACCCAGTTAATTTAGAGTCAAATATGAAGGCCATTATAGGCTTGATCTGAGTGAAACCAGTGACATGGTGGGGTCATGACCTCTTGCCTAGGGCTGTGTCCTCCCACGGTGGCTGGAAGTGAAACATTGTGCCATGTTTCAATCAGAAAACCAGAAGAATACTGCTAATGTCGCTCTTATTCCAGAACATTTTTTTAATCTGTATTCTACCTACCTATCTACCTAGTCTCCTCAGCTCCTCGGAAATGTGTCTCATTAACCTTTGCCAGGCATTCAGCTGTGCCGGTGGTAATCCCTGTAGTTGTCTCATGAGGTTGGAGGAGGCCCCAGCCAGATTTTTTTTTTTTTTTTTTGCAGTACGCGGGCCTCTCACTGTTGTGGCCTCTTCCGTTGCGGAGCACAGGCTCCGGACGCACAGGCTCAGTGGCCACGGCTCACAGGCCCAGCCGCTCTGCGGCATATGGGATCTTCCCGGACCCGGGCACGAACCCGCGTCCCCTGCATCGGCAGGCGGACTCTCAACCACTGCGCCACCAGGGAAGCCCTGCATTGGATTCTTATTCTAATGGTATTATATTTGCTTTATCGTTTAGTTTTCTGGCACAGACATAACCAAAGGCAGAGATGGTGTGAGTTAATCATGGAAGAAGCATATCACCCATTCAATGAACTAAAACTTGGAAGAAATTGGATTTGGGAATCCTCTCCCTAGGTAGATAAAACACGTGCTGTTTCTCTAAGTCTCCTTAGAGCAGAAGCTGGAGGACATTGTCCTGCCTGCAAGCCGCCCTGTCCTAGAAGCTCAGTTGCTCTTTTATCATCCTTTGGTATAAAAATGATACTCAAAAGTAGAGTCACCTGCAGATGGAGTGAATCAGCAAGATGCTGTTAGAGTGTCACTATTTTCACACCATAACCTCAGAAATCGATCTCACCGACCCCTCCAGCCGGAGGAATTCTATTTTAAGCACCACGCAGTAGTTACTGAAAGAGGAATGAGCTGTGAGCAGTCAAGCCTTTGTGTGGGTATGAGATTTTTCTTGGGTTTCAGTTTGGTTAGGCTGTTTATACTTTCCTGTGTGTTGAGGGACTTGGTAAGTCGGGCTGGACGTGAAGGAGGACCAGGGAATCGGAAGTCCTGCTCAAGAAGTAGGAGGAGGGCTTCCCTGGTGGCGCAGTGGTTAAGAATCCGCCTGCCAATGCAGGGGACACGGGTTCGAGCCCTGGTCCGGGAAGATCCCACATGCCACGGAGCAACAAAGCCCGTGCGCCACAACTACTGAGCCCTCACACCACAACTACTGAAGCCCACGCGCCTAGAGCCCGTGCTCCGCAACAAGAGAAGCCACCGCAATGAGAAGCCCGCGCACCACAACGAAGAGGAGCCCCTGCTCGCCGCAACTAGAGAAAGCCCGCGCGCAGCAATGAAGACCCAATGCAGCCAAAAAAAAAAAAATTATTAAAAAAAAAAAAGAAGTAGGAGGAGATGCCTGTCAGTGTAGGTCCTGGGGATACACACGAAGGTTTTCACTTTAGGTACTTTCAGTTCAAAATGAATAGAAAAATGAGACAAAGATGCCATTTGCCCCCCTACACAGCATATCAATAAGAAAGAGTTAGCCCATTTAAAATCGGTATTAATGCACTAAAATAAAAACCTTTTTTTCTGTTTCTGATACCTACCCTCTGTGATGACCCCGTAACACGGGCAAAGGCAGCTCTTCCTAAGAGGCTGTTGTGCAACTTGAGACCACGTGGTCAGCTTTAAAAAGGACCCTTATCTGTAACCCTCAAACAGACTCCCCTGTTTTTGGAACAGAGGTGTCAAATAAATGCCCGAGAAACAGGGCGTTCTAAAAAGTATGGGATGCTTTGCATCTGACTGAGCAAACTCTTCCACATAAAGCTTCACTCTAAGTACCTATCTTGATTTCAAAGATGCAAAATTAATTGTTGCTGCAGTAAATATGAAAAATTGTTGCTGCTCTGCCCCTCCATAAGCCAGTAGCCATCCAAGCATTGTAATAAATTTACATCAGGCTTAAGTGCCATCATTATGAACAAACTCCCATCTCGGTAATACTTAAGTTAGTACCTAAAAATACCAAGCACATAGCAGGCGCTCAAATGCCTAATCAGTTAAATTTTCAGTCCTTTATTTTTCCTTCACTTAATTGTAATTGGTCACTTTTTAACTGAACCTTTCTTCCCCAAAAGGAGTGCCTGTCACACTTGTAAAACTCTCTCAGTAGCATCCATGGAACAAGCTAGCATTGATTTCTTATTTCACAGAAGAACGAATGAATGCCACCTCCCAACTTAACTGCCTGTAGTGCTTAGGATGAGAATCTTTGAGTCGGGTGAAGATCCTCTTTTTCCAGGTTCTGTTTCCTGGCCTCTTATCTGCTCTGTGCTCATTTTCACGCCAGTCTTCTGGGCCTGCAGCACTTGAGCACCCTGGTTTTCTCCGTTCTGATAGATAAAGAATGTACAGTAAGTCCCCTACGTACCAACCTTCAAGTTGCGAACTTTCAAAGATGTGAATGTGTGTTCGCATGTCCAATCACATCAGTTAGTTCACATTGAAACGGAACAGGACCCTAGGGTCCTTGCCCCCTCCCACCATGTCCTCAGCCTGCCTTTTGTCTGTGGAAAAACTTCAGCCGAAGAATAAGTTTAATCAGAGAAGTGAGAAAATGCGGAAACAAAGGAAAACAGAGGAGACCAAATAATAATAGTTTAGTCAGTAAACATAGTCAAGGACCTTTAGTTCCTCCTCAATGGCTGTAGATAGTATTCTGAGCTGTGTCCTGTGAGCTGTCTTATAGGTACTGAAACCCACACCAGGTGGCAGAAGTTACCTACATGATGAGCAGGCTGTAGCAAGCTGCCACAATTCCAAGAATTGGCCTCAAGGAAATGGAAACGAACAGACCCTGGAACTGAAGATTAACTACCTAAAACAATCCAGATGACTCTAGTCAGACCACTGATGACCAATTTCAAGATGGCTGTCAGAGCTGACTGTATTGTTTCTACATGTAGTCCCCTCCCTCTGTCTATAAAAGCTCTTGCCCCCTGATTGTCGGGGGAGGGGTAGTCGGCCTTTGGACAGTCGTCCGCCCTCCCCACCCTCCCTGCTTGTTGCCAGCATCCAAACTAAAGCACACTTTCATTTGCACCAACCTGGCCTCTTTATTGGCTTTTGAGCAGCGAGCAGCCGGACCTGGGTTCGGTAACAACATGTCTGGCGTACGTTGTCACGTGCATGCATCCTCTACAAGTGGTTGTGGTTTTGTGTACTGTACTGTACAGTGCTGTATAGAGTACAGTAGTACAGTATCTTTATTTCAAGCCCAGGATGAGTGAGTGAAATTGCAGCTGGCCCTTTGTCTCCTGTTGCTGACGATCCTTCAGCTCTACCGTCTCCCACCTCCTCTCCCTCCTCCAGTCAGTAACTCTTCTTGCCTGTTCACTCGATGCCAGCCCCTTGTACTGTATGCCAGCTGTTGTACTGTACTACTGTACTTTTCAAGGTACTGTACTGTAAGATTAAAAATGTTTTCTTTTTCTGTGTTTGTTTTTTATGTATTATTTGTGTGAAAAGTATTATAAACCTATTACAGTACAGTACTATATAGCCGATTGTGTTAGTTGGGTACCTAGGCTAACTTTTTAACTTACGAACAAATTGGACTTACAAACGCACTCTCGGAATGTAACTCGTTCATATGTAGGGGACTTACTGTATATTTAAAACGGACTGAAAACTACATATTCTGGTGGCATCTCGTTGCTGTTGTTATTTTATTCCCAGCACTGTGTTTGTTCAGTTGAAGAAGGGAGATAATTGGGACTTCCCTGGTTAAGACTGCGCTTCCACTGCATGGGGCATGGGTTCGATCCGTGGTCAGGGAACTAAGATCCCGCATGCCGTGTGGCCAAAAAAAAAAAAGGGAGGTTGGGGGGGTAATGACTCCTGTATCCCATGGACCATTTTTTAAAACTTTAATATCAGTGTTTTAATGCAAGATAGAAATTTGTTCAGCCTCATTAAGCCCAGCTTTAAAAGAACTTCTATAAATTTATTAACAACAGGGATACCAAATTCGCTTGCGCAATAAACATTAAAAGTGGAGATCGTATTTATTTTAGTAGTATGTATTTAAAATTATTTCCTAGCTACCGAAAATATTTGCTTTGCATCAAAGCGTTCTGGTGTTCCTGGGTTTTTAGCATCTCTTCCAGAGGCTCTCGGTTGTCAGGTGATGCACTCATTCTGATGTGTATGTTTGGCCTTATAGGTAAATTATTTTCTTGCCAGAGATCAGCTTAAACTGGAAATATTGTTTTCTTGATTTTCTGAGTGAGCAATTATTCTTCCATTTATTTCTAAGGTTTTAGAACCTGCTGCTTGCAGATCATTTGCCTTCCATATAAAAATACTCTGTAGGGCTTCCCTGGTGGCGCAGTGGTTGAGAGTCCGCCTGCCGATGCAGGGGACACGGGTTCATACCCCGGTCCGGGAAGATCCCACATGCCGCGAAGCAGCTGGGCCCGTGAGCCATGGCCGCTGAGCTTGCGCGTCCGGAGCCTGTGCTCCGCAACAGGAGAGGCCACAACAGTGAGAGGCCTGTGTACCACAAAAACAAAACTCTGTAGACATTCCTGCTGCTTTCTCAGGAATTAAAACCTCTTTAACTATAATTACCAGGGTTTTAACACTTATTCTTAGTTTTGACTTAATTAAATAATTTGTAGTACTGTCTTTCAAAGAGATGGCAGTATAAGGGTGACAGATTTTAGGTGAATTTGTTATTTAATTACCAACAGTAAATCAGTATTTTTATGGCTGATTGGCCTTTAGCAACACCTGTATTATTTCATCTTCCCAAAACTTCCATAATTTTTGTCATCTGTGTTAATTTTCCTAATTTAATTTTGTCCCTTCGATTTGTAAAACTCCTTCTCCCAAAATGCATTATTGTTTTATGTGTAATTATAGGTAATATTACAGTCAGCAATTGCCGACAACAGCAATTAGGGCCAACTTCCCTGATATTGGTAATAGTTTACATAATATATTGCTCAGCATAGAGCTTGTAATTTTAAATGATTCATAAGTTGCATGTACTTTTATTGTGAATCAATATTATTGCATTTTATTGGAGTAAAGCATCATGGGAGCTGATCGCATGCTGTTTTTAGTCAGAAAATTAATAAATTTCATAATGGAGATGGTACTATCCATAGTTTAACCAAATAACTTAAAATTTGTGGTTGGCTACTTGTATTTTATGCTTTCTGTTCTTCAGTTAGTATTTAAAACATTCACAGTTCTGTCTCCGAGAAACTGTATCTGTATGAAAACTACAAGTGATATGAGCTGTCAGTGTGACTATCAGTAGTGTCAAGTGAGTTTATGGGCAAAAGCAAAAAAGATCAGAATTTGGGTTGATTCGGAAAAAATGAAGTTTGCATATGTAACATAAAATGTTTTTCTTACTAAAGTATAAAGAAGGTGGGGAGAGCCTTACTGTTGCCTGGTCTCGTGACCTCTTCTGTGCCTGTAGATAGTGATGCCATAACCTTCTGGATTCATTAGGGACCCTTATCTAGTTTCATTGCATCCCAGTCCCAGATCAGGATGCTATGGCAGCAGGACTGGGTGGAGGAATGAAAGAAGAATTCTGAAAAATTCTTGCAAAAAATACTTGCAATCAGTGTGTTTGTTGGAACCACCCTTACCCATAATTCCTCCACTCTGTTCCCATCTTTAAAGACGAATGCCTCAGCTCTTTCTCAGCCCACTGCTGGTACCTGAGAATTGTCTGTCTTCTCTATTATTACTTTATTTGTACATGTCTAATCTGCCATCTTCTCATTTCTTTGCCCAGATATATGTCTTTGATGGTTGGTTAAAAGATAAGCAAAAATAATTTTCAGTGTATATTTGCCACTTGTAAATTTTTTTATAAGAGATTAATGTAACATGAAATTTCTTTTAGGTTGTTACGTATAATACTAGAAGTAAAAGAGCTACTTCTTAAACTTTAGTTTTTAAACTATTCTTTTAAACTCTATCATGTTGCAAATACTGTGAATTGAATAGTTTTTAATATAATGGACTTTTAAGTGGATAGGGGTCAGGAGTGAGAAAAATGCAACTTTAAAAAAAACTGAACAAATCTGATTAGATTCAATATTGTCTCCTTTTCACTTTCTACTAAAAGCCATCCTAAAGATAGATTATCTCAAAATTATTTTGAACTTGAAATTACCATTTTTACTTTCTCTGTTTCATTTTTATTGTTTTCTCTCTCGCCTGGTGCCCTTTTCAGTTTCGTCAGGCTGGGGAGAAATGCCTAATGTTCATTCAAAGGCTGAAAACTCTTGGGGAGAGCCATCCTCCCCTTCTACCCTGGTTGATAACGGCACAGCAGCATGGGGCAAGCCACCCAGCAGCGGCAGCGGATGGGGGGACCAGCCCACCGAGCCGGCGGTGACGTTTGGAAGAGCCGGCGCCCCCGCTGCCGCCCCAGCCCTGTGCAAACCAGGTGAGCTGTGCTTTCTGCCCTGGGTCGGCCGGTTCGAGATGGACCCGGGTAGTCTGTTTAGAGGGATGCTTCTCGTTGAATTTTAAGAATTAGTGTTTTAGGACGCTTTCCTCATTTTTAAGTCTAACGTT
Source organism: Mesoplodon densirostris (assembly GCF_025265405.1). NCBI lineage: Eukaryota > Metazoa > Chordata > Mammalia > Artiodactyla > Ziphiidae > Mesoplodon > Mesoplodon densirostris. The sequence continues at coordinate 17,021,426 of NC_082678.1, read as the reverse complement.
AAACTAAAACTATAAAGAAATATTTGCCCTGTCTGATAGAAGAACACAAGGGAGGTTTTAAGAGAAGTCCATGTTCTCTTTTTTACAAAAAAATAAATACAAGGATCAGAGCAATAAAGCATAGCTGCTTGATGGTTAGTAGCCTCCACGCTTCTTCAGCAGTGTTCTCCTACCTGCCATTCAAACTATTTAAACTTGCTATTTCACTGAGCAAGGTGGATAAGGCAGGCCATTTTTCTTTTTGAGATTAGGTTTTGAAACATACATTACTTAACAGCAGTCTGACACTTGCTTTGCTTTCAAGTAAACAAAATTCTGCTTTAGATTCTCCAGGTTTATGCTTCTTCTCTCTTTTTTTCTTTTCTTAAAGAGAAAAACCATGCTCTGTTTTCTTCCCATTATCTGAAAGTATAATAAGTATACGTATAAAATGTACATCCTTACAAATGTCCAGATCATGTTTACCAAGTGGAATCCTGTAACGTGTGGCTGTTTTGCAATGTGATACTTATGACAAGAGTGTGAATATGTTTGCTGATTTAAGTCTGATATTAAAATTAATTGTTCACATGGCTGCAGAAGCTCGGGGTTTTTTTTTTTTTTTTTTTTGGACATCATTAAATGTCTCAGATCTTAAAATGAAACTTCATTGTTTTAGTATTTTGTTACTTTGTTAACACTGGATAGTATGCTCTGTATACCAATCATTCTGCTGGATTATTTATTTCATTTATATTACTTCTTGTTACACATCTAAAGGATGGGGAGCTCCTGGGTATTTAGATTCAGGCACTGAGGTAGTATATTTGTTTTTATCATTTGTCCTTGGAGGCCTAATGATATGCCTGTCCACCTTGTACGCCTCATGTCTTCATCTTCTTACAGACTCTAGCTAACAGTACTGTCACCTGATCTTTGTCCTTCAGATTCCCCAGGAAGTGAAAATTTGGGGTCACTTTTATACCAAGAATTGCTTTGTATTTTAAGAAAGGAGAAAAATAATATCCTGAGATCGAAACTCAGTATTTCAACTTGTAGCTCCGTCTGCCTACATAGCCTCAGCTGTCTCCATCCTGTCATTCTGGGAGCATCTCCTGGGAGCTTGTCAAAAGCACAGACTGTTGGGCCCAACCACAGAGCTGCTGCATTTCTCCTGATCCCCTGGTGACTCGGGTATGGTCACGTTGGGGGAGCACTGGTCCACATGACATACCACATGACAGGGAGGATAGGGACGTTTTTCAGGACTCTGCATTTTCCAGCCATTCCATGTCACGCAGTGACTGCCACCTTCGGTAGCACCCAGGATTTATTGTTAGAATGTCCATGCTTCGAAATGACTTCTAGTTGGTTAAAGGAGTTTGGAACAGCACAGGCTACAAATAGCTGAAGTTTGAAGAAAAAAATAGGTACATATATACATGTGTATTACATTTCTAGTAGGGAAAATTAAATTCTTAGGTCTAAGGGAAACAAAGTAGTAAAAGGTAGGTTATTTACACCCCTTTTGTCCTGCCTCCCCCTAAATGATGTTATAGGGCACCATTGTCTGCTTTGGGAACGGTGAATCTGATACGTTCGTGTTCCCTCTCTTTCTAGCTTCAAAATCTATGCAAGAAGGCTGGGGCAGCGGCGGGGACGATGCGAACCTCGGTGCCGGTCAGTGGGAAGACGAGGACGGGGGCATGTGGAACAATGCCGCTTCCCAAGAAAGCACCTCCTCCTGCAGTTCCTGGGGGAACGCCCCCAAAAAAGGACTCCAAAAGGTGCGTGCGACACTAAAGGAAATAAACTCTAAATATCAGTGGTGGTACTTAAAAACATTCAGTTTCAAGGTGGTATCTCCAGGTAACAGTGACAGAGAGATCTGAGGTTCTCAAAGTGCTCTCAGGACCCTGGTGGTCCTGAGGCCCTCTCAGGGGGTCTCTGCCGAGCATAGAATGAGGTTTTCTAGAGACTGCGAAGGCAGGGACAGATGGGTGAATCCAGCTGCTTCTGTGAAGCCAGACAGTAGAGAGATATTCAGTCAGGTACGGCAATGCCACTCTTCTCACTAAAAATTTTTGTTTTAGAAAATATAATTATTTTCCATTAAACAACACTGTTATATTAACATATAATGGCTTTGTTATGGTTATCTTTAAACAAATTAATACAGTTTTTAAATTTTCTCAGTTTTAATTTCTAATACAGTAAATATCAATAAATACAACCCATATAAACAAAACTTCTTTAGGATCCTCGGTTTTTAAGAGAGGTAATGGGGTCCTGGGAGCAGGAAGTGTGAGCACTCCCCAGGGACTCAGTTCTCTGCACCCAGATGCACAGCCTCCGGAAGAAATCAAGTGAGGTCCACAGCACAGATGCGCACCAAGACAGCTTCCAAGTAGATCACAAATTCAAATATGAAAGAGAAAAATGTAAGAGAATTTTAAAAACTATCTTGGCGAGGAAGAGGCCTTTCTAACTATGACCAAAATCTAAAAGCCATGGAATAAAAGGCTTATAAACTTCAATAAACATAAAAACTATACCTGATAGAAAATTTCATCATCAAAGTCAAAAGACAAATAACAAACTGGAAAAAAATATTTGTAAGTCATAGAGAAGACTGACCTTCCTGATAAATAGAGAAAGATCCTAGAAACTGTTTTTTTTTTTTAAAAACCCCACCGGTAATCCAGTAGACAAATAGCGAAGAATGTAAGCAGGCGATCCATGGAAAAGGAGCACAAGTCACTGTTAAACGTGTGAAAGGATATTCAACCTGACTTGCAGAAAGAGAATTCAATTTAAAACAACATGAAGAAATGCCATTTTTCATCTCTCAGCCCAGCAGAAATCCAAATCATGCTGTCTTCACAAAGCTGTAGGAAAACCAGCACTCTCGTACGTTGCTGGTGGAAATGTAAACTAGTGTAACCCAAATGGAGGGCAGCGTAGCGTCATCTGTCAAAATTACAGATGCGCCAGCACTTTGACACAGCCCTTCTTGTCAAGGGACAGCAAAAAAATAGTAACTTAAATGCACATTGATGGGGTAACTAGTTAAATTATGCTACATCCGTATTATGAAAAACTGAAGTTTTTTTTTTTTTTTTTTTTTTTTTTTTGCTGTACGCGGGCCTCTCACTGCTGTGGCCTCTCCCGTTGCGGAGCACAGGCTCCGGACACACAGGCCCCGCGGCCATGGCTCGCGGGCCCAGCCGCTCCGCGGCATGTGGGATCCTCCGGGATCGGGGCACGAACCCGTGTCCCCTGCATCGGCAGGCGGACTCCCAACCACTGCGCCACCAGGGAGGCCCTGAAGTTTTTTTTAAAGAAACGAAACATTGATATGAAAAGATCAACGAAATATATTGCAAAGCGAAAGGCAAGATACAGAGAATCTGTATAGCACAATCCTGCTTTTGGGGGGCAGGGGAAGAGAAGAGAAAATGGGTGTGTGAGTGTGAGGCACACACGTACTCGTAATGGCCTCTGTTGAATTTAAAATTCTCTGGAAGGTTGAGTAAGGAGAGAAGAACTCAGCGGACAGGCCATGGGGTGGGAAGAAGATGCTTCCATTTGCCCCTTTCTTCTGCTTTTGAATCATGTGAATGTATTATATGTTCAAAAATTTTTCAATTGGAAAACCAATTAGCAGTAAGCAGAACCCAGAAACTAAAACCACGGCTTTTTGCTCATAAAGAGTAGAAATGATTACAGACTTCAAATTAAGTCTTTTCACAATCAGGCTGGCAAATAATCCTGTTAATGATGGGACCAGAAACACCAAATTGATCAGTTAAAATATTGTATATTCTTGGCAAACCTGGCTCTGGCTGCAGAGTAATGATTAAAATCACCTCTAGAGAAGCCGCTTCCTTGAGGAAAGTGAGCCTGTTAGTTTACAGTCACCCCACATGCTCTGTCCTGTGACTGTGGCAGGCTCAGTTTTGAAAGCACTGTGAAGAATGCCTTATGTATGGTAGTAACGCATTGCTAGAGCCCCCTCGTTGCAGAAGAGCAGGAGATTCTTGAGGGGTCCCATCCTGACGCTCAGCCCTTCCGCGGTGCCCTGCTGCCCCCTCTCCATCCCGCTGCCCTTTCCTTTCCGCTGGACTCCCTCCTTTTGTCTTCATCCTCTCCCTCACCGCCATTTCCCTACTTATTTTTTTTCTCCACCCTACAGGCCATAAGTGATGAATAATTAACAAAATTAATAGGTTTTTTTGGTCCCTTTCATCTTGTCTTTTCTGTTGGAATGAACACCCTATATTTTGTCATCTTTTAGAATAAAGCTTATAAAAGGGGAAAAGCCATGTAATTTTTAGTAAACTTTATATGGTTATTATAGGGTCGTGTCCAAGGGAGCACTTATTATGATTATTTGATAATGGAAGCAGTACATATTTGTGATGAACTAAATTCATTCTCTGGAGAAAAGAAATAATTATCTTGCTTTTTTAAGTCCATAACTTGCACACATATGCCAACCTCAGAAGCACCCTGAAGCATTTCATAGCACGAGCCGCCAAATACCGTCGGGGCGATGTGGAGCTCAGCATTGCTCAGCAGTAACAGAGAGAGGCACTGTAACATGTAAATCAACATGAATTTTAGGCACCTCCCATTTCTGGAAGAAGTGCATTAAAGCGTGACTCATGGACTTTCTCCTTCCCACGTTTGATTCTAGGGCATGAAAACATCTGGCAAGCAGGACGAGGCCTGGATCATGACCCGGCTGATCAAACAACTCACAGACATGGGCTTCCCGGTGACTGGCGTCTTACTTTACTCCTCCCGCCATGTGTCCTGCCCTGCATGGCCCTGTTGTGTCCTGCCCACCTTTGTCATGTGTAACACGGAAGGAAGACTTGGGGGATGAGATTGTTGGCAAAACCTAACTCGTAAATTCCCCTTTCACCTGGGCGCTTCTGCTTAGGGATCATTGCTTTGAACTACAGCAAAGATCCACATCATTTCTATCAAGAAAGGTGTGAGAACCTTTTCTTAGAATAAAAAATGATGTGTGATTTTTAATTTTCATTGGTTTATACGGTTTTATATTTTCTTTTCATTTATAATTAAAAGTGAGTTTTCATTCGTTTATGCCATACATTGACCAAGATCTCAAGAGAAAACTTGGTATAAAGTACTAAAGCCTCGTGTCCAGATAAAGAATCCTAACCAGACCTATTTGCTTCCTGAGTTTCAGATCGTGTGTAGGGAGAGTTGGAAATCTTAGGGTCTTCTTCTGAAAATGCCTCCCAGTCTCTTCAGTCCCTAAGAGCCAGTGGCAGGAGTTCAGACCATGAGCAGTGCCTCCTGTATCTTCCACATAGCCCCTTCAATATCTGTCACGTAGCCCCTTCAAATGTCTTCTTTCCAAATCTTTATTCAAATGAGTGTTTACCTTTTGATTGCTGCAGATGTCCCTAAAGGATGGGTGTAGAGTGGCCCCAGACTGGAGCAGGGGACCACATACTTCACGTGGGGTGCAGGCCCCTGACCCTGTGTGGGCGCGGCCGGGGGCCCAGCCTCCCCACGGGTGAGGTGACAGGCCCACACCGGCCCTGCAGTGCTTCAACACCATGCCCAGCTTGGTTTTGGCCTCCACCGAGACTAGTCTGTTTCAGTCAGAGAGATAATTATCGAAATGAACCTATGTGTTTTGTGTTATGTTGTTTTTACATTTTTTGGTGAAAAGTAGTTTACAGCAGAGCCTAGAATCTGACTCTTGCCGTGACTTCCTGCAGCTGCCCTGGGAGAGGTTTCAGCCTGCTGAACCACAGAGTCAGAAATAAGACTCTCCCAGCACTGGACATTTGGGGTTTAAAGTGTTAAATATAAGTTCTTCCCTCTAAAAATCAATTCAGTACATTTTCTTATTACAAGTATTTTTTATTTAGAAGACATTTCTCTCTAACCACAAGGAAGAAAAGTATTTCTAGTTCCAGAACCTAACAATATTAGGTTAATATCAGTCACTTCCCTGAGTTAATAGTGATAGAGCTCTTTACAAGCTTTTCCTTTTGTTAACACGCAGTCCTAGTGAAAACTCTGTTTCCCTCCACAGAGAGAGCCAGCTGAAGAGGCCTTGAAGAGTAATAATATGAATCTTGACCAGGCCATGAGTAAGTAAGATGACATACCTAAAGCACACTTTTTTTTAAAGGTACCAGTTTGTGAGTTTTGATGTTCAGAGTCGTGGGTTAATGGATGAATACGTGCTGGGGAGACAAGACCACCCGCAGGACGTGCACCTGCCACGGGGCCAGTCCCTCAGGACTGGTGGGTGCTGGGAACAAATGGCCAAACACCACATTGAACCGCGTTTGCATTTTCTGTTTTTTGGGTTTTTTTTTTTTTTCCATTTTTGCAACAAATAGATGAATTTTTTCTATCTCCATCTATTTTGAGTGGGGAGATAGTGACCCTCTTGGAGAAAGGCACTGGGACCATGTGCCCACCTCATTGGGTGCTGAGTGAGCTGTTCTTGTGCCGCGCCCGGCAGGGCTTGCTCAGGGCCCCACAGGAGCATCACCTGCTGGCTGAGAGACGAGAGTTACTGTCGAGGAACAAGCAACCCTAGTTCTGGAATTGCTTTAAAAATAATATCAATTATGTTAAATGTTTACATGTAAAATACAGCTGCTTCTCATCATTCGTGGTACTTATGTCCTATAAAGTCCCTGCAGACACTGAATCAGGAAGTACTAAACCCTTGCTCCTCGGGAACATACAGGGTTGAGGTCGTCTGAGCCCTGGCCACAGCATTTTTGTCAACCAGTCCACACATAAACCTTGTTTTGTGTGTGTTTCTGTTTAAAGACATCGTATTTAATATGTATTTCTCATAAATAATTATGTGCCATATTTCTTTATAATAAAGCATTAGCTATGAAGGGTTGAACATCCTCCTCACCCTGGATAATGTGACCATAGATTTTGTTCCCTTTTCGACTCACACCAACGCCGTGAGCTATGCTTTTTTTAAATAAGTCATCATCTTGTGAATCCACAAATTTAGCCTCTTTCCATCTTTGCTGAAGCTTCATCTCACGCTGTAGACATTACTTGAGCTCCCCAACACAGCCTTATACACGGTGGGGACATTCTGTCCCTGTTCCGGCTGCACTGCCCTGTTCATCAGCTGAACTCGGCCGCCTGGGCAGTGCTGCTGCAGCAGCTACTAAATGAAGCAGGCACCACGCAGCCTTCTTGCACTTAGGACACTAGACAGCACATTGGCTTGGGGAACATGGGGACCACTGCGATGACCAACAAAAAGCACAGAGATAGCCCTAAATACACCACAAAAGGACACCTGTCACTTTGTGAGAGTCTGATCTGGGAATGTGTGTGTCGGGGGCTCAAATTCTTCACCGCCCCACGCATCCACAAGTGACCAAAAAGCGCCATAATATTGATTTGGGGGCTACAAGTATCTTTTGGCAAGTAGGTGAATTCACAAGCTCGGAATTCACAAATAATGAGGATCAACTTTATAATCGCATGCAAATGCCAAATGGGTGGTATAAGCTGCCAGGACAGAGGGAATCGGTGTGAGCTGGAGGGAGTTAGTCCTGCCTCCCTAGAGCCGTGAGGCGGTGCAGAGTCAGAGGGAGTGGAACAGACACCAGTCTCTGAATCGGAAGAGCACAAGGACAGACTCTGTCTGCTTTGCGTTGTGTTGTATCCCCGACATTCGGACAGGGCCTTACAGCCAGTAGGGACTCAGCAGGTGGAAATCGATGGCCATGAGGCGGGGCAGCCAGGGAAGGGCCCGCTTTGGAAAAAGAGGTGACAAGTCCCAGGGGAGAGGAAGGGCCCAGCCCCACAGTGGCAGAGGTGGCCGGCGTGGCTGCGAGGGACGAGGAGCAGGGGCCAGACCACAGACTCCCGGGCCCGGCCAGAGCCAAACTGAGGCCCCTGTCTTCTGGGGGTGAGCGTCTTAACTCCTTCCCTGAGGGGTAGGCTGGTGCCCGTCTGTGCTCTGAACTCACAGCCGACCCCCAAGGTGTCTCGTTTCAAGTGCTGCTTCTGTCTGCTGTGCCCCAGGCGCTCTGCTGGAAAAGAAGGTGGACGTGGACAAGCGTGGACTGGGAGTGACCGACTACAATGGGATGGTCACCAAGCCCCTTGGCTGCCGCCCACCGATCTCCAAAGAGTCTTCCGTGGACCGCCCCACCTTCCTGGACAAGGTATGAGTTTAGGTGGCTTTTTGTTTGCTTTTAACAAGAGGTGTTTTTCGTTTTCACTGTGTTGGATTAAAAAGTTATTGGGCTATAATATTTAAGTGACTTTTACCCATTTTTCTAATATATATGGATGTTTAACTCAAAAGAGGTTGTGTTATATTTCATATGATGGGACTAGGAATAAAAATACTGAAATTGAAAACTGATTTTCATGTTAGCGGGTGAACTTGGCTGCTTCAATTTGTCCAGTAAACAAGGGTCCATCAAATTTCTGTTTTACGGTCTTACTTTATATGCACAGTTCTTCCCACTGGAAATGATGTATTACATGTCTAATCTCAGGGAAAAGGTTCTAGAAGTGGTTAGGCATGGGCACCCATGTCTCATGGCCCTTGCTTGGATGGGCTACTTCAGAAAACATGCAGGGGTCTGTGGGAAAATCCCCTTAGATGTTTCAACAAGTGTAGTCGCCAGTTCATTCCCCTTAGTATTGTCATGCTTGGTGCTCCCTCTCCAGATTGGTGTGACCTCAGAGGGGGTAAACAGCATCCCGTTAAACTCAATCAAAATGTTCATCCTTGAAAAAAAAATGGAAGCAAGAAAGGACAAGTTTAAAGCAAACAAGCAGACTAAAAGCAAGCTCATAGGAGAAGAGATGAGAGTTCGTCTGTTCTCAGATTAGCAGTGTCCTCTGCCAGCACCGCACACAGTGGAGACCTCGCCTTGCCCGGCACCACTGTGCCCAGAGAAATCGGAATTTCAGACAACATGAATCCTTTTTGGACCATATTTATTCTCAGATATTATTAGCAGTTTATCTGAAATTCCAGTTTAACTCCACACCCTGTATTTTTATTTGCTAACTGTGGGACCCTGACTTATTTCTGTATCTTTAAAATGTGAAATAATAGTACAGGTTTGGGGGACCTCCCTAGTGGTCCAGTGGTTAAAACTCTGCACTTCCATTGCAGGGGGCATGAGTTTGCTCCCTGGTCAGGCAGGGAACTAAGATCCTGCATGCCGCATGGCATGGCAATCAATCAGTCAATCAATAAATACTGCAGGTTTGTTGTGAAGTTAGATGAGATAAATTTACAAAGGACCTGGCACCCAATAAATGTAAAAAAATAATAATAACAAGATTTTTGTCTGTTTTATAATTTACCTTATTATTAGGTTAAACCATATGAAATTGCTGTTTGTAGGTCAAAAACATTTGAATGTCAGCAGATTTCAACCTAATGTATACCTAGAGCCTTGCTAATAACTTCTCAAAAGGAGCCTGTTTATTTGAAAATGGTTGTAAAGTGTTTTCCAAGTAAGACTTTTTACAGTGTTTGTCTCTCTTCTGATTCCTACACGTAGGCAGGGTCAGTAGTGATGAGAATATTATAAGCTGATATGTGTTTGTAAAATAATTGTTAAAATGAAAACAGCATCTTAATCCTGTTTCTCTTTTTTCTTTTTCCCCTCTTCCTTTTGACCATTTCTCCATTTTCCTGTCCACACATTTTTGATCTTTTAATTCTTTGTTCATCCACATCCCTTTCTGTGTCCCGGGAAACTTGTGCTTTGTGTGCGGACGGGCACTGCGCACAGCTCACGCTTTCTTTCCCCAATCAGGATGGCGGCCTCGTGGAAGAGCCCACGACTTCACCATTTTTGCCTTCACCAAGCCTGAAGCTCCCCCTTTCCAACAGTGCACTCCCTAATCAGGCCCTGGGCGGGATTGCCTCAGGGCTGGGCATGCAAAACTTGAATTCTTCTAGACAGGTAAGGCTGTTGGTAGAGGGCCACCACGGTCTCTCTCACTTGCCTTAAAGAAAGTGTGTTTGACACGCAAACCTTCTTATTTTTGATTAATGCCTGCATTTGAAAATATAACTGAATATGTCAAGGAAGCTGAAATATTATAAGGATTTCCTTCCAAGTGATGTACTGCTGTCAAGAATTGAATCCAGTTCTTGAAATTTAACCATGTTATAGGAAATGCTTCAAAATTATATTTATTTTTACATGTAACTAAAACACCCTTGGTACTAAAGTACTGCTAGTGAAATGACATGGACCGCAGAGCCGTCTTCACCTGCCCGATGCGTTCACAGGTCCAGGCAGTGCCGTCCTGTCTCTCCTGACAGTCGAAACCTTAAATGCATTGATCTGCAGGAAAACGCCATACTCTCCCCTTTTCCCCAAAAACAGAGGTGACATCTCTTGCAGGTTCTCAGTGGTTTTCAGAGTGATGTTGGCACTGTTCCCTGCCTTTGACACTCTTGGGGGAGGTGAAAGTCACCCTGAACGGAGGGATCTGGGGTTTTGATCGACGGCCGCTTCGTGTCACTTCTCTCCCCTGGAATGAAATGATACGAAAGCGCATCACGCTCTTCCCATCCACAGAACTGCTCTTCTTGATTTTCTCCCGGGGGAAGCTCACATACACACAGCTCTGAGCCTTCTCTTCCAGCGATACTGTGAGATTTGGGGTGGCTGGCGGCAGTTCTCAGTGGCACCCCATCCGCATGATCCTGGCCATCTCTTGTTGCCCACCGGGCTGCGGTGCCAGTTTCAGCTCTTCTGCTGTCAGGAAGTCAGCGGCCTGGCCGGCGGGCCCTTGGTATCAGAAACCCAGTCAGGAGAGTAGAAAGAAGCACTCAAATATATATTTTATATATATATATATATATATATATATATATATATAATATTATAAATATATATTATATTTATATATTTATATATATATATAATTTATATATATAACACAAAGTTAACTGCCTGGACTTGTTCATGTATTCAGTTTCAGGTTTGTTGAAATCATAATTATATTTCCTTTTGGAAAATGTCCTGTTGTCCCAGGTTAGTGCTCCCCACACATGATGCCCTTTACCCCACCACAGACGGTCCCCACACAGCTCTGCCTGCTGCTCCTGTGCCTGGCTCTGTAATTATAGGTTCCTGGAACATGACGGCCTTGTTGGGGGGCACCTAAAACTGGCTCTGTGGGCGGCTTCTGTGATTTAAAGACATAGGCTTCACAGGCAGATCTTCTGTCATCTGTACCCAGTTTAGACAGCACTTCTTAAACATCCCCTTTGGTTCACGTTGAGAGTGGCAGGAAGCAGGTGCAGCCTCCCCCCCCACCCCCCGCTTGCTCCCAGGCAACTGTGTAACGAGCTCTCCGCCTCCCTGCAGACACCGAGTGGCAATCTGGGCATGTTTGGCAGCAGCGGAGCAGCACCAGCGAGGACCGTGCAGCAGCCGCCACAGCCGCCCGTGCAGCCCCTGAGCTCCTCCCAGCCCAGTCTCCGTGCTCAAGTGCCTCAGTTTCTATCCCCTCAGGTCAGACCCGCGTCCAACTGCGCTACACTGAGAGCCAGTCAGCCCTCCCGGGTTAACCTGTGCATCCCACCTCCTGCCCTGGGAGGCATTTACAGAGCTGCTTCCCCCAGGGCCCCCGCCCCACAGGCCAGGGCTGGACCTCCTCCCGTCAGAGTGCTGTTGCCGGGTGACACATGCCAGTGATGGGACTTCTGTCCTGGTCTTGAGAAGATTACTCGGATGAACCCATTGAACTCTTCTAGATTGGTGGGAGAGGAAAGTGGCAAGTGAAATTGCTTGGGACGTAAAAGAAAATTCTTAGAAGCAGTGAAGGACTGAGTCATGCTTTAGTGACAAACTAAATGTGACGGTATATAATAGTGTCTAGATCACAGACTTTTTAGTTAAGTTTATTCTTTAGTATTAGATCATTTTAAAACAAAAGAGCAAATAGAATTAAGGAAAAAGATATTGTTTTGCATAGCTCTAAAGCATAATATCAGCTTTTTTTCATATTAATATTGTTTACTTTTAGAACATTTCCATCATTTTTGACTTTGGACTGAGTTTTTAATTACAGTGTTACAGTCCTTACCACTTAAAAGAATATTCAATAATAGATTAAAATGGTAAATCATAGAATTCGCTGGAAGTAATTATTCCTCCACAGTTGTTTGACCAGAGATCTGTGCACTGAGTTGAGACGGCTGAAATCTGGGTAAAATAATAGTAAAATTCATTAAACAGGATACACTGTAAGCTGCTACAACAAAGAGATCCCGAAATACACTCAGACGAGACAGACAAGGAATCCTCCCCCAAGCAACAGAGCAGAACCTAGCAGCTCTGCCTCGGCCGTTTCCCAGCGACAGGAGGGAAGGCAAGAGACATACCACTTCCACTCATGTCCCACTGCCCAAGCCTAGTGACATGGCCACCCCAGCTAAGGCGCAGGAGCAGAGACAGGTCCTGGAGACAGAGAGCAGCCTTCCGCACACTCAGCAAGCCAGCGTGTCCCGAACGTCACTCATCTGTGTGCCTCCCACGACTGTTACATAATGTGTTTTCTTTAAGTTGACTTGCCTGCTTAATTTAGATAAATTTATTCTTAAAACTGAACATATCCGTCATAAAGAGAAAAAGCAACATTTTTCTAATACATGTTAGACGACTATAAAAGATACTCTTCCGTGCTCTACCTAAAACCATCTTGCGTAAACTCTGTGTTAAGCATACAGCGCACGCTGTGGAAAACACTGAGCTGGCCAGTGCCAGGCCCCTGAAGGGTTCAGAGCAGTGAATGCCAGTTGGGCAGGGAGGCAGGCTGACCGTCGCGGTCAGGGCTGGCCAGCCACACCAGGGCATGTGCCACATGGGAGGCTGGGCAGCCGGGCCCCCCGAGAGGAATGGCTGGTCCCACAAACAGGGGAGACCACTTCCCGAGCGTGTCAACTTGAGAAGGGGTCCCCGCCTGCCCTGGAACGAGGCCCCCCAGTCAGGTGGCCGCGGTGCCATCTGCCGAGCTCCTGCGGGGACTGGTCCAAGGCGCCTGTGTGAGACGCAGACACTGGCCTCCTTTGAGGAGGCTCGAACTTCCTCCCGGAGACCACGCCTTCGCTGTCTCCCACCCTTAAACGATGCCCACTTAGCTTCATTCCGACAGAACGTGAAACCAGTTACTGATGGGAGTAACCCAGAGCCTTAGAAAGTTAATTCGTAACTAAAATATTTGGAGGAAGAAATCTCTTTCTTGCCATCTGCCTTTACCTCCCTCCCTCCCTTCCTTCCTTCCTTCTTTCCTTCCATATTATCCACAAAAGCATGTTAACTACTAATGTTAAAATGTCTGTAAACTTTTTAATGGCTTTTGAAGTTCACTGAGACAAATATAACTATCATTTACTCAGTTTTGAATCTCAAAAAACTGCACAGACAAGTAAATGTTTGAATAGAGAATTCATGTCTAATGGTGCATTTTTTATTAACAGGTTCAAGCACAGCTTTTGCAGTTTGCAGCAAAAAACATTGGTCTCAACCCTGCACTATTAACCTCGCCAATTAATCCTCAGCATATGACGATGTTGAACCAGCTCTATCAGCTGCAGCTGGTGAGTGGGTAGATCTGCTCGGGTTCTAGGACAGAGGAAGAGCCTCCTCCCCGTGAGCTCGGGGATGTGCCAGCAACATGCACGCCGACTGAAGAAAAGCAGTCACTGTAACGCTTTTCTTCACGTTGGGGAATGTCATTGAGACTTTCATGAAGTTTGTAAACTATTAAAAGAATTAGGAAGTTCTTCACTTAAGGGTGTTTCCACTAAGCTTTGTGGGTTCTTTGGCCCCTTCGTGATCACAGTCTTCGAGATCTGACAGTTAGTGTGTCTGTTAGCTCTCAGCCAGCCTTTCTTATCTGAACCACAGAACCCAACAAATCATTTCATGATAGTTCTCTAAATTCTTCCAAGGATGGTCTACACAGATACCATTCTAGAAGCAAAAGACAGAAGTTACTTCGTTACATACAGGAGATGAGATGCCTTAGAGATTAGGACTTGATTCTCTCAGAATCCCTCTTGAGAAAGGCTGATGTAGCCTAATAATTCTTGCAAGTGTTATAGTTTAACATATGTTGAATTTTTAATTTTCAACAGTCTTACTGCTTTTACCATGAAATGCCATGGCATTGCATCCCTAGATGCATCCTGAATTTATATTCCCTGAAGGGCCCAGTATATTATTTCCTTCTTTAATACGTTGACACCTGATTTATTTAGAAGTCTTGCCCAACAGCTTCATCTCCTAGAAAATGACCAGGAGTCATGAAGGAAGAAAAGCCTCCAGTAGACAAAACCATGCTGTCAGCCTTTCCTTACGGGGGAGCCCTGGGCTCTCAGTCCTGACCCTTCAGCGTTTGTTAGACACACGTCTGACCGTCTGGGTGTCTGGTTCCAGGTAGTGGCCAGGTGGGGTGGGGGTGACCTGGGACAAGCCGCAGTGCAGTGAAGTACCCAGGGCCCTGGGCATGGGATCCGGGCCGGGACTGGACTTCACTGGGAAAAGGGAGCCAAGCTGCCTCACAGTCATGCTGTAAGGCCCCTGGGCGGTGTGCTGCCGCCAGCGCCGGGAAGGGACCACTGACCGCGGGGAGCAGCTGAGAAGCACGCTACTTAGAGCTTTCACTGCAGAGGAAAACGGCTTTCCACTCCTTGATAACACGGAGGGCGGCTGGATTCTGACGTGAGACAGAACTCGTTATCAGTCGTACTGACGTTCTGGAATCCTTTAATTATACATAATTTTTATTGACCTCTGTAGTGTAAAAGATACCAAGAAAATATTGGATTATGTTTAATCTGCTCTGTTTTAAAAAAATGTACACTGTTTTAACATTTTTTTCCGGAAAAATTGCTAAAATGAAGTTTCAGTACATCCTAAGGTTAAGTTTTAGAGCCTATAAGGATTCACTTAAGTGAAGTATTTTATTCCTCTCTAATTTACAGATTAATGAGGCATTTCTAGTAGTATAATCTCTACTTCTACTTGGATTCTATTTCAATACATCCTCTTGCCCAGAACGTCCCAAAAAATCCATGTTGTAAAGAAAAAACTTACAATATTCAGCCAACTTTCGAAACAAATGATCCGGCCTTCTGCCTCGTTGTGGGAAGAATCTGACGATCATTCTCGCTGGCTTCGTGGACGGGGTCTGTGTGGCAGAAGTGGCCACGTCTGGACCTCAGGCTCCCTGTGGACCGAGGCCACACGTGGCTCCTGGTAGCTACGAGCCCTTTAACGTGTATTGTTCTGTCGCCGCCGATCACTGCTGTCCTGCCACATGGTCTGAGCCATTCTGGACAACTTGCATCTTTATAAGGGAAAAAAATCTTTTATTTTCCCCTCATTTCTTTTTTATTTTTAGTTTGTATGAATCGAGCAGAAGAATTTTGATCTCTCCATTAACTGAAAAATATTTGCTGACACACCTCATTACCAGCACTAAACAGGGGTACTGACTGAGTTACTTTGTAAAGTCTGTGCACTAGAAAGGTTTTGGAAAGACATGTCTCCTTTTGAAAAAGCTTCATGCCTTACGCTATGCTTAAACCACAGGATGGTAAGGGGACCGAGAATCTGTGCCTTTTTTTTTTTTTTTTTTTACACTAATGTACAGAAGTGGAACCCTTTGTTGGGGCTTTCTTACAATCTATTGGACGCTTCTCTTTGTGTCCACAGGCGTACCAACGTTTACAGATCCAGCAGCAGATGCTACAGGCCCAGCGGAACGTTTCCGGACCCATGAGACAACAGGAGCAGCAAGTAGGCGCCCCCCGGGTGGCTCAGCCGGGTCGCTAGCTGTCACCTCCCCTGGCCTGTTACTTGTCACTGGCTTCTCTCTCGCTCAGCCTCCCGTTTTGAAAGCCTCGGCGTCACCTGGGCTGGGGAGGAGGGCGGGCCAGACGTCCCTCCCAACCCGCTGACCGCGCGTCCCCGCCCGCAGGTTGCGCGCACAATCACTAACCTGCAGCAGCAGATCCAGCAGCACCAGCGCCAGCTGGCCCAGGCCCTGCTCGTGAAGCCGCCGCCGCCCCCGCCGCACCTGTCTCTGCACCCCTCTGCAGGCAAATCGGCCCTGGACAGCTTCCCCCCCCACCCCCAGGCCCCCGGCCTCCCCGACCTGCAGACCAAAGAGCAGCAGTCTTCACCCAGCACCTTCGCTCCCTACCCTCTCGGTGAGTCCGGGTCGACACCGACCGCATGCACCTGGCGGGGCTGAAATAGCTGGGCAGAAATGCAGTTCCAGGCAAAACCAGAGTGAGGCTGTCTCAAGTCTCCTTCGTAAGGGAAGGACCCTAGCTGTCTTCGCAGAGCAAGAATTTTTGCTGCGCCCATAAGTGCTTTCAGTATAAAATCTTTGAAAGTAGTACCAGAATGATCTCCTCTCCACTGTTGAATCGGCGCTTTGTTCCATCCCTGGCTCTCTCCAGCCTGAACTGCTGGGAACAGGAAAGGTGTGCAGATTTCTGTGAACCAGGCACTTCTTAAAAAGCCATGGTTGCCCACACAAGTCCTATAGTGCAGAGCACAGTTGTGTAATCATCCGAATCAACACGCACACCCTCACCCCCAACCGATAGGGCGCCCGCCCAGCACTTGAGACCCACAGGCCAGTGGCAGGTGTGGTGCCGCCCTCAAGGTCACAGAGGCCAGCCAGGAGGGACACAGGTTACAACGTTGAAGACCGTCAGAAGGTCTGTGTCAGGAAAGTGATCGTACGGGGAATACTGTTGACCCATGAAGAACACGGGCTGAAACAGTGTGGTCCACTTACACATGGATTTTTCCCCATAAATAACGGTGCTACATGACCTGCGGTTGGTTGAGTTTGCAGGTACAGAGGACCGGCTGTAAAGTTATACCCGGATTTGTGACCCCTGCGTTGTTCGAGGGTCAGCTGTAATTTGCTGTAAGAATCCAGAAGCGGGTGAAAGTGCCTCAGGCTTGTCAGGTTGGCTGTTAAGAGTCTGAAGCTACAGGGCAAAGGGAATTAGTTACCTGAGAAATACATATCCAAAGGATCAAAGGCCAGTTGAGTGACAGTGAATTTCGGCTAATGATGTCCCTTTCTATGTAATACTACCAACATCTCTGAGAAGAGAGGTATGTTCTGATCACATGAGCACTCTCTACTTGACATGTACCCAGTGTGGTGTGTCTTTAACACACAACTGACGAATGCTAAACTGCGGTTCTTCTGTCCCTTCATGCTTGTCCCACCCGTTACTTTCCTCTGTGTTGAAGAAGCAGAATAGTCTAGTAGTTAAGACCTGCCTTAGGAATCAGGCCACCACACTGCCCCCACGACTAAGCTGCCTGGCTGCTCTTTGCCTCAATTTCCCCATCTGTAAAGTGGGAATACTTACCTCATAGGGTTCTTCTAAAGATTTAGTGAACTAACAGGCAAAGTACTTTGTAATAGCAAGCATTTGGTAGAATGTTGGCTACTTATGTAAATACTTCTTTTTTAACAACAGTTGTTTTAGAAGAAAATTCAGTTCCATCTATTGTCCTGAAATGTTTAGCTTCAACTTCCTAGTATCTTAGTATCCATCTGTCCTCTTAACCTATATTTAGAAAATGAAGTATACAAATCTTTACCCTTAAAGGTTTTTTCTTACTACAAGTGAAAAAATTAGTGCCTTGAATCTTCAAAATTGATGAAAAATACTTCTGATAATATTTTATAATCACATTAAAGTTTAAAAATAAATGTGTTAAAAATAGATAGCTAATAAAGTTTAAGAAAGTTAGCTTGTAAAATTGCCTCTCTGGCTGGTTCTTCCTCAGCAGCTCCTAGTCCCGTCCGCCTTCCTTCCCATGCAGCCTCTTCTCCGGATGCTGTCTTGACTCCCGAGCTTGTCGTCTTCCCAGGAAGACCAGGCATATAAAAACGAAAACCAGCCTTCATAGGCAGTGCAATGTGGTTATTGCAGAGCTTAGGGAAGGGAGACTGCATGGTCACCTTGCGCGGTGAAAGAAAAATCAGAGCAGGGTTTAAGCATGGACCTCAAACGAGTAGAGTTCCGGTGGAGCTGAGCCAGCGTCGCACGGAAGAAGGGGCCGCCGGTGTCGGCGAGGGCTGGCCAGGCCGGCTGCCAGTGGAGGGAGGAACAGAGGGAAATGAGACGGGGAGGGTGGGGCCCGGCCATGGGACTTGGGGTGCTCTGGAGGCCAGTCTGAAGCCCGACCTAACGGTTGTGCCCTCACCTGACTGGGTCTGTGTGGGTGGAGGTGACGTTTTGTTAGGTCTGCACAGTGTGTGTGTGTGTGTGTGTGTGTGTGTGCGTGTGCGTGTGCGTGTGCGTGTGTGTCAACATTTAAAAATTGGCAATTTTCAACCAAAAGTGGCTTCTGGCTTCTCTTGAAAATGGCTGCCTTGGGCCTGTGTTCCATTCACTGGTTGCACGGGTAGCACCTGTAGCAGGGCGGGCACTGTCCCCACCAGGCCCGCATCACCTTCATTTGTGTTGCCTGCTTGGCCCATATGGGCATTTGAGTTTGAAGCTCTTGATTTAAAGTTAAGAACAAAAATGTTGACTACCTTTGCTTCTGTACCAGGACATGTGGTGTGGGAACTGCAGGTTAGAAATGGCCTGGAAACACTGGGTCACACCTGCACTGGTCATTCTGTCCATCCAAGCAGCCTGCCCAGCTCATGACGGGTGTCCCATCAGGGACTCTTTACTTCAGCCTTTTTGCTATCGTCCCCCTCATCTCTCTCCACTAACCCAGCACAGTGATGGCACTTGTCACGTGCCCCAGTGCATGCCTGCTTTTAGCTGTGAGAAATAAACCCAGGATCAGCTCACATTCCAGCCGGGGCAGATGGCAGCACCCACACTTTGAAATAGTTCAAGTCCTTTAAGGGAGCTTTTTGATGTTTAATTCATAAACTCCTTAAGAGCAGACTTTTGTAAAGTGAGTTCACTAAAGGCAGCTTTGGGGTCTCCCCACCAGCTTGTTCTGTCGGTGGGACCTTAGGGTACCGTTTATGTCTCTGAGAGAATGGTTTGGATCTGGTGAGTTTGCACAAGATGCCCTGAGATCAGAAAAGACTCTCCTAATTGTTGGGACTTGTTCTGTTTTTCTGTGGGCTCTGAGAAGCTTCAGGACCACGTTTGGCACCAAAGCAAGTAAAATGAAGAGAATCACTGGTCTTACTTAATCAAAGACTATTTGTTACCATCGTCCCCCTAATTTAGGAATAAAATTCCTACAGATGTGTGTTATTAAAAAGGCAAAAAGGGGGTTTTTTCCTCCAGCATTAAAAGTTACATTTAAAATATTTGGCTGTGAATTAAGACTTAGATTGATTCTCTAGGAGAGCTTTAGAAAGTAAACGTTTAGAGGAAGAGCAGACGTATCCTGATAGCGTTTTTATTTTTAGCTGGACTGAACCCAAACATGAATGTCAGCAGCATGGACATGACTGGTGGTTTATCAGTGAAGGACCCGTCTCAGTCCCAGTCACGCCTCCCTCAGTGGACACATCCCAACCCAATGGATAACTTACCCGGTGCTGCTTCTCCACTCGACCAGAACCCCAGCAAGCATGGTACGTCTGAGCCGAGGCGTCCTGGAGTCTGGTCACTTCTTTTCTACTCGCTGATTATCCTCGTTTCGTTACTCGTACTGCATTTGTCTTCTAAGAATTCAGTGCTGAAAGCTGAATAGAAAATATTCCAAGAGAACAAACCAAACAAAAACAAACACAGAGATACAGGGAACTAGAGTAGTGGTAACCAGAGGGAAAGGGGTGGGTGGAGAGCGAAATGGGGAAAGGGGGTCAACTGCGTGGAGACGGGTATAAACTAAGCTCTCGGTGGTGAGCACCCTGTGGTGTAGACAGAAGTTGAAATGCAGTGTCGTGCCCGTGAAACTTAGATGTCAGAAACCAGTGTTACCTCAACAAGTTAAACATACATATTCCACTTCATTACAGAGTACGTCAGATCCCAAGTAGTCAATGATCAAACCTCTCCAAGCCTCAACTTCCAAACCTTAGCTACAAACCAAGAAGTAATTGAAAATGCCCCAGAGCAACGAAGAATACAGGTCATGGCTGCACACTCATGTATCTGTATCTTCAACCAAAACTTTGTCTAAAAGGAAATTTTTTCAATAAAATGATAAAACACAATAGAAAATCTAATGCCTAGAATAGAGAAACAGCAAGTGCTAACAACCAGGAAATTCCCTGGCAGTCCAGTGGTTGGGATTTGGTGCTTTCACTGCTGGGGCCAGGGTTCAATCCCTGGTCGGGGAACTAAGATCCCGCAAGCTGCGAGGCACGGCTGGGGGAAAAAAAAAAAAAGCTAATAACCATAGGAGGTGATCTCACTTGCATTAAAGTTAGCTCTTAATTTCCTGGTAGCATAAACAGCAAAGGAAATTTAATAGGGTGTATAATTCTCTCTCGACATAAGGCACTCTAAAAAGAAAATTTTTCCTAATGGTTAATTCTACCAGAAAATCATCACGTGCTATTTGGGCACTTTCCTTGGCAGGAGAGAGCTCAGTCGCCCAGGGTGGGTGGGGTTAAGGCCTCCGAGTCCACATGCCAGTTTGTCCTTCCATAGTGAGGGCAGCAGACTGGGGAAGGGACACAGGCAACAACAAGGACAACAGCTGACCACAGGGACTCACAGGCTGTCCCCAGAGAGCTTCACAGTGGTGTGGGTATGCATTTATCAAGAATTCCAACTTGAAAAACTGAAACAGTTCTTAAAGAGTGTCTTTCAAGGCCAAGTCTGGGCTCACTGAAATAGTCACTTCCCCCAGAGAGTGCTGGCCAGACCGAGTCTGACGGTTCGTGCACCTCTGCAGAGGGCGAGGCCCGGTGCCCAGCGTAGGGACTCAGGGCCCCCTGTTCACTCGGCTCTTTGTTCCCTGCCGTCCCCCCAGGTGCTATCCCTGGAGGTCTGAGCATTGGGCCTCCAGCTAAGTCCTCCATCGATGACTCCTATGGCCGGTACGATTTAATCCAGAGCAGTGAGTCACCAGCCAGTCCTCCTGTAGCTGTTCCCCATAGCTGGTCACGTGCCAAATCTGACAGTGATAAAATCTCAAATGGCTCCAGCATCAACTGGCCCCCAGGTAAGAAAGAGTGTGCACGCTTCCCTGTGGCAGCAGATCTGAACACGCCAAGCCTACGGGAACTATTAGGCCCAGTAGAAGCCAGGATCCAAGCTCAGAATCCTGGAAGCCTTAACCCCGTAGCTTTGGCTTTTTCATTGGAAATCCATTCACCAGATAAATTGTGGGTGTGGTTGGCATCACAGGGTTTTCTGCAGCCCTCAGTTTAGTGGAAGGAGAGAGGGGAAGGAGAGTGGGGGAGGGGCGCTGTGTCCCATCCGGGCAGAGTCTGTCTGGGCTTTATCCTCCCGCCTGGACACCATCTTAGTGTTCAGCGTGGTAGCTGTAATACCTAGTTTGTTCCGAAGGATTGATGATTTACTAAAGAAAGTCTGAAGTGTGCCTCTTAACTGAATTAGCAGATTATAAACATTCCCATAAACTATCGTGAAGCAACATGAAGGTGCTCTGATACTCATGTGTTGATTTTCATTTGTTTGGAATTTTCCAGAGTTCCATCCTGGAGTTCCCTGGAAAGGACTTCAGAATATAGATCCCGAGAATGACCCTGACGTCACTCCTGGAAGTGTCCCCACCGGGCCTACCATCAATACCACCATACAGGATGTCAACCGCTACCTCCTCAAGAGTGGAGGTGAGGGGGCGCCCCGCCCGTGTCCATGCAGTGGTCTCCGTGCAGGCGCTCCAGGGCAGCGGGAGGGTGTGGGTGGTGAGGCCGGGATGTGCAAGGCACGTCCAATGGGGACCTTCTCTTGCCGTGTGATGCAGCATAGTGCTTACGGGGAAATGGAAATTGATTTGGGTTCAGTGTCTCTGCTGGATTTATTAACACATCGTTTTTTATAAACATTGTGTTATAAAATAACAATATTAACCATCAAGCTTTTTAAGAAAAAGGTTTCCACTTGAAATCTCTTTGAGCTAGAAGTGAACTGACCCTTTACTCATCCATATCAGCCAATTTTTCCTTTCCTCAAAGAGTCTGGTAAAAAGACTGAGATCTTTCCCCAGGACTTCCTTCCTGGCACCAGCTCCTGATGCTGTAAGGTTTGGCACACCCTCTTCAGACTTCAGGATCCAGTCAGAGCAAGTGATGAGCTGAGCTGCAAGGTTACAGAACATAAACATAGATTTCAAATGCAGTATCGAGAAGGGCAGTAACTTGCCTTCCCTTAAGGCCTGCAAATGAAGACGCTCTGTAAGTGCCATTGCTGGTGGAGTTTTATCCTCATAATTCTGATAATGGGAAAGAATAGCCAGCTTGCCAGAGATGCTCAGCACTAATAAGGCCACTTGGATATTTCCCTAAACATTACTTTAGGTTTCCTACCTAAATATGGCCTGTGCGGGAGAGGCAGTTCTTATCAATGGTTCTTTCAAGTGACAGGATTCTGCGTGTCTGTGGTTCGGGTAGAAAGGCGCCATAAACACAGATCACCTTCCCATTTAGTGCCGTGCATTCTTCGTGTCGCAAGGCGGCTGCATCTCAGAGCAGGGACATTGCAGGCTACCCCAAGGTCAGGGATGGATGAGTGGCACGGGGGACGAGAGGCTGTGGGATGTGGTGCCTGTTTGAGGTAGTGAGGACCAGGGGGCGGCACAGCCAGAGGTGAGACTTGGCCGTCACCCCTCGGCACCCTGCGTGTGGCCACAGGGTTGAGCCGGGCAGCCGGGTGGGTCGGCGTGTTCAAGGTTGTGGAGGGTGGGTGAGCCATGCCGATCAGGGTAGTAGAAGACCTTGGAAAGAGTCGAGGCTGGTCGGCACGGAGCAGAGCTTCCCAACTGGTGCCTGATGGTCAGCCCATGGTTCCTGGCACCTGGGGCATCGTGGGCCACCTTCGCCTTCGCACTCGTGTGCCGTGACGCGACACAGGCGTCCTGGAGGGGCAGGGGAGTTCCAAGGGCAGAGCTGAGCAGATGAGACGAATGTCAGGGCAGAGGGAAGCTCAGCCTCAGAGACGTTGGCTGAAACGGGACCTCAGCGATAGGACAGAGAGAGCTCCCTGCAGCCTCACATGGCCCTGTGTGACCTCCCGGGGCTAGAGCCCGGGGACAGCGCCTCCTCCACCCCGTGACCAGGCCTCGCCCCAGAAAGCCCTGGCTCCCCCACCTCCTGGTTTGTTTATCTGAGAGAAGGGGCAGGATGAACGGATCTTTATGTAGAACTTATTTACAAAAGGCACCACAGCCGCAGGGCCAGAAGTATACTGCAAAGGCCAGACCTCGCTGACCGCCCCTCTCCAGGGCCCACGTGCCTCACCCCACACTCGAGGGCCTTCAGGCGCCCCAGGGGCTGACCTCGCTCAGGGCCCAGCCACAAAAGCCTGTCGTATTTTTGAGTGACCAGCTTGATCTAAAATATAGAGAAGGGACTTCCCTGGTAGCGCAGTGGTTAGGAATCTGCCTGCCAATGCAGGGGACACGGGTTCAAGCCCTGGACTGGGAAGAAACCACATGCCGCGGAGCAGCTAAGCCCGTGCACCACAACTGCTGAGCCTGCACTCTAGAGCCCGCGAGCCACAACTACTGAGCCCACGCGCCGCAACTACTGAAGCCCGCGCGCCTGGAGCCCGTGCTCCACAACGAGAGAAACAACCGCAACGAGAAGCCCACGCACCGCAATGAAGAGTAGTAGCCCCTGCTCGCCGCAGCTAGAGAAAGCCTGCGTGCAGCAACGAAGACCCAACGCAGCCAAAAATCAAATAAATAAATAAAATACAGAGAAAAAAAATGAGAAAATGTGCCCTAGAAGGAAAAGAGTGAGAAATGCCACTGGCCTCTTGTTGTTGGCTTATTTATTTTACATATTTTCATGATGGAATTTTTTTTTATTGAGTATACTAGGTGTTGGGTTTTTATTTGCATTTTTGTTTTTATTTATTGTCATTGGTGTTAAGTTCTGATTTGATATTAAAAATTTTAATTAGCCCAGTATTTGTTTGGATGTTATTTATAGTTTTAACCTTTATGAGGTGAATATTAACCAGCATGGTAAAATGCAGCTGTGCCATCTCCTGACAAATTGATATGAAAAGGAAAATTAACCATAATTTTATGGGACAGTTTCCACTATTAAACTAAAAATGTCAAAACTAGAACACTGTTAAAATCTAAGTATCCTACTGTTAACTATAAAAGAAATGCCACGTAGGGTTAAATAGTCTATAATTTAGGATCTTGGGTTGATTGCATTTTGTTGGTAAATGGAAGCAGAGGGTTCAGGAACTACGATTAGGTTGTCAGTAAAGCTGACATCTTTTAAAATTGAAGACCTGCAGATTACAAATAAATTTTAATGTTCATCCGCTCTCGTGCCATATTCTAAGGAGGTCAGTTACAGCAGAGCAGCTGTAAACAGCTGTGCAGGTTGTAGACTGCACAAGTCTGGGAGGTGCCACACGCCTGGTAGTCCCAGTGAAGGGTACTCCCGAGGTTGTTCAGTGCCATCCCAGCTGGGGCCGTGCATCAGGGGCCGGTGTCTTGTGAGATTCTGTTCACGGTAGTAAACCTGACAGCCAGACTGTTGTGTGCGCCTGTCCCCTCCCCCGGCCAGCTTCTACACTCTGGCCGAGTAACTTGCCAAGTCAGAAGAGCTCTGATCCATCCTGCTTTAACCCACAAGTCACCACTGCTTCATCCTCCCTCTTCCCTGGCTTCCTGCTTTCCTCAGAAAACGGATGGGGTGACATGGAAACAGCACCGGCAGGGGTGCTCCGGGGGCCACACCCCTCCAGCCCTCCTCCCAGAAGCAGGAACAGGGTCCTTAACAGAGGGAACCGCAGTTCTGGGGACACGGTAGCTCACAGTGACACAGTTACTAACACACATTTCTCCTCAGTATTCCCGTATTCAAAAGAGAAATACGAATGGGGGAGATGGGATACGTGAGACCTTTTGAGTTAGGAAAAGTGCTGGTCTTTTTATGGCAAAATCTGTAACAGAAAGCTTGGAGTTTTGTTTTCAGTTCTGTGGATCTTGTTGGAGGTGTGAAAAGGTGGAGTCGGCCCTGTGTTTTTGTTTTTATCTTACCTGGAAGGGGAAAGCCGTGGGTGCCTTCCCAACTTGGACGTGTTGTTGTAAACACTGGGTGGTTGTCCCCTTCCCTCCTGCTGCCAGGTCTCGCCCACCCCGCCCCGGCCTCTCCCAGGGCCCCGGGCCCCCAGAGGTGGCGGTGTGTCCATGTCTTCCTCTCCTCCCCATGGTCTTGGCCACGTCACGCTCTCATTTTCCACCATTTGCACAAACGGCATCCTAGGAGGACATTGGTTCTTGGCTGTTAGGACTCTCACGCCCAAGCTGAGCGGCTCACCCCGCAGGCCCGTGCTCACCTTTCTTAGTGCCGCGTTTGGTTCTGCAGGGTCCTCCCCACCGTCATCTCAGAGTGCCACACTGCCTTCCTCGAGTGCCTGGCCGCTCGCTGCCTCCGGCTACAGTCGCTCTCTCAGCAGCCTTGTGCCCGCTCCTAGTATTGCAGGTACGCACCTGGCCTCTAGACTTGCAGGTAGCCTTTTCTCTCTTTCCGCAAACAAAACGGACGGCCTGGCTTTTCCTGGTGGTCTGTCTGCTCCTCCCTGAGCTGGGAGGCCATGTGGTGTGTTGGAGAGCGGGCCTGAGCTTTGCTGAGCAGCCGTGGGGCCTCGGGCACCACTGCTCCCACCCACCCCCACCCCCGTGGAGTGGGAATGGTGACACCTCCTCTGCGGGCTGTCACGAAGATCCGGGGATTATGTAAACTCCCCAGGGCAGGATGTGACACAGCTGCTTTCCCCTCTCCTCCCTTCCCGCCGTAGCCATGAGACCAGGGGCATAGGAGGCTTAAAGACGGGAAGGCGGCAACCTCTGGGGACCTGCTGTTAACTTGCATTGGCCACCAGGGACTAGGAGGCCACAGCAGCCCCGTGCTTCACTGCCGTCTCTGGGATCAATGCAGGGCCTGGGTTATTCCTCTCTCAGTATAGACCTTACGAGTCTTTCAAGTTAGAAATTTCTTTTAGGCTAAGAGGAGAATTGAGAATTGTTTGTCATAGTAACTTCAAAGGAACTGTTATCTGGAAATTTTAAGACAAGGATAGAGAGAGATAATGGACACACACACAAACAATGTGTACAGGTTTATGAAAAGAGGTGGAACTTAAGTAAAGAGGGTTTATTGTTTATAAATTTCTTCAAATATGTTTCTGCATTCCACCAGCCTTCTCATCCAGACTTTGTTTAAATCCGTGTAAGAATGCTGTAGGAATTCCTTTTATACCAGTGCCTAGGGGAGAAAGTAGTTTTGATGTACTTTAGCATCTTATTTAAAAAGAGAGAGAAAAAGAGCTTCTGGATTATGTCTATTCCTTCTAATGTTTATTCCCTCTAATGTTTACAAAGGGGATGCATTAGGCCTTTAATACTTCCCAATCATTTGGCTAAAGAGATGGGCAAACTAAACCATCTTCCCATATCTCAGGCAGTTTTTTATGGCGTTTTGGTTTTTCTGATCAGTGACGCCTTTGCTCAGATGAGCATTTGTTGTTGTGAAGCTGCAGTCGACCCTGGCTGCCAGGGTGGCAGAGGTGCTCCACACGGGGCTTGTGCCGGCCTGGGCACTGCCCTGCTGCCCAAGGAGCATGGTGACAGCGACCACTCTGCCTGCTGTCCTCGCAGCTCTGGGCCGCTGAAGCCGGCGTGGCAGGTGCCCCGGGCACAGGAGGGGCTGGAGCTGGTGGTCATTACTGGTTTTTGGTTTTTCTCCCCAAGAGGCTTAAAACAGCCTTCCCCCAGCAAAGGTGCCAAGATGCCAAACCGCTCAGCCCTCGGCCACACCCGTTTCTATAGGCATGGAGAGCAGGTCTCAAAGCTGCAAAGATGACGCTGGTCACCGTGAGCTCAGGCGGGTTATGTCAGAGGGGGCGTGGCTTTGACAGGGGACTGACACCTAAAGAAATGGTGTAAAGGCTCTTGACCTTGATTAGTTTGTTATGAGATAAGATGTGTCCCAGCAGAATTTGTTAAGTCAGCTTTAACACTGAACTACAAAAATGCAGTTTTTCTGGGTGGCAAGCTCATGTCTGGCACATTTAGCAAATTAAGTATCAGAAATACTGGCAAGATCTATGCCGGACACCAGCAGACTGTGTCTCTGGGCAGCAATTCAAGAGAGAGGATGCCTGTGGTCCTCGTGTGGGAGCTTGACTTGGTGCTTCATTTCGGTCACGCAGTCCTCTGGAGCCAGAGAGCGCCTGGTGTGATTCCCTAGGCGCTGCCGTGACTTTCCTTCTCTGTCTCAGGAATGCCTATGCTCCACTTCTCTGCCTTTCCAGGTAAACTGTCAGACATTAAATCGACGTGGTCCTCTGGCCCTGCCTCTCACACACAAGCCTCTCTGTCTCATGAACTGTGGAAGGTGCCCAGAAACACTACTGCACCCACAAGGCCACCTCCAGGGTTAACCAATCCCAAGCCTTCCTCCACCTGGGGAGCCAGTCCCCTCGGCTGGACCAGCTCCTACTCCTCGGGTACGCGTCCGTTCTCGTGTCCAGACGGGGTGGCGGGGACGGGGGTGTCCGTGCCTGCTCCGCTTGTCCCTTAGGGAAGATGCCTATCATTTTGTCCTGCAGCTCCTTTGTAAGGACTCCTGGACCCTGGGAGGGCTTAGGAGGGACCAAGGTGCCCTAGACCCTCGGGGACTATCTGGGCCCAGGCTCTGCTGCCTGTGTTTCAACATCAGCCCTGGGTGCTTGCACACACAGCTTTGTTCGGAGCCAGGAGGTCCCGGCAGGCGGTCTCGGCACCCACTGAGGGGCCGCGCTGGGCCCTCAGAGAGGCCCGATCAACGAGCATGAGGGTCTCGATTCCCAGTGTGAGCACACCACCCCGTCCTAAGTTGCAGCTCTGGAGGCTTCTTCCGGCCCCCTCGCTGAACTGCGGGGACGAGCAGGGTGCACAGGGCATTTAAGAAGCTGAGAGTGAAGCCAGCCCTGCAAGTCTGCTTCATTTTTGTTAGCAGGGGGGATTTTAGAGCATTGATTATAAAGCTGGGGGGGTGGGGGCAGAGGAGGAGACCAGAGCTTCCAGGCAGTTCTCAAGTCTCTGCCGCCACACCCGCCTCCCGGGGGTCTGCAGGGACTGTGAGTCTGGGTTGGTTTCCAGGGGTTGGGAAAGGCTTGGAGCACAGGTTCGGCCCGTGCTGCATCCGTGTGGTGAGACGGGAGGGCATTGGGAAGAGCTGTCTGACTCACCGCAGCCTTGTTGACCGGGTTCTTCCCTGGGCACAGGTTCTGCCTGGAGTACTGACACCTCAGGAAGGACAAGCAGCTGGCTCGTTCTCCGCAACCTCACGCCCCAGGTACAGGCACCCGGTGGGGGCATCGCCAGGCCTGAGGGCCTTGTCGGTGACCCAAGGCCTCACTCATGGCCCAAAGGCAGCGCCGGCAGCAGGGGTCATTTAACCATGTTCCTGGTGAATTGTTTACCTTTCACTCTTCCGAGGCTTAAAGAGTGTCCCCTTATAAACAGAATTGCTCACCTGTACCCACTCCAGAACGATTTGGCCTGTGCTCACCTTTCCCAGGGTCGGGGGCCGCGAGGCTCTGTATGATGTGCTCTGGCGAGAGGGGGTCGGAACCAAAGCAGGGTTTTCTCCTTCTTCTGTTGGCCCAACTCAGAAACTATAACTGAAATGTCCGAGATTTTAAATTACACAGTAAGTTACAAGGTGCAAAAGGTTAATATCATAATCATATAGTAAGCCCTTTCAAGGACAGACATCTTCCCAAGGTACCGTGCACCTGGATTTCATAAACGTGTATAGTGAAGAATCCCCAGGACGCGTGTTACCGCCACTCTGCTTCCTCAATCAGATCGATGGCTCCACCCTGCGGACGCTGTGCTTGCAGCATGGGCCTCTCATCACATTCCACCTGAACCTAACCCAAGGCAACGCCGTGGTCCGGTACAGCTCCAAGGAGGAAGCCGCCAAGGCCCAGAAGTCCCTGCACATGTATGTCCCTCCCCTGCCCTGCGCGGCCCTGGCTGCAGCCCGGTGGTGCTGGGGCTGGGCGTTGTGGGCGGGTCCTGGGGCCACAGCCATAGAGCACCGCGGGCGGGCGGGAAGTCCGATGTGATGCGGACAGGGTCGGCTGCCCCCGGGGCCTCTCTCCTCAGCTTGCACTCGGCTGCCCAGTCCTGTGTCCTCAAGTCTCTCGGCCTGAGTATGTCTGTGTCCTGACTTCCTCTTCTTCTAAGGACACCAGTCTAAGTGAATTAGGGCCACCCTCCTGACCTCATATTACCTTAATTCCCTCTTTAAAGACCTCTTTCCAAATACAGGCACAGTGCGGTCTTGGGGCTTAGGGCTTCAACATATGAATTTGGGGGACACAGTTCACCTCGTAATAGGTGTCTTGTGACGTGTTGGTTTCTTCTGCTGCTGAAGTGCCGTGGCTCGGCCTCCCCCAACTCCAGTAGGGAAAGGGTCCCCCAAGAGAGCACGTGTAGAGCCCAGTGATAGAAGATGCTCTGTCCATAGAGGATGTCTCCAGGCATACGACACATTCAGGCCCGCTGCTGGGCCTCGTAGTGGTCCCTGCGGCCAACTTCTCTCCCCTGATTAAAGGACGCTTTTGATAAGATGTGTGAGTAGACCTACTCAGCGACATCACTTGGAGTGTGGGCCCTAGAAGTTAATCCTTCCTATTTTTAGCCCAGGGTATAAATTGCACTGACCCTAAATGATGCCCAAGTTTAATGGTCCATTCATGCACTTCCTTAAGAATGTGCTCTCTACACCGACACAGCATAGCTGCTAGAAGTCTAAAGTGAGAAGAAAGGTCATAATCTGGCCTTGGAAACACCTATACCAAAATGTAAACTGCAGGACCATTTCTGGGTGGCCTGTGACATGAAGCCTCCAGCTGCCGTTTTCCCATTGAAAAAAAAAAAAGGGAATGCCAATGAGGCGAACACAGGAAGACACACAGCTGCTCCGCTCACATGACCCCTGTTCTGCTTTTTTTGTTTGTTTTGAGTTTTTGTTTTGAGGTGTAACTGACATACAACAGCCTGTCAGTTTAGAGTGTAGTGTTGACTTGACACACTTACATATTGCAGTATGGTTACCACCATGTGAGCTAACACCCCCATCAGGGCACATGATTATTATTTCGTGTTTGTGGTGAGAACGTTTAAGATCTACTGTCTCAGCAACTTTGAAGTAAAGGATACAGAATTGCTAACTGTAGTCACCGCGCTGTACACGAGCTCCCCAGAACTCACTCATCTTCTAACTGGGAATTTGTACCCTGAGACCAACCTCTCCCCATTTCCCACCCACAGCCCCCGGTAACCACCATTCTACTCCCGAATGTTTCAACAAGTTTGGCTTTTTTAGATTCCGTATATGATTGATATCATGCAGTACTTATCTTTGACTTATCTCACTTAGCATAAGGCCCTCAGGATTAATCCATGTTGTTGCAGGATTTCCTTCTTTCTCATGGCTGAATAATATTCCAGTGTGTTTGTATCTGTGTGTGTGTGTGTGTGTGTGTGTGTATATATATATATGTGTGTGTGTATATAAAACATCTTTATCCACTGATTTGTTGACAATTAGGTTGTTTCCATATCTTGACTATTTAAGTAATGCTGCAGTAAACATGGGAGTTCAGATATCTATCTCTTCAATAGCCTATTTTCATTTCCTTTGGATATATACACAGAAGTGGGCTTGCTGGATTGTATGGTTGTTCTAGTCTGAATTTTTTGAGGAACCTCTATACTTTTTCCACAGTGGCTGCACCAATTTACGTTCCCACCAACAGTGTAGGAGGGTTTCCTTTTCTCCACATCCTCACCAACACTTGTTATTTCTTGTCTTCTTAAGGACAGCCATTCTAACTAGTGTGAGGTGTTACCTCATTGTGGTTTTGACTTGCATTTCCCTGATGATTAGTGATGCTGAGCATCTTTTCATGTGTCTGTTGGCTATTTCTATGTCTTCTTTGGGAAGATGTCTATTCAGTTCCTTGGCCCATTTTTTAATCAGATTGGGGTTTTTTTGTTATTGAGTTATATGAGTTCTCTATATAGTTGAGTTACAGGATATTCTCTATATCAGATAGATGGTTTGCAAATACTTTTCCCATTTTATAGGTTGTCTTTTCATTTTGTTGATGGTTTCCTTTGCTGTGCAGAAGCTTTTTAGTTTGATGTAGTCCCACTTGTTGACTTTTTTCTTTTGTTGCTTGTGCTTTTGCTGTCATATCCAAAATTCTGTTGCAAAGACCAGTGTCAAGTTTTTTCCCTATGTTTGCTTCTAGGAGTTTTATGGTTTCAGGTCTTATGTTTTAAGTCTTTAGTCCATTTCAAGTTAATTTTTGTGAGTGGTATAAGGTAGGGGTCCAGTTTCATTTTCTTGCATGCGGTCGTCCAGTTTTCCCAACACCATTTATCGAAGGGACTATCCTTTCCCCATTGAGTATCCTTGGTGCCCTTGTCAAATATTAGTTGACTGTATATGTGGGGATCTATTTCTGGACTCTCTATTCTGTTCCATTGGTCTATGTATCTGTTTTTATGCCAGTACCATACTGTTTTGATTACTGTAGCTTTGTAGTGTTGTTTGAAATCAGGAAGTTTGTTGCCTCCAGCTTTGTTCCTTCTCAGGATTGCTTTGGCTATTTGGGGTCTTTCGTGGTTCCATACACATTTTAGGATTGTTTATACATTTCTATGAAGAATGCCATTGGAATATGATAGGGATTGCATTGAATCTATAGATGGCTTTAGGCTGTATGGACATTTTAAGAATATTTTTAATTCTTTCAATCCATGAATACAGGTTGGCTTTCCTTTTGTATCTTCTTCAATTTCTTTCATCAAAGTCTTGTAGTTTCCATGGTATAGATCTTTTACTTCCTTGGTTAAATTTATTCCTAAGTATTTTATTGTTTTTGATGCTATTGTGAATTGGATTTTTTCTTATTTCTTTTTCAGATATTTCATTGTAGCATATAGAAAGAAATGCAACTGCTTTCTATGTGTTGATTTTATATTCTGCAATTTTAGTGAATTCTTTGATTACTTCTAACAGATGTTTGATGGAGTCTTTAGGATTATCTCTATGTAAGATGATGTCATCTGCAAATAAATTTTACTTCTTCCCTTCCAGCTTGGATACTTTTTATTTCTTTATCTTGCCTGATTGCTCTGGCTAAGACTTCCAATACTATATCAAATAGAAGAGGTGAGAGTGAGCATCCTTGTCTCGTTCCTGACCTTAGAAGAAAGGCTTTCAACCTCTTACCATTGAAAATGATGTTAGCTTTGTGTATATGTATGGTTTTTATTATGTTGAGGTCTGTTCTTTCTGTACCCTCTTTGTTGAGGAGTCTTCATTATGAAAGGATGTGGTGTTTTGTCAAATGCTATTTCTACGCCTGTTAAGATGATCACATGATTTTGATCTTCCATTCTGTTAATGTGGTGTATCCCATTTATTGATTTACATATGTTGAACCACCACCCCTGCCTGAATCCCAGAGATAAGTCCCACTTAACCGGCATGTACTTTGTTGAGAATCTTTACTTTTTTGAGAATTTTTGCATCTATATTAATTTATATTGGTCTGTGGGTTTTTTTGTTTTTTTGTGTGTGTTTTTTGGGGTTTTGTTTTTTGTTTTGTTTGTTTGTGGTGTCCTTATCTGGCTTTAGTATCAGGATAATATTGGCCTTATAAAATGAGTTTGGGAGTGTTCCCTCCTCTTCAGCTTTTTGGAAAAGTTTGAGAAGAATTGATGTTAATTCCCCTTTAAGTGTTTGGTAGATTCATCATTGAAACCATCTGTGATCCTGGGCTTTTCTGTATTGGGAGTAATCAGCTGATTATTGATTCAACCCCCTTACTCATTATTGGTCCATTCAGATTTTCTATTTCTTGATGATTCAATTTTGGTAAATCATATGTTTCTAGAAATTTGAACATTTCTTCTAGATTATCCAGTTTGTTGGCACATCCTGTATATTTCTGTATTATCAGTTGTAATATCTCCCTTTCATTTCTGATTTTGTTTATTCGTGTCTTCTTTTTTTCTTGGTTAGTCTAGCTAAAGGTTTGTCAATTCTGTGTATCTTTTCAAAAAACCAGCTCTTATTTTCGTTGCTGTCCTGCTCTTTTAGGTGTGTTCTGGGAAACACTACCATCTTGGCCGAGTTCGCTGGCGAAGAAGAAGTGAACCGTTTCTTAGCCCAAGGCCAAGCACTGCCGCCCACCTCCAGCTGGCAGCCCAGCGCTGGGACCAGCCAGACGCGGCTGGGCGCCTCGGGCAGCTCCCATGGCCTGGTGCGCAGCGACACTGGCCACTGGAACGCCCCGTGCCTGGCAGGCAAAGGGAGCAGCGACCTGCTGTGGGGCGGGGTCCCCCAGTACTCCAGCAGCCTGTGGGGCCCCCCGAGTAGCGACGATGGCAGGGTCATCGGAAGCCCTACCCCGCTGAACACTCTGCTTCCCGGCGACCTTCTCAGTGGGGAGTCCATCTAGCCCGGAGGGGCCACATGGGCGCTGCAGTCATCAGCACTAGGAAGAAATGCTGACCCTTTCTAGTCCGGGCGTCGCTGAGGACCCTGCTTGACCCGAGCAGCCCGGCAGCCCTTTCGAGTACCTCTGTCCAGTACTGAAGATGAACCTTGGCCGCAGTCCTTGCGAACTGTTCCCAAGACAGTGCGGGCTGCGCTGGGTCAGTGTCATGTGTAATGACAGGATGCTTCTCACAGCTTTTTATTTTGTGTTGTCTTATGTTTGTATGGTGTGTTGTCATTTTGATTTTTTAAGTATAAAAGCTGCTTAGAATAGTTCTATCATGAAGGGCACTTTTCAGATTGTGGGCTGGAAAGGGTTATTTTATCAAGGGTGGGGGAGGGAGGGAGGGAGACGAGAAAGCCTATTTAAAACGAGCCTGTGACGATTATGCACATTACCAGAGGCGGACCCCGTAATCAGGGGGAGCTGGCGTCCATCACTGGGACGCGGTCCTGGCGGCCCAGACCAGCGAGCCGAGCAGAAGGAGCGGTCTGCGATCTGTTCTCTGTTCCCACGGAGCCGCCTATGCACATTACCCTTGTTTCATTACTTTTTCATGTCATTTTTTTTAATCCCAAAAAATATTTTTTAAAAGTTAAAAAAATAGACATATCAAACATGCAAATACTTGAATCCAGCAGGCCAATAATGAAATGTGAACACTTTCTAAGTCTAATTCTACACTTCCAGGTTGGCATCAGTACGCAGAAACAGGCTCTAGGAAAAATTTCTAAGTTCACAGCCTATGTGTGTGTGTGTTGAAACAGAAGCACGTGTGTGTGTGTGCGTGCGTGTGCGTGCGCACTTTCTGTGTTCGTGTGTTAAGTGTGTGAGGGATTTAACTGTGGGTTTTCCCTTTTATTCAGTATGTGCTTTTTTTTTTTGGCGCATTGGTCAAACGTTTGTTATTATTAGCTTCTAACTTTGCACTGAGTGTCCCTGCCCTTCCTTTAGCTAATCCTATACATTAAAGAGAATTCATAGGACAGGGCTGGTGACAATTCATGTGTAAATGTTTACTCAAGGACTCTGTTATTGCGTTTAAAAATTACAGTGTATATCTCTGGAGAAATAATATGTATACCTACCTTTAGCAGCTTTTTATTGTGGACTAATGCAAGAAGATTATTACCAGAGTATTGCACCATTTTTCCATTGGGAATATAAAGTTAAAGAGAAAAAAACTCTCGTTGAACTGTGGCCATAGATACTTGTAGAGGGTGGATGGTTCCGCGGGAGGAACGGAAACAAGCACTTGGACGTGGGTTGTGACTGCTTTCGGAGGAGCCCGAGGTGAGGGCTCCCACCTGTTTACAGACCTTTTTTTCTCCTTCAGACTTTAAAATAAAAAAATTTTAAAAAGGAATTTAAAAAAAAAAAAGAAAAAAAAAAAGACTTCCGTCGTAAAGAAACCTATTTTCAGAATGCAGATCCGCTACTTCAGAGCTCTGGGATTGAACAGTGTTGTTTTCCCCTCCAGCCACCGTCGTGGACTCTGTCGACTGTCCCCTTCGTCCAGGTGACGAGTTGTGGTCACTGTCTTGCACACGCGGATGCGCTCTCAGGAAAGCCAGGGTTCCCGAGGGGCAGCTCCACACCATTTCATGTATTTTGTAACCCAACTCCTAGCACTGAAGATGTTATTAAAAAACAAACAAAAAATAAAGAAAAAAAAGAAAAAAGAGGAAAAAAAAACACAAAGAAGAAAGATACCTAATCTCTAACGTGTAGCAGTTACGTATGTACCAAATAATGGACTCAAAGGAAATAGATGTTCGAAGAGTGCTTTATATATTAAAAATTGCTTTATGTTTTAAAAATGATCAATGTTTTGATTGTTTTGCAAGAAAGAAAGACAATGGAGTAACATACCCTTGAGTATGTTTAAAAAAATATATGAACATGTGCTCCCTGCCTGCTTGATCAGGAAACTTGTGCATTACATTTTTTTTAATTAGCTTTTTAATGGTTTTATCAAAACAAACAAAAACAAAAAACAAAAAAACAAAAAAAAAAGAAAAGAAAAAAAAAGTTCCTGCAAAATTGCAGATCAACAAAAGCTGGTTTTATAGAGGATCATGAACTATGCACAAACTGGTTCAAGACTTTTTTCTCAAGTTCAGTAGTGTATTTAGCTAAACAGACCTTCCTCAGAGTAAGTGCATCTCATTGCCATTACATGCGTTCTGTATATTTGACGTACACGTCCCTGCGTATGTACACCAAATATACGTGCGTGCGTGCCCATGTGCACCCAGACATACAGCTTCCCATGCTGCATTTAGCATCGAGTTGTAGAAAACTGATATTTTTAAATTGAGGATGGAAGTAAAGAATCTCTCTGTTTTTGTTTTTTGTTGGGGTGGGTTTGGTTTTTTTTCTTTTGACCTTTTATTTTGAATTAAAGATGTCTGTAACTCTGAGATTAAAAGACAAGTTTGTGGCTTTTAATGTTTTTCCTCATAGAATGTGATTGTTGAAGAAAATGCACCGAAAGTTGCTTTCAAAAGTACAACGCTTTGTTGAATCTTAATAAATTGCAATTTTTTTTCTTGGCTGTTCAAATAAATGTGTTTTTTATTTTTCAGAGGCGGATGTCATCCAAATTCACTTTGTATGTGTTGGGAGAGAGAGTTGTCCTGCTGTGTATAAGAAATTCCCTGTGTCGTCTTATGCCATCCTCAGAGTTCACGTATATACGTAGATACCCTCCAAGTTTTGGTTGCTTGACTTGTGATCTTATCATTTGTTTTGTGGTTTTGCAGTCCACACTGAAATCTTATTACTAGTCGTCGAGAGGTGCAGTAGAGCCTGGACCCACCCGCTCCGTGCGGGAACCGGTGTCATCTGGGGCAGCCGTGGGACGTGGCCCCAGCCGAGGACCATTGCTCATTCTCACCCATGACCCAGTTTGGGCATAAGAAATATTCGGAGAGAAGAGAGTAGTGAAGGTCTTCTGGGGCTTCCACGGTGGCGCGGTGGTTAAGAATCCGCCCGCCAGTGCAGGGGACACGTGTTCGAGCTCTGGTCCGGGAAGATCCCACATGCCACGGAGCAACTAAGCCCGTGCGCCACAACTACTGAAGCCCGCGCACCTAGAGCCCGTACGAGAGAAGCCACAACAATGAGAAGCCCGCTCACCACAACGAAGAGTAGCCCCCGCTCACCGCAACTAGAGAAAGCCTGCGTGCAGCAACAAAGACCCAACGCAGCCAAAAATAAATTTAAAAAAAATTTTTTTAAAAAAAGGTGTTTTGTTTTTCCTAGGCATTCGTTTCGATAAAGTAGCCTTAGCTAACTTTACAGAGCGTCTTGTACAAGCACAGTTGAAGTGACGGCACTGGGCAAAGCAGCAGCAGCCTTCTCCCCACGGGGTTCAGGTGGCAGTCAGAACACTCGGGTCTGGCTCTCAGGTCCACCCCTGGATCGCCTGCCATGACCTTAAGTAAGTTCAGCGCCAGTGCTCCTGTCTCGTCAGGATTGTAAAGACAGCCTCTTGAAAACCAGCCAAAATGTCCTTTGTGACCCCCGTTCAGAGACCAGCAGAGTGAGTGTCTTTTTCTCTCCACTCCTAGGCACCTCGACCACATTTTATGGAGAAGATAGGACCCGGGTTGGCCCCTGCAGGCGAGACGGCGAGCTCCCGGCTCTGACCGGCCTCTTTAGAAAGCGGAGGAGGAAAGCACAGAAGGGCCATCATCCGGAGGAGAAGCGAAAGGCTAGAACGAAACTCATGGAACTCAGAATGTGGATGGTGAAATGTACTTGACACCCTACCCTTGTACGCGCCTGGAGGCACCGACCCTGCCGGGGCTGTGAGCGGCCCTTCGGCAGGTGTTCGTTCGGTGCCCGTGAGTCCAGCGTCGCTGCAGGGAGTGAGCCGACCCCGTTCCTGCTCCTGGGAGAACAAGCCCAGTGCCTCCAGAACATCCAAAGGTTGAGGCAGGCTTCATGGAGGAGGTGGCGCTTTCCTCCCAGGCCCGGGGAAAGTAGGGGACAGGTGGGGAACACAGCATAAGCCGACTGACAGCCTCATGGCCTGGAGTGGAGGCGGCTCCTGGTACCCACAGGTGAAAAGGAGGCTCGGTGTCTGGGATCAAGAGAAAAATCAAGGCTCAGAGCTGCACTTTTTTAAAAAATCATTCTGGCGACACCGTGGGAGAAGGCAAAGAAAGAAGGCAGGGTGCTCAGTGGGTAGAAGCCTGATGTGCAAAGAAGGGACTGTTGAATGGAGAGCAGAGGCCAGGAGGGAGCCGTCCTGGCCAGCACTGATTCTAACCGCATGAACAACAAGATCCGAGGAGCTGAGTTGCTGAGCACGCGTTCACTCAGGGAGGCATTTTGAGAAGATTCTTTGCAGGAATAGAACATATGGGGTGGATCAAGGAGAAACCACATAAGAGTCTTGGTGGAAACATGTAGTTAACTTACTAGCTTTACACATCAGTTTCCACAGCTTAGCTTGTGTGGGACCGTCCCCTGAATGGCAGCCCACGTGGCAGGCCTGGCCCCCGGAGCCTGGATCCCCAGTCATCATGAAAACCAGAAGCACATTTCCAAATGCTCCTTAAGTGTGCAGAAGCCTCAGGCTTAAGTGACATTTCGCTGGTTCTCCACCCTGGCTGCATGTTAGAATTATCCAGAAAGTTTTTAAAATCCCAGTGCCAGGGCACGGCTCAAACACATTCAACCGGAATCTCTGATTGTGGGCCCAGGCACCAGAGTTTTTAAATCTCCCCAGTTGGTTCCATTGAGCAGCCAGGGCAGAGGCGGTGTCAGAGGGAGCCTGTCATCAGGCTGAGACTGTCGGCCGCCTACCCATTGGAATAGCCATTTCCAAGAGTTCAGTGCGTCTCATGTGGCAGTCATAGCTAGCTTTTTGCTTTTTTTTAGCAAAACTATGTGCCAGGCAGGGTGCTAAGCACTGTGTAGGACTGTGTCTGTTGTTTCAACAGCCCCATGAGGTGAGGACTGGGACTGGGAGAGACTGGGAGAGGTTACAGAATGTGCCCGAGGCCATGAGCTGATGAGGGTCAAATCCAGGCCCATCTGACTTCACAGCCATTGCTCGGTCAGCCCCACACAGGATCCACCACGGAATATTCCAGCTGGAGGACCTTGAGGCCACGTGTGTATCAGAAACAGCTCCGATGGGTGATAGGTGTGCCTGTAAAGAGACCTGGCTCCGACAGTAGCAGGGCTGGTGAGTCTGGAATTTGTACACAGCCAGGCAGGGTGATGGCACAGCCCCGGGCAGAATTTCTTCTCCGGAAAACCTCAGCCTTGCTCTTGAGGACTTTCGACTGATTGGATGAGGCCCACACACGAGTGGGGATAAAACCCTTAAAGCCAGCTAACTGTGGGTGCCGAGCACCTACAAGATGCCTTCACAGCAACAGCTCAGTTGGCATTTGAGTCGATAGCCAGGGACACCAACTGACCATCACACGTGGCTTCTGCAGAAATACCCGCTGGCCTTTCGCCTGTTTGTCGTCAGCAGCTCGTCCTGACCTCATAGTTGTTGCAAGGCAGGCGAAGTGGGCCCAGTCATAGCTGGTGGCAGTGCCAGCTCAGACTGGACGCGGTCAGTTTATGTCCATCCATCCAAAAGTGCATCGGTCCTCTTCACACAGAGGCAGACATCTGGCGGGTACTGGCCCCTAGAGCCCAGGTGAGTGTCCCCACCCGACCTCACCCAGCGGCACTCATTCCCGGAGACACAGCCCAGGCCAGCTACTCGTAGAGGTCCTTAAGCACCTCCTGGCTGAGACCAGCCACAACAGACCCAGGAATCCTGCCTGATCTGTTGGGCGCCCGAGAAAGTCAGGTGACGGTCTGCCCCTGGACGTCTGCCAAATGCAGGAGCACCCTGCATGGGACCATCCTCAGAAGAGGGACCATTTGGGGTTCGCGTGGGCCCCACTGGGAGCACTGCTAATGGCAGTGGCATCTTCACTGCAGGGCTGGCCTCGCCCCCCCAGGCCAGGTTTGCTCTCCCAGGTTCCCCGCTGGGATGAGGAGCATGGGCCCATCCCCGCTCTCCCATCCTTTTCCATGGCGGCCGTTGCCCCAGCTCCTGCGGACAGCGAGCACTGGGGCTGTGACAGCCCCGTCCCCTCCTCCCTGCACCCTCTGGTCCACAGCATCCCACAGGTTCCTCAAGCACAGCCCGGCCGGACCTGGGGTCACCCCCCACCAGTCACGGCAGCCAGACCCCGCTCCTGCCACAGGCCTGGGCGCTGGCTGCCCTTCGGCCTGCAGGCTCCTCTCCCCACGGCTTACTAGCAAATGACCCACCCCAGTCCCTCCCTATATTTTCCCTCCACCTCCACCCCAGTAACCACTAGAGCATCACCTCATCACCTTCCACACACCCCCGTACTTGTCCCGCATGGCACAGGCTGGCAGGGCAGCGCCTGAAGCTGCAGCGCGGCCCATCCCTGCCATCGGAGGCTGGGCCAGAAGAGGGCGCCCTGCGCTCAACACTGAAACCCCACAGAGTCTGCTTCGTGGGGAGCCCAGCATCAGGGGAGGCCCCTCGGGGCATCTGGTAGGCCGCAGGGCCCTGGCCTGGCAAGGAGAGCAGCCTTGAAGAACCAGAGGGAGAAACTGAAGGGGCGGCACATGCACGAGGCCGAAGTTCCCAAGACCTCAGCCCGGAGGTCGTCCACGGGCTGTACCTACATGCACCTGGGCAGGCCTGAGCATAAGCACGGACTCCTACGAGACAAGCCCATTTCGCAAAACGTGTTTAATCAGGATAAATAGAGTCCTGGGAAGGGTCCACTGGGGGTGCTCCAGCCTCGGACGGGCTGCAGACTCCTGTCACCTTCCCCGTGTCCCAGCGGGGCCATCTCCAGGCAGCATCTATGCCTGCAGGTCCATGGGAACCGAGGGTGACAGGGTTCCCGGGCTGCCAGGCCCAGCGCTGTCCTACTGGGCATCCCAGTCGTCTGTGAATACGGCCGGGGGCGTCACGGCCTCCTCGGTTCTACCAACCCTGCCAGAAAGGGGAGTCAGCAAGGGGCCCCGTTGCCTTGGGCAGCGCAGGCCTCGCTCGGGAGGCTGAGAAGCCCCACAGTCATCCCTCTGGCCAGCCGAGGCCAGAGGATCCCCAGCAGCCTTTCTCAGGAGCTGTTTCCAGGCCTCCCAGGGCTGAAAGACTCTGGAGAGAAGTGGAAGGAGCCGGACGAGGCCGGGACTCACCACCGGTAGGCCTTGGCAAGGGAGGGAGTGGTGCGGGCAGGGGATCTTGTGAGATGGCTCGTTCTGGGGGCTCTGCTGCCCGGGGTTGGGGCGGGGGAGCCCCAGGGGCCTCGACCTGCAGACCTCAGCTGGCCCACCTGGCCGGGCGGGGGTTGAGGAGGGGTGTGTGTGCATTCCCGTGGGTGGCCTGTCTGTCCAGGCAGCAGGACGATGTCTGAGTTCATCTCCCCTTCCCTGGGCTCAGCCGCAGGTAACAGTTGAAGGGTGAGACGTGCGGCCACAGGAGCAGCCCCAGCCCCGCGCCAGGGCAGCCGGGGCTGGGGCAGCAGCATTCGGTGGGGGGGGGGGGCGGGGGGGGCAGGGGCCTGAGGAGAAGGCCAGCCCGGCTGACCCCCGACCCATCAGGACGCGGGTGGCAGAGGGACTTCCCTGGTGGTCCAATGGTAAAGAATCCGCCTTCCAGTGCAGGGGACGTGGGTTTGATCCCTGGTCGGGGAACTAAGATCCCACGTGCCGTGGGGCAACGAAGCCCACGCGCCACAACTACTGAGCTCGCGTGCCTCAACTAGAGCCCGCTTGCCACAACTACAGAGCCCACACACTCTGGAACCCATGCGCCACAACAAAAGAGCCCACATGCCTCAACGAAGATCCCACGTGCCGCAACTAAGACCCGACGCAGCCAAAAAATAAGTAAAATAAATAGATATTAAAAAAAAAAGACGGGGGTGGCAGAGAGGAGGGAAAGGGCGTAAGACACCCCAGCCCCACCTTG
The DNA here is from genome assembly GCF_025265405.1 of Mesoplodon densirostris. Taxonomy (NCBI): domain Eukaryota; kingdom Metazoa; phylum Chordata; class Mammalia; order Artiodactyla; family Ziphiidae; genus Mesoplodon; species Mesoplodon densirostris. The sequence goes on along the minus strand of NC_082678.1, from coordinate 16,979,727 downwards.
CCCCCTGCACACAGTTCCTTCATTTCTTTTTTTTTCTTTCTCAGCAAACTTAAGTTTTCCTCCTCCCCCAAATGCCCCACACACCTGAGGAGGAAAGGTGGGGAAAGAGGGCAGGGGAGTCCCAAGAGGCTGTGGGCCACCCAGGGAGGCCGGCAGTCACTTCCCTCCCCACCACCGGCAGAAAGAGGTCTCCCTGTGCAGCACCCGTTCCTTCTCCCCCACACACTCCCCTCCAGGGCCCCTCACCTGCTCCTCTCCTTCCTCTCGTAGATACGCTGAAGCTTGTTGATTAAGAAGATTTTGTCTTCCCCCTCCTAGAAATGCCAGAACACAAAGGCTGAGAAAACAGCCATCGCGTGTCCGTCCAGAAGTGCCCTGTTCCAGACTGCACTTGGGGTAGCTCACAAAGAGTGTCTGACATCACAAGCACAAAAAGTTTAAAGAAGGGGGACAGAGGCACCAAACAAGGACAAGGAAAAACCAAGAGCCAAATAGTGGGCATATATATATATATGTATATATATATACATATATATACACACATACACATATATATGCCTCTAAGCTTCCTAGTGGCCAAGGTGAAAAGGGAAATGTGATCAGTTGCACAGTGAGGGCTGCCTACCCAGCCTGACTCAATGTACAACCGGCCCTGACACTTAGTCTGTCTTGGGCAAATTACCTCCCCTCTGACCTCGGTCACCATCTGTAAAAGAGGGATACAAATGTCTGTGTCATGGGGTTTTTATTAGTTTTCTATTGTTGACCTAATCAATTATGGAAACTTAGTGGTTTAAAACAACACAAATTCAACATCAGTTCTGGAGGTCAGAAGTCCAAAATGGGTCTCAGTGAGCTAAAATCAAGGAGTCAGCAGGGCTGGTTCCTTCCAGAGCCTCTGGGGAGAATCTTTCCTTGCCTGTTCCAGCTTCTGAGTCTGCCCACATCCCTGGGCTCACGGCCTCCTTCAGAGCCAGCAACGGCCAGTCAAGTCTTTCTCACACCTCTTTCTCTGACATTGACTCTCCCACTTCCTTTGTGAAGGACCTTACTGATTACATCGATTACATCCTGCCCACCCGAATAATCCAGGATAATCTCCCACCTCCAGGTCAGCTGAGTAGCAACTGTAATTCCATCTGCGACCCTAATCCCACAACCCCAATGCCACTTAACGTGGCACCTTCACAGCTTCTGGGATTAGGACAAAGACATTGTCTTTGGGGCAGGTATTGGCCAACCCAGGGCTCTTTCAACAAGGGACTGTGAAAACGCACATAAAGCTTTAAGTCTAGGACCCAGTAAGCATCAGGCGGATTTCAGGGCCCATCAAACCCCGGGGTCAGACTGGATTCCTTGCGGGGAGTCTTCACAAAGAGAAAACAGCAATTTTGTCAGGATGCATTCTGGGCGCTGGGGACCCTGGCTCACCCACGAAGGCGCTGAGACACCTACGAGGTGGAACCTCCTTAACAGACCTCCCTGTTTTCTCTCCATCGAGTTGGTGGGTACAGAGGGCTGTGCACCTGAGTAAGCCACTTGCCCAGGCCAGGGAAAAGATGCTCCGAGAGCAGGCTGAGATCAGAAGTGTGGCCCCAAAGACTCAGAACCAGGGCCAGCCTCGGCCTCGGGAGGACACAGCCTGCAGCAAGGGCCACCTGGGGAACCATCCTTCAGCTCCTAGAGGAACGGCGGGCAGAGCTGGGACTCCCCCTCCCAACAACGCTGCTGTGCATCCCACCACCACGGGGCACCACGGGCCCCAAAGCTCTACACGGTAGGGCAGGAGCCAGTTGGGAAAAACCCCCTTCCAATAGCTGTACCTCAGCCAACATGCCCAGCCTGAGCCCTGCCCTCGGTCTGTGAAAGGGAGGAGAGTACTGCCTTACTTATAACCGTATAAAAAGTGGGAGCTGTCCCCAGGGCATCCTTCCACGCAAGAAGACCTGACCCAGAGTCCCTGCACCAATTAGCCAGCAGCAGAGTCACAGGCGAGCTGCACCCCAGCCCCGTCCTGCCTCGGCTGACACCCAGCAGCTGACCCCCAAGTCATTTTTAACGAAAAGTGGCTAGTGGCCACCAGCGCTGATGTGACCGCCTAGGGACACAGGCACCAGCTGGCCCCAAGGTGGGCTCAAGCATTAAGTACACAAGTGAGAAACTGGGAAGGAAAAGGAAAAAAGAAGAAACAGCGGGCTTCCCTGGTGGCGCAGTGGTTAAGAGTCCGCCTACCGATGCAGGGGACACGGGTTCGTGCCCCGGTCCGGGAGGATCCCACGTGCCACGGAGCGGCTGGGCCCGTGAGCCATGGCCGCTGAGCCTGCGCGTCCGGAGCCTGTGCTCCGCAACGGGAGAGGCCACAACAGCGCGAGGCCCACATACCGCAAAAAAAGAAAAAGAAGAAACAGCGGTGGGGAGAGTGATGTCGGGGCCCTGGGGGCAAGGTTGGGGCCCTGGGGATGAGGTCAGAGCCCACCAAGTGTTCAGGGGAGACCCGCTGTCACTGACAGGTGCCCCTGAGCAGCCAGCCCAGACCCAGGGAGGACAGGACCAGGTGAAAGGCCATTCCTGTCTGGGGAAACGCCAGCCCAAGTGACTCTGACCTACGGGGCAGTGACTTGTTTTCAAGGTGATGGGAGGCCCAGTAACTGCGCAGGGAGGGAGGGACAGCCTGTGGGCAAGGCTGGGCGGCCTCTAGTGGGGATGCGGGGTGGGGGGGCGGCCCTTTCCACAGCCCAGGTCCGGGGGGAGGTGTGGAGGGGGAGGGGCCGCGGGTATGAGCCAGCAGGCACCCCCGAGGTGGGAGCCCAAGGGGCACTCACGTTGCTTAGCTGCTCCTTGAGGAGGCAGATGACTTTCCGCTGGCCCTTCACCACCTGGATGTTGAGGTAGATCACGGCCCTGCGGGAGATGGCTGCTCAGGCTGGGCTCTCGCGCAGGAGCCCTGGGGGAGGGAGACCAGGGCCCCCACCCGGGCCTGCCCCGCACTCACAGCAGCAGAGCCGACGCCAAGTAGATGGGGAAGGCACTTTCCACCAGGTACTGGTGGATCCAGGGCAGCCAGGAGACCCTGGGGCCCGCCTCCTCCAGGTGGCGCACCCACACCTTGCCCGCCTCATACATGGTGTCCAGGGTCCGGAAGGGGCCGCAGATGCTCGAGGGCTTCACACTGGGGGAAGAAGAGGGCAGGCGGCTTGACCCCTCAGCCTGGACAAAGGCCACCTCCACACCACCCAAACCGTGGCCACCAGCCACAGCGGCCCCAGGGGGCAGCTCCCCATCCCGCCCCCCGGAGGCCGAGGGCCCACTCACTGCCAGATGGCGTAGCAGAGGAAGACGGCAGCGCCCAGAAAGGAGGGGAAGCAGAGCAGCGAGGTGAAGACGGTGCTCATGTGGGAGGCCCTCCAGGGCCTGCGGGGCGCCTGGCAGTTGGCCATCAGGCTGGTCTGGGGACAAAGGTTGCGCTCTGCCACCGCCCTGCCACCCACCCTCCCCCAGGCCTGGTGGGGCCTCCAAGAGGGAAGAGGGGCAAGGCCGGCAGTGGGCTGGGGGTGTTCTGCTTGCAGGGGAAGACCGAGCCGAGCCCCCAGGACAGCCCCACAGAGAAGCAGACACAGCATCTGAGCCCACAGGCTAGAAAGGGCCAGCGGGGCTACCTCCCGGTCTACGGAGGGGAGACTGAGGCTCACAGGGGGCAGGCTGGCCAGGTCACCCGCACGTGAAAGGGTTGATACTAAAAGCCACCTCCACTGACTGAAGGTCTCCACTGTGCCTGACACTTTATAAACGTCATCTCCAGCAGTGCCCCCCAGAGCAGCATCCACGTTGTACAGAGGAGGAAACACAGGACCAGAGAGAAGGACCTGGTTCTGAGCACCTCCCAGCCCCCCGGCCCTAAGCCCTGGCCCATGCACACGGGCACCTGGCAATGACCACGGACCCTGACGGGATGCTGCCCAGCCTGCCAAAGGCAGTGATGCAGGGATGGGACGGGGGTCAGCTGTGGCCCATGGAACTGACCCCAGAGGGTGGCCCTGGGCTGCCAGCCCCACACCACTTGGGTCAGGGCTCCGCATCTGCCGGCCCAGCGGCCACCCTGGCTGCACACTCTCCCCAGGCCCCGCTGCCCTCCCAGGGATCCAGCGGCATCTTTACCTTCTTGACGTAGAAGAGGAACAGCAGCTTGATGATCTGCATGGCGGGGAGGAGCGGGGAGAAGAGGACCCCCAGCCTGAGGAGAGCGAGGAGAGGAGAGGCCTGCGTCCCAGAGGCTAGGTCCTGACCCCTGTGTGGCTCCCCAGGCCTAGAAAGGCCACCCGGGCCTGGTTCGGGGTCAGGACCCTGGGGAGCTGAGACTGGGTCCCCGGGGAAGTGAGGGGTCAGGTCACTCCAGATTCCCAGGGCTGGGCCTTGCTGTGGCCCAGGGGGAAGCGGTCAGCCTCCCCAAGGGCCAGGCACTGGGACACAAGTGGGAGAAGCTCACCAGGTCAGGGTCTGCCCGTAAATCAGCTCCAGAACATTCCCCGCAATGTCGAACTCAGGCTTCCCCTTCCTCTGAGACCTCTTCTCAGAGATGAGCCTGGGCAGAAGAACCCCTGGGGTCACGCGGGAGGGCCAATCCCCGAGACAGACCCTCGTCCCCACCCCGACCCACATGCTAAGCTGAAGACCCTGCCCGCCCCACCAGGGTGCCCAGTGATGCAGAGGGGAGACGGAGGCCTGGGGTCCCACCCTGAAGGGTCAACACTGCAGCCAGCTTCATCTCCGTCTTTTTTCTAAGCATGTACAAATACACCCAGGTATAAATGTGCACATCAGCACATCAGCATCAAATATTTTACTGCCTTTTTTTTTTTTTGGCTGCGTTGGGTCTTCGTTGCTGCGCGCGGACTTTCTCTAGTTGCGGCGAGCGAGGGCTACTCTTCATTGCGGTGCATGGGCTTCTCACTGCGGTGGCTTCTCTTGTTGCAGAGCATGGGCTCTAGAGCGCAGGCTCAGTAGTTCTGGCACGTGGACTCAGTAGTTGTGGCT